>NC_133327.1:508708575-509015517 GCF_042186555.1 Aquarana catesbeiana | reverse complement strand
TTTTTATTTCTTTTTACATAAGGAACTCTTGCTCTTATTTCTGTTCTAGATACTGGATTTTAGAATTTCCTGCTGAGTTTAATTTGGATCTGGGTTTGATAAGGTTGACTGAAGAATTTAGAGAACAGGCAAGCCAGCTGGGACATGAAGAACACATTAATCTTATAGATATCTCTAGCATGTGAGTCCATTGGTTATTATTTTTTTTTCTTGCATTAGCAAAAAAATTATCTCTGTATGAAAAAGGAGCCCTTCTGTTGTTTCAGTGGGGTAATTTGTATGATAAGTTGGTTTACATTACGTGTTAAACTATGTTCTTTTATGTTGACAGAAGAAATAAGATATCATTTGTTATAGCGAGCAATGGAGATTGTGATCAGGGATAGCATGATTATGTTCTCCATCAGATGATCCACAGTTAGACTTACAGTACATGGCCAAAATATATTTGGAGCTTAGACATATAGGGGTTGATTTACTAAAGACAAATAAGCTGTTCATTTTGTAGGAGAGGTTGTATTTTGCAGAGGAATTTGCCTAAGAGCTTAGTGAATGAGTTGAAGTTTCATACTGAAAAGTAGACTCAATAATGTGCAATGGAAAAAACCCAAAAAACAGCATTTTTGTTTGCACATGATTCGATGATGGAATTTAAGAGTGTTTCACCTCATTCACTGAGCTCTGGGGAAAATTCCCACACAGAGTGCAACTTCCAATGCAAAGTGAACAATCTTTCTACCTTTAGTAAATGCTATTAAAGTTAACTGCAGTTGCATGAAAATATGGTTTTATTCAAATATAAATGCAGCGCTTATACACTCATTATAGTCCATGTGAGTGGAGAATAAAACATTTCATATTAGGGTCCAATAAGTGCAGGTCCAAACAAAGGGTGCTAAGAAGGATGCATCACCAATTACAGAAGTTCACACTGACCCTTACCCTACATTATGGACTACCTAATCAAAAGTAGTCAAATGCACTTGAAAACAATCAACTCCAGCTCTCCGCACATGTATGATGATATATTCCTTAAGCACTGATGCGATCCAGCACTGACAATGTCTCACAACATAAGCATATGGGAATAGCCAAGGAGAGACTTCTTCATTGCGCAGGATTACTGATAACATTTTTGATTTAAAAAGAAGCCAAAATACGCACAAACATAATAGTTGAAATCACGTGTTAATCCTCCTATCACTAGGAATGTTTCCAACCGGTAAGATGTCTGACTACCAAGAGTAGCAAAATTGTACTTTTTGTTTGGTTTGTAATGTATTTCCGACTGCAGAACATAACTCTGTAGCTGAAGGATTCAGAGAAGGTCATTGTTCGCTGTGTGAAAGCAGCGGTCTATCTGCAGCAATCCAACACCCCCCCCCCACCCGGCTGAGTCAGAGCTAAAAGACCATGGCTCTCTGTGTTAAAATAGTGCTTTATCTGCAGCGATTTAATCCTCCCAATGAGTTAGGGCTTCAAAACTATTCCTTTTTGTGTGAAATCTGCGGTCTATCTACAGCAATCCAACATTCCCCACCACAGACTAGTGCTGAAGGACCATTTGGTTTGGTGTACACATGTGCTAAAGTGTGGCGTGTTCATCTGTGGGTCAGGAACATGTGCAATTTAGCCTGCATTCCCCAGCTGCAGAGATGGTAAAGCCTAGGAGGAGAGGGTGCTGTGATGTGAAGGATCTGAGTCATAACACAAAAATGCGATTCGGACCTCTGCTGGAAGAAGATTTTACTAACCAGACCTCCGTGACTTCTAATTCAGTACCCCTGCA
Source organism: Aquarana catesbeiana (assembly GCF_042186555.1). Classification (NCBI taxonomy): domain Eukaryota; kingdom Metazoa; phylum Chordata; class Amphibia; order Anura; family Ranidae; genus Aquarana; species Aquarana catesbeiana. The sequence goes on along the minus strand of NC_133327.1, from coordinate 509,013,728 downwards.
ATAGAGAAGGCTCCCTCTAGTAGTAATAAAGTATATGAACCTGATAAAATTGAAAACCAACCCCTTCTTGTGGTCATAAACAATCTTGCACTGACCTCTAGAACATTACCAAGAGGTTTTAAATTTAAAAAAATATATAAAATTGGTGCCCTCTTGTAACTTAATGTAATAAAAAAGGTGAAACTGTGCTGACTTCAATTATCCAATCAGCTAGCAAAAATGTATTAATTTTGTTGTATACACTGGTGTAGTGTGCAGCACTTTTGTGGATAAATGCTCCAAAGATTTCTAGGCAGTGCTTCTCTCTGTTTTGAAACACATTTTGCCTCAAGTCTCAAGTAGTCCTCAAGTACATCTGGCTCTTTTGTGCAAAGGCTGTAGAAGGGTAGGAGACAGGTGAACTCCTGTTCACTGTTCTCTGCTCTACTGAATGCACATGGAAGTGCTCAACTTTGAGCACTTCCAGGTTGAAGATTTCAATATTCCAGCCCAAAGGGCTCCTTTACATCTTTGTATGTGTATGTTAACACATGTGTTTCCATGCATTGAATTGCATTGGAAAAGCAGCACATCCCCAGGCATATTTATGCATTCCACATTAGCAGTATCCATAGAGGGTGACAACATTATTGCATATATCACATACGCTGGTTTGTAGTGTATTTAACCCCTTTTTGAGTATTTATAATTTTTAAATTATTTGTTTGGTCTCACTGGGCACTTGTGTTTTGTACACATTGAAACAATTTTATAGATTTTTTTTTTTGCCCACCCTATGCAATCATTTTGCACTTTATTGGATTGGAGTAGCGCCGCATTGCCTTTATTTTTGTTAATTCATTTGATGTGGGGACACATGTTTGTGCTGGCAGTCACTCATTTGATATCACACTAGAGAGGTCTGCGTGGTGGTTGTTTAGTTATATTTGGTAATCAGCAGTGCTGCTGTACATCTCTTATGCTTATCCACCACTGAGCAAAACAACTATAGGGGAGTGTGGAAGAGGTGGAAAAAAACTTTGCAGAAGCTTTATATTACTGGGAGTCTAGGAAAAGCATCTGAGAGGTAGTAGAAACCTAGAGAGATGCAGGGTGTCTTATAAGCGAGAGAGATTACTATGCATTGTTTTTTTTTTATATATATATAAACTTTTTTATTTATTTCAAAAGAAAAAAACAATAGAAAAAAAAGGAAAAAAGTCCATGGTAACACGATAAGCTAGAGTAAAAATAACAAAACATTAGTCTCTGGACCAAAGAGTTATAACCAATTTGCTACAACATATCATTTTATTACTCAAAATAATTTCCTCAGCCCCATCATGTACTTAGAAAACCCTGACCCCTCCATTCGGGGTCCCTCAGGTACATAGGTATGTATGGAAATTCCCATGGACTAAATATTAACCCTCAACCCCCTCCCACGGGGAGAGGAAAAAAAAAACGAGAAAAAAAACACCCCCACCTCACATAATAGTTTTCCTCCTCTCCTCTCTCTCCTTTCGTCTGCCCCCCACCTCCAAGGGGTAACAACCGTAGACGCACGCCATACTCCATCCTGAAATCTGACTAATTGAAGGATATAATTCCCTCATTCATCCGGATTCTTTCAACCACCTGGATTCCCATCAATGAGAGTCTTTCCTTCCTCTGAGTTGATAAAGGAGTTCCAGAGAGAGCATATCCTCATATTTCTCTTGTTTCTGCCTTTCTGTCCAATCGATTCAACTCTTCCACCTTCCTGAGCCACATGCCCACTAAAGGTGGCTGTGTCTTTTTCCATCTAAGAGTAATATAGGATCTCACTGCATTCAGAAGGTGGCATAGAATAAAATTTTTGTATGTGTTGACTGGTATTTTAAGGTCACGCAACAGAAAAAAGGCTGGATCCTTGGGAAACTTATAATCACAGAATTTTTTTAATGATCCTTCGAACCTTTATTTTGTGGCATGACCAAAAAATATGTACTAGCGTCCCATGCTTCTCTTGACATTGCTAACATCTATCAGAGGTATCTGGGAAGTGTCTATGAAGAAGGGCCAGGGTTTGATACCATTGAGAAAGAATCTTATGCCGCGTACACACGGTCGGACTTTTCGTCTACAAAAGTCCGACAGCCTGTCCGACAGACTTCCGGCGGACTTTCGGCGGACTTGCAGCAGACTTTCTAACGAACGGACTTGCCTACACACGACCACACAAAAGTCCGACGGATTCGTACGTGATGACGTACACCGGACTAAAATAAGGAAGTTCATAGCCAGTAGCCAATAGCTGCCCTAGCATGGGTTTTTGTCCGTCGGACTAGCACACAGACGAGCGGATTTCGGGGTCCGTCGTAGTTACGACGTAAAGATTTGAAGCATGTTTCAAATCTAAAGTCCGTCGGATTTGAGGCTGAAAAAGTCTGCTGAAAGTCCGGAGAAGCCCACATACGATCGGATTACCAGCCAGCTTTAGTCCGTCGGCGTCCGTTGGACTTTTGTAGACGAAAAGTCTGACCGTGTGTACGCGGCATTAAAGTTTGTTTCCTGTATTTTCGTACAAACTGAGGATTCAAAAATAAGATGTATTATATTGTTGCACTATTCCTCAAAAAAAGTTCTATCCAAGTCCAACTCCCATTTTTTTTTAAAACGGCAGCTGGAAATCCTCCCGAGGAACAGCCAACATGGCATACATCCTTGAGATTGTATGAGAGAGAGACGTCCTCTCTCAATACAGTATTCTTCAAATGGAAGTAGATTAAGCTTAAAACTATCAGAGGTATTTAAAGTGTATAAGAAATGCCTTAGTCGGGCTGCTTGCCAGAAATCTAATTGTAAGGTACCATTTTCAGATGTCAACTCCTGGAATGCAGACCAGTCTCCTGATACCATAAAATGAGATGCCCGGTATATCCCCTGTTCCATCAGAGCTTCAAAGGTTCCCTGCTGTAACCTCGGGACAAATTGTGGATTCCCCAGAATGGGGAATAATGGAGATTCTATTGATGAAAGTTTGCCATTAGAGAAAAGCCCGAAGCATTGAGGCAGTGTGGGCCCAATCAAAAGATGTTTTTTGATACAGGATGGAAGCTCCCTATAACATCATGGGGCTCTATGTAGCAAAACATTACTCTGTACCTGCTCCAGGCTTGGCCATATTTTTAAGTCTCCATGTTGGCACCAATCGATTAGATATCCTAAGTGGACTGCCTGATAATACTTATACAGAGCTGGTACAGCCAGTCCACCATATTGTTTGTGGAGGGTCAACAGAGACCTGTTAATCCTCGGTTGTTTATGTGCCCAAATAAACTCAGTAAATAGTGCATGTATCCGCTTAAAGTACTGTATAGATATATTAATGAGTAGAGCCTGGAACAGGTACATAAACTTTGGAAGAATATTCATTTTAATAATATTACACCTCCCAAACCAGAAATGAAACCCTTTGTGCCATTTTTCCAGAAGTGTCCACACCTTACATAGGAGTGATGGAAAGGTAAATTCGAATGTGCATGAAAGGTCTACTGGAATCATAGTCCCCAGATACTTCAGGGCTTGGTCCGTCCATTTAAATTTATAGCTAATTTTCAATGCCTTTATCAAAGTATTGGGGACAGATATTCCCAAGGCCTCCAACTTGGAAAAATTTATCTTAAAGTATGATAAAGATCCATAAGTCTCTGTTTCTTGAAAAAGTTTAGGGAGGGATATCATCGGGTTTGTTAGTGAAAAAAGCATATCATCTGCATATGCCGAGATCTTATATTGAAATCTGTCTACCTTCACTCCCTGAATATCTGGATTTGCCTGAATCTTACAAAGAAAATGTTCTAAAGAGAGCGCAAAGAGAATAAGTGACAAGGAACACCCCTGCCTGGTCCCATTAGTAACCATAAATGGGGGAGATAAGATTCCATTTACTTTTACCCGTGCAGCTGGGGAAGTGTATATACTCAAAATCCATCATAACATATTATCTCCCAGTCCCACATATCGTAATACAAAGAATATGGACTTCCAGTTCACTCTATCAAAAGCTTTCTCTGCATCTGTTCCTAGAAACAACGCATGGGGTCTTGGATGTATTAGCCAGGTGAATTAAATTTAGGGCCTTTATAGTGTTGTCCTATAGTCAGGCCTGTCGCGACAGGAAAGGCAAAGCAAGCAATTGCTTGGGGCCCCGAGCTGGCCTGGGGCCCCAGCCGCGCCGCCGCTTCCTATAAGCTGCAGCCTGTAGTGTAGCCGAGCCCCTCTTCCTTCCTCCTGCAGTCCGCGCGGTACAGGACTCAGGAGATTCAATTTCCTGTTCCCGGACGGACTGACAGGAAGTGCACACACTGAGTGCTCACTTCCTTTTGTCCCGGCCGGCCGGGAACAGAAAACTGAATCTCCTTCCGCACGGTACACGGTAGGGAGGGGGGTTAAAAAGAACACGGGGGGGGGGAGTAGTAAGGGGGGGAGGCAGTCATCAAGACCCATTTAGTAATAAAAATATGGTAGCTTGCTGACCATAATAAAAACAATTACCATAGCTTTCTTTCCATTTTCTTCTTTCTTTACCATCCCATTTCCTGCACCATTGCGTGCGTGCGTGCGTGCGGGGGGGTTGGGCGGCCTCCATGTCCATTTTGCTTGGGGCCCCCAAATTCCTTCAAACGGCCCTGCCTATAGTTGTTGCCTTTATAGTACCTCCCTCCCCGGGACTAACCTAACCTGATCCAAATGTATCAAGGAGGGCAGTAGTTGTTGCATGCGTGTCACAATAATCTTGGTAAAAAGTCTGTATTTAAAAGAGAAATTGGTCTATAACTCCCCCATTACGTGGGGTCCTTACCATCTTTCGGTATTACTGTAATATAGGCTTTCAGAGTTTCTGTATGAAAGGAAGTTGAATCGCCTAATCCATTAAACATTTTTACAAGGCCCCATGGTAGGCATTAGTTGTTTGTAATAATACACAGTGAAGCCATCTGGGCCAGGTGCTTTACCTGACTTTGACGAGTTCACTGCTATCTGTAATTCCTCTAAGGTAATTGGTGTCTCCAATTCTTGCTGCACTGTACTTGTTAAACCAGGCACACCGGAGGACGCTAGTTATTCATCTATTGTCAACTGATCAGGTGAATCCAGATGCAGGTTATAGAGTAAAGAATAGATGTCTGCAAATTTCTGGGCTATTTATTTGGACAGGGTAAGTTTTCCTCCATCCGCCCCCATAATCAGTGGAGCATAGGTCATTGAGTAGTGCTCGAGCTAATAGTTTACCGCATTTATTACCGGACTCGTAGGAATGTTTACGCCCTATCTGTCTTTTGAGCTTTATAAAGCAGTAAGTCAGTAAACTGTCTACCTGCCGTCAAAAGGTCTCTTTCCACATCCAAAGAAGGAGTATATTTATGGATTGTTTCTAATCGATATATGTCCTTTAATAGAGTTGTTAGCTCTATGAAAAAGGCACCATATATCTACTAACCTTGTTTCATGGAGTGATTGAAGAATCCGTTTCCATGGACCCAGGAGCACTGACTATGAGCCTATTGAAGTGTCTTCTGTGGGAACCAGAGTGTCATGGTTATGTAGTAATGTTTGTCAGCTTACCTCTCCATGTGTTCAGATTAAGAGGCCAGCCACTCTCACCTGGCTGCTTAAGTAATCTATCCTCAAAGCATGACTCCACCGCAGCCCCTATCAGGGAACGCTATATTAACCTGTGCACTGCAAGCCAGCTTTGCTGATCAATATTGTGTGATTTGGCTTTCATGTGCTCATTGTTCTGTGTCCTACGTCTGATCCTGTTTACCGATCTTGGCTTGTTTTTGACTATCCCTGCGTGCTTGTGACCCTGACTTTTTGGCATGTTCTCTGTCTATCCTTGTCTGCTATTCGCCCTGACCTTTGGCTTATCTCCTTACTATCCTTTGTTGTCCTGGGCTGCTGCTTCCTCTCTGTCCTCCTGTAGCCTACCGTGAGCATGAGCTGGGAGACCCTGGGGGCCGTGACCTGGAGTCAGTTGCTTTGCAGTCCATCCTCACCACTAGAGGCTCTGGTGAACACCTGCTGGCTCTTAGACTCCGCTCCCTGGGGAATCTTATGCTCTAGCTCCCAGTGGGATCCATGTTGGTGCTCCAGTGGACCTGCCTTCCTGAACCACCCAGAGTTCTATCCACAGCAGTCAGCAGTAGGGTCCACTACCTTAGTGGTGCCCTCCTGACCCCCCCAGGTGTGCATCTGTCACCTGGACTCAGGTGACCTGACAGTTTGATTAGCCATGGAACGGCTGATGTGCCGCTTCCCACAGATGATCCATTGCAGGGCATAGTCCGCAGATTAGAGACCCAGGCATTGAATCAGACTCAGCAGCCTGAGCTCCCTGTCCCCTCTCTTCGACCCGAGGAGCACCTCCTGCCAGCTGAGGAACCTATGCAGCTGGGCTGGACCAAGTTATCTCCCGAAGGACGTGCTAGGCACAGAACTCTGAGCCTGTGCCTCTATTGTGAGGCCGAAGGTCATTTTCGTGACACTTGCTCTCTTCGTCCGGAAAAACGCTCGGGGCTAATACATCTGGAAGGTGGAGTATTGGACCCTGGAATATCACCTTCACCTTCTCGTCTTCTTCTTTCTGTGTTCCTTCCTGTCAGCGCTTCCTCTCATTCGGTCTTGGCATATCTGGATTCCGGAGCCGCTGGCAATTTCATGGACTGGGGAACTGCATCTTCCATGAGACTTACCCTTTTGCCCCTCACAACACCATTAGTGGTCTTGGCGATTGATGGCACTGTTCTCCCAGGGGGCCCTATCCGCTTCCAAACCCTCCCTGTTAAGATGTAAGATGTCGGTAGGGACACTCCACCAGGAGTGGATATCTTTCCTTATCTTACCTAAGGCCTCATCTTCTATCCCCTGTTACGGCTCCATTCTCCACACGCTGAATGAACTGCTGGACAGATCCTGGCTTGGGGTTCCTCCTGTTCCTCATCCTGCCTACTCAAGGTTGCCCCAAAAGCGAAACTTCCTGTTGCCACCATCCCAGTATCTTCTGCTCTTCCCGCTGTATATAGCGATTTCTGGGATGTGTCCTGCAATAGTCGGGCTGATGCACTCTCTAGGTCATGTGGCACTCTGATTGGGGAGCACACCTGTGAACCTGAGCCAATCATTCATTCCAGTTTGCATAACCATTTACCTTTGCCTGTCCCTAAACTCCCTTGGACGCACAGCCAGGCTAACTCGCCCACCAGTTCCACAGTCGCTACGCCCTGCGATGTGATGGTGGTAGTCGCTGCACCTGGCGATGCTATTCAGTCGGCTTCTGTACCAGTTATGCCAGTCCAGCCTATGCCCAGTGAGCTTCCTGCTTTTTCTTATTCAGGACCTTCTGTAACCTGGCCTCACCCTACTACTACTACGTCCATTCAAACCTGTCTAAGAGGCTCAATCCATCCTTTGGATAGACTGCCTCATTTGGCCAGGTGGGTTTTTCAACCTTTTTTTCAGGGCTCTCTGCATTCTGCTTGTGTTTCAGCTATCCAGCTTGACTCCTGTGACACGTCACCTTCTAACCAACCTGGCCTCAGGGATCCACTGACCTCTGCCCAGTCTGATGGTCCTGTGCTGGATGTCCAGCTCATCTTTAAGGGTCTGGGGGACCCTGCTTAGATTCCTGATGGTCTTCTCATGCCCTTACCCATTCCTAAAAAGCCTTTAGTCCTCAATAAGTCCTCTCGTCCTCTCCCTACCTTGGTTCCGGTCTCTGAGGATAATCTAAAGTACAAGGTTAGTCAAGTTCTGGATTCCATGCTCCGTAAAGGCATTTTTCAGTACTTCGCACATTGGAAAGGGTTTGGTCCTGAGGAGAGGTCTTGAATCACTGCATCTGAGGTCTTTGCGCCTCGTCTGTTGAGGAGGTTTCATCTGAAGTTTCCCTCTAAGCCTGGGCCCAGGCGGGGAAGGGCTCATAAGAGGGGGGTACTGTCATGGTTATGCAGTAATGTTTGTCAGCTTACCTCTCCATGTGTTCAGATTAAGAGGCCAGCCACTCTCATCTGGCTGATTAAGTAATCTATCCTCAAAGCATGGCTTCACCCCAGCCCCTATTAGGGAACTCTATATTAACCTGTGCACTGCAATATTGTGTGATTTGGCTTCCGTATGCTCATTGCTCTATGTCCTACGTCTGATCCTGTTTACCGATCTTGGCTTGTTCTTGACTATCCCTGCTTGCTTGTGACCCTGACCTTTTGGCGTGTTCTCTGTCTATCCTTGTCTGCTAGTCGTCCTGACCTTTGGCTTATCTCCTTACTATCCCTTGTTGTCCTGGGCTGCTGTTTCCTCTCTGTCCTCCTGTATCCCTCCGTGAGCGTGAGCTGGGAGACCCTGGGGGCTGCGACCTGGAGTCAGTTGCAACACAGTCCATCCTCACCACTAGAGGCTCTGGTGAACACCTGCTGGCTCTTAGACTCCGTGCCCTGGGCAATCTTATGCTCTAGCTCCCAGTGGGATATGTGTTGGTGCTCCAATGGACCTGCCTTCCTGAACCACCCAGAGTTCTATCCGCAGCAGTCAGCAGCAGGGTCCACTACCTTAGAGGTGCACTCCTGACTCCAACGGTGTGCATCTGTCACCTGGACTCAGTGACCTGACACAGAGGAACATTGAGATCTCCTCAGATAATCAATTGGCCCTCCAAGAATTCCATAAGTTTGTTTAGAGTATTTCTAAAAAATTAATCTTGTTGTGTGTTCGGGGCATAAAAGCAGGCCAGTGTTACTCTAATACCCCCCAATCGTACCTTTGAGAAATAAGTGTTGCCCCCCTGCATCTATATGGGATTCTATACATGTCCATGGTACTTTGCTTGAAATTAGAATAGACACCCCCTTAGACTCCGCAACTGGGTTATTGGCGTGGTAAACCACTGGGAAAAGCCTGCTTCCAAGTATAGGGAGACTGTTTTCTCTGAAATGTGTTTCTTAGAGGAATGCAATATCAACCCGCAATCGTTACAGCTCCGGGAGAAGTCTTCGTCTCTTTTCAGGAGTGTTTAGTCCCCTAGTCTTAAGGGACATTTTAGAAAGGTCATCCATCTCTTTTATCCTACCCTCGGGTCCTCTACACCAGGAGTGGACTAAGGGGCAGAGGGTGAGGACACGAGCTATGAGGGAGGAGGAGAGAGAGGGTGCAAGAAAAAAAAAACAAGGGAGACTAACTCTACCGTAGCTCCTCCTAGGGTCACTTAAGCAAATTTGCTTTAAGCACCTCGCCTACTGACTCTAGGCTATATGAGTGCTGGGGGGGAAGTAGCCCAAGCATGATCAGCCTAAGGAGATCTCCCGGCAATCTCCGCCGGCTCTCATACATAACAACAGAAAAAATAGAAAAAACAAAAATAAAATTATTTCCCTATGCATTGTTATGCACTATAGTATAGGTGTGGTTAGGTATACTGTATATGTGTGTTGGGGTGCCATTCATGTATTGCAACACAAAGGTGTGAAGCCAACTTAAAGGACCCCCCCTTGTTTGCACATACATAGACACTGTTAAGATGAGAAGTAAACACCTGATACACAACACAAATTAGGTATGGCCTTGCATGCCTGAAGCAGTAGAATAACCTTAGGAGAATCAGATACATTTAACACTAAAGTGATGTGCTGTAAGGGCTTGTTCACACCTAAATGAGGTGTAGGAAACCAATGTTCCGTGCACATTTCCCACACTGCGTTCAAAACATACTGAGAGTGTGATCTGCTCCTGGTGTTAATAGACCAACACCCCAATAATAACACCCCAAACGCAGATCACAAACACAATGCGTTTGCCTGCACCAGATGGAATGGTAGTGCCATGTGATTTGGTGAAGTGCATTTTTTAAAAGTAGTGCATGGACTACTTTTTGTGTGATCCAGTGTGATTTCAGGCCATTCAAATTAATGAACTGAAAATCACACCACGCTGAATCGTATAAGAACGCGGACCATGATTCAGATGTGAACCGGCCCTAAAGGTTTTTAATTTGCTGCATACTTACAGATTTGATTATAGTCAGTTTTTGCTGTTTCACAATTTTTATTGAGGCTGGATATATCTGACACTTATTAACTCAGCACAGTCTAGTTTTTAAAATTTAATAAACCAACCCCGAAATTATATTGTTTTTGTGAACTAAAAAAAGAACCTTTTTACTCAAAATATAGATTTAAAAAACAATTAGCATTTATTAATATTATATAGGATTTATTTAGAGCCAACAGTTTGTGCAGGGAGACAGTGCAGTTACAATAAAATGTAATACAAGGGGGATCAGAGGTCCTGCTCCTGTGAGCTTACAATCTAAAAGATTAGCAATTAGATAGTAATTTATTTTATAAATAGCCTATAAATAGTCCAGTCATCTAATGCCTTTTAAACTAAATTTAACATCAAGTATGCAATAAATAGCACCCCAAAAGATCTAAAGCATATTTATAAAACAGTGAATGTGACAATCACAAAAACATTCACTGCAGGTAAATCAATAATACAAATGAAAACCCAGGCACCAGGAAGATACATCTGCGGGGAATGTTTGGTGAGTCACAATCAGTGCTTTATTTATATACACTGTAAAATGTACGTAAACTCCAGGCTGCGAAAATTTACTTCAATTTACTGAATGGTCACTAAGAGAAACCTTTATCTCAATTCATAACTCCAACACTAAAGGGTTTTTCACTTCAAAAGAAGACATTAGCACATGATCACATTCATAAAATGGATATAAAATTATTTTGTAGGATTTTTCTTTTTTATTTAATATAGAACTGAGCACAGCAAGGTGTTGAGAACAGAGCCACACTTGTATATGGAGGCATCACAAACACTGAGTGCACTGTTAATTGTTTATTGATTGTTGCATTTTGTGGTGACAGCGTACATTGTCGCTTTTGTTTGCAGCCCATCTTATGACTGGATGCGAAGAGTCACACAGAGGAAAAAAACATCAAAGAAGGGAAAGGTTTGCCTTCTGTTTGACCATCTGGAGCCTGTGGAGCTGGCAGAACACCTAACATTTCTAGAGTATAAAGCTTTCCGAAGAATATCTGTAAGCAAAATTTTCTGATAAGCTCATCATTTTTATATTTAGAGGGTCACAAATTAATCTTTCAAAATAATAACTTTTATCGCAGATTAAAAGACAATGGTGCTGTTCATTAAACCGTGCACTTATTTTAATTAACTCATTGCAAAAAGAACAACAACCTTAGGCACAGTGAAAATATTCATCAGGGCTCCATCTGCCTTAGGGAGCCCAGGCCATGTGCTGCATGTTTCATAATAATCGGAGCAGTTTTGATTTTTTTGTATGCTATTTGGTGTGGGCTGCATCATGCTGTCTTATGAGCATATAAATGTATATTCATGTATTAACCATTTCAGCCCCGGAATATTTTACCCCCTTCCTGACCAGAGCACTTTTTACAATTTGGCACTGCGTCACTGACAATCTGACAATTGCGCGGTCATGCAATGCTGTACCCAAACAAAATGTGTGTCCTTTTTTTCCCACAAATAGAGCTTTCTTTTGGTGGTATTTGATAACCTCTGCGGTTTTTATTGTTTGCACTATAAACAAAAAAAAGCGACAATTTTGAAAAAAAAACAATATTTTTTACTTTTTACTATAATAAATATCCCCCAATTTAAAAAAAAATAATTTTTTTTTTCATCAGTTTAGACCGATATATATATTCTTCTACATATTTTTGGTAAAAAAAATCGCAATAAGCGCATATTGATTTGTTTGCCCAAAAGTTATAGCGACTACAAACTATAGGAAAGATTTATGGCATTTTTATTTTTTTTACTAGTAATGGCGGTGATCTGCAATTTTTAGCGGTATTGCGGCGGACAGATCGGACACTTTTGACACATTTTTGGAACCATTGACATTTATACAGCAATGCACTGATTACTGTGTAAATGTCACTGGCAGGGAAGGAGTTAAAACTAGGGGGGATCATAGGTTTAGATGTGCGTTCCCTCAACATGTTCTAACTGTATGGGGATGTGACTTAATAGGTGAGGAGACATATCGCTGTTCCTACTTAGTAGGAACAAACAACACATGTCTCCTCTGCCCTGACAGCACAGGGATTTGAGTGTTTACACACACAAATCCCCATTCTGACGCTCGTGTACGCGATCACGCATGGCCGGCGGTGATCGTGCCTGCCGGCCACGCACATCAGTTCCCCACCGTGCAGCGGGTGCTCTCTGGTGGCCACTAAGGGGAATGACCTACCCGTATGGGATTTCGCCCAGGAGAGCCATTGTGCCGCATTATATCTGCGTGAGCCGGTTGGGAACTGGTTAAAAAGCCAAAAATATATCAGGGGTTATTTACATTAGGAAGTGCAGCTATTCCTAGCACACAATGCATCTTTTTTCGTGCTTGTCCATTTACAATTTGCAGTTTGAACACCGCCCCCAGGTGGTTAACCACCATTTTTTCTGCTAAAATAATACATGGTATGCTTTTGAGAGTCTGCACACACAGATACATTAGTTCCCATTTTAGAGACATAGAAAAAAAGGCCTTTTGTAGAGAAAATTATGGTTTACTATACAGTAACAAAAACAAATCAGCAATAATCAAGAAAAAATTCCAAATGATTTACCCAGTAAAATTTACTGGTCATTTTCAGTTTAGTAGTCCATCTGACTAAATTATTTATTGCCACTTATGGATAGATAAATGTCAGCATTTAAAGGACAACTTCTCCGAAAATACAAAATTCAGTATTTATTGGATAGTAGAGGGTACAATCACCCACCAGCTTTTTGTATCTTACAAAGATTTTAGTGAGGTGCTCTTAGTTGTACTCTCCAGAGCTATTAGCTGTAGCCCTTTCAAAGCCATCTACACGTGTAGCAGAGTTTTTGGATAATTTGTAAGTGCAAATACATAACATAGGAAATCTAGCTGATAGTATGACACCTTCCTAATAGCTTTGTGAAAATGTATGTAAAGTTACACAGGGAGTTAAACTAGTGGGCACTTAGAAGGATAGAAGAAAATAGTTATTTTTACATTAGGAGGATCCAAGGAAACTTGAAATACAGTAGACAACATATCTGTGCAACAAAGTGGATCTATTATGTAAAAATGATTGGAAAGGCATTCATCGGCGACATGGTAGACACAAGTTATCTTTAAAGCGGAACTTCCTTGGTATAAGACTTTGGTTTGCAATAGACCATCACAACCTTCTCATACTCCTCTTCAAGATATCATGAGAGGAAGATCCTACCCTGCGCCCCCACAGGGAATAGGGATGGAATGCTATCCTATCATCAACATATCTGGAAAATTACCATGCGCAAACGAAATGCTCTGACGCCTCACTCACATACTCCCTCATGGTACAATGGCCAATTATGCAAATTATTAACGATTCCAGATCCTATTATATGGGTTGTACATGGTATAGTATATTTGTATCAGGTTCTAACTCCTACCGGTCCTAAGACAGTCCAAATGTCGAAGGACGAATATTCCCTTCCAAATCATCCATTGTTCAGATAACTTTGTCATACCTTGCGCGCCCAGTTAACTTCTTCTTATCCCTCTCTGTCCACACCCTCAGTTTTAGATGTCATACTCAGACCATACCCCACTAAACTGACTTCCACTCTTTATACCATTATTCGTCTCCCCAGTGCCACAAAACTAGCATATAAAGCTAAAATGAGATGAGAAGCTGATCTTGGCATAATTGAGGAGACAGATTGGGACAAGATATTAGACAATTCTAAAACAGTTTCCCCTAGACTATCAGTCCGGTAACACAATTGTATATCATTCATCAAGAATATCTTACTCCTCAATGGATTGCCCAATATCAACCTGATCCTATGTGTTCACTATGTGCTTCAACCCCTGGCACTTTTTACCAATTGCCGTGGGCATGCCCAATTATTCAGACATATTGGCTTCAAGTGAGTTGCGTCATTTGTAATGACATGGGCTCACTGATCACCCTTGACCCTAAACAATGCCTACTCAGCTTACTTTCAGACCCAGACACTGATAAATTCCTTGATATATTCACACATGAAACACGTTTCATGGCCAGGAAAACAAGGGCATGGAATTTGATGCAAGTAATACCCAACTCGCTCCAGGCCTGGATGAGGAATATTAATGCCACACTCCCATATAAAAAATGAATATATGAACATAGAGGTTGCCTGAACAAATTTAGAAAACTCTGGGATAGATGTCTGTCACATGCTGGGATATGTACATGATTGTGATTTCCTGTTCATTTTGTCAACATTGATGGTTGTTATTTACCTATATGTGCCCATCTTGCCTTTCTCTACTTTACTATTTGCTATATTTCCCGTGACCATACATATATTTAATGACAGAACGTGGTTGTTTTTATATCTTCATTTATGGTGGCATATTATGTATCATTTATTCACTGTTTTCTCCCTTGATGTCTGTACCATGTACATTTTCTCAATAAAGTTGTTTTCTGATGAAAGAAAAAAAATTATTGGAAAGGAAAAGCAATAGGCATCATCTTCTTTTGGCTTTAGATCATTATGCAAACCTATTGAACTGATACATATATATTTTTGTTTTCAGTTTACAGATTATCAAAGTTACGTAATTCATGGCTCTTTAGTGGACAACCCAACTTTGGAGCGCTCCATAGCTCTATTCAATGGAATCTCAAAATGGGTACAGCTTATGGTTCTGAGCAAGCCAACCCCACAGCAAAGAGCGGAGGTTATTACCAAGTATATTAATGTTGCCGAGGTAAAAGGCCAATGTGCCTTCATTTAATAAACTAAACATACATTTTGAAAACAGGTATTGCTAAGGATCATGAAACAGCAGTATTCATAAACACACAGCTGATGATCACAGATTAAATAGAGACAGTCTAAACAGAGTATGTCTCTTTCCGAATCATCTTCCACGACACACACTGCCCCCCTCCAGTCATTTACAATCCACAGGAACACCCCCTGTGGAAAAGACAGAACTCTTTCCAAGTGTTTAGGCTACACACACACACCCATGCGCCAACCAGGTATCAAATTAAAGATATCAAAAGCTTCTCTAAAACAGTGCAATGACTTCAACATCACTTCACAAGCCCCTTCCAAAAATATTAACTCAGAAGTAACCTACAATGCCCACAACATGTCCCAGAAAATCTGCTGCTAAATTTTCTATCACCCCTACCCAGCATAATTTCTCCCCATGTTCATAGCCCAAATGTTCTTTTGTATTATGTATGTATACTGTACCTCCAGCAAGGTCAATTAAAATCCCTGGGTCTCTTTGAACAGCCTCAGGTCTAATAAAACAGGGCTCCAATTTTTAGAAAGGCTTCACTGTCCCTAAAATCTACCACCTTTCTCCCATCAATCCATACATGTTGCAGGTGATATTTATGTAGTTTAGAGTGGCCAGATAAAACGGGTATATACTCCATATACTATTGGCCTTCATACTGGATTGGGTGCAGAATAATGTCCAAATGATGATGTAAGAAGCTCTTTACGTTCTGTGAACATGGACTCCCAAATACTACTGGTTGACTGATGAGTGGACAAACTCAATAAACCCCATAAGTAATGCATACTGAGCTGGGCTATGCTGGAGGCCTGGGCAGTGTAAGTGAAAGTCTTTCTTCTGTGAGTGTGTTTACCCACATATGATGTATTTTTCTGTTGTTGCAGTGAACTGCATTATGTTGTTCAAACTGACATCCAGTAGTAGTTAAGCACCACTGCAACTTGTTTTATCTTCTGTATTTGGTTTCTCCCTCCTATTTATTGCTAGCCAGTTCAGTCCTAGCTAGACCTTCTGTACTTCTCTGTTCCCTCAGGCAGCGTTAGTTATCACAGGGATGGTGTATTGAACTTGCCTGTGGAACTACATGATCTGCTGCTATTAAATTATCCCTGCTGCTGGAATTGCTGTGCTGCAATAGACTGTTTCCTACACAAACACCCATTTTCTGCATAAACTGATACTGCACACACATACAACATGTCTCAAGAATCTTTACATACACTACAGTTAGAGAGCAACCTTATTTTCCTCATGGTGATACTCATTTGCAAAAGGTAGGAAATATCTGTGAGACCGAAAGAATCCATTAATCCTTCTTTGAAGCTTAAAAAGAATTTGAAACAAGCATGGTAGAAATTTCTGAAGATTTATCTGATCTGTGGAAGGGAACTGTGCAATGTATTACTGCTGTTGATGAAACAAGGCTTTGAGACTATCTGAAAAATATTCCTCTCTTCTTTAAAGTGATAATACAGAGGAATTTATTTAAGAGACCTTAACTGTTTTTATTAAACAGACATGTTACATTCCTGGAGGTCAAGTCATGAACAGACGATATCACAATTGCATTAAACTACATTCTGCTACTTTGTTTCCTTCATGCTCTCTAAAGAGATTCTCCACATGCATAAGGTCCCACTCACAGCAATCATCACTCATATACTCCTCATAGTAATCCTCACTGAATTGTCAACTCATAAATCCCTGTACTGGAGTAGAAGAAGATAAACTGGAAGCTTATGGTATTAAGGAGGAAAGCAGCCATCAAAGCACAAGTCTCCCAAGCTCAAGGAAGCAACAACCTTAGCCAAGCTCAGAGCCTTGGAACAAGCTGCTGAAGAAAAAGTCCATTGTCCCATTCTGAACTCAAATGACCCCACAAGATGAACCTTGTCATTTGTCCTAAACTAGAAAATGTTTTCATTTGCTATTTACCATTTTCATGATTATTCTTTATTAATTTAATATGATGGTATTACAGTCAATGTAAGAAGAGTTAATCAAAATCAGTGTAATATACTTCTTATATTATAAGATATTATTATTATTATCTTGTAATAGGAGCATATATAGTGGAGTAGTAAAATGTAATATGTCTTTTAGAATGCTGTATTTCTCTGAATATTTTTATAAAAAGTAAACGTGCAAGTATATATAGGTGGTGCATTGAAAATCCTTGTAAAAAAAAAAAAATATTTTGCCTAAGCCAGAACAGTGTCAACTTTATTTCACAGGATGCATTCAATTCTATACGCCTTCAGTGCATTCGCCAGCAAACATAGCTGCAGCAGTCAATCCCACAGTTTACCCTGGCACATTGGACACTTCTCTATCTCCCAAGATATTGGCATCCTATGCAGCAGCTTATGTGTTATTGTAGACCAACCTGAATCCATTTTATCAAATCACTTAAAACCTCCTGAGACCTCTGGATCCCAAGCCTTAACCTGGACTGAACCTCTGCTACTCCATTCCCTCCTCCAACACCTAAACATCACGTATCCGATACCGAAGGCTAAAAAAAGGGTAAAGGAGTGCTTGTCTTACCAAAGCTTAGAAGAACTGATACGTCGGACCTTGCTAAGTACATGACTTACAGAGAATTAATTAATACAGGCCTTATGAAAGCCAATGATCGTCCAGGGAACTGCAGATGTATGCCCAGTGAACTACAGAAGCTGAAGATCCACATTAAGTCAGTAGTCCAGAACCTTAGCATCCCAACTTTACAAGAACTTAACCTGCTGATCAGCTAGTTAGGACCTCAGGTGTTAAGAGACTTAAATCTGGTCACATCCATGAACCAGACAAGGGCCTTAATCTACCATGGAAGAGATTAGAGAAAACTTAAGGCAGCCCTGAAGTTTTTGAGCTTGCCTTATTTAAAAGATTACAGGACTTTCCAAGATTGTCCAACAAGCAGGAGTTTTAGGAACAAAGCCATCATCTTCTCAAACTAGAAATCGGTAGGGAAGACCCACATTTACCAGTTATTAGCTACAGTACTTAAACGCTACACATAGTTTTAACTTGGATGTAGAAAAATTGACATAAAAATTTCAGGAACATTTTTTTCAACAGTAGGTTTCAAGTACAAGGAGCAAAATCAAGTCCTTCACACCTTTCTCCTTTCTTCCAAGTTCATAAAAGGCATAGCCACAGCTAAGAATGATCTACGCTTCCCAATTATTGGCTTGATCATTCCTAGCCTCCTCAACCACAAGAAGATTCACCAATAAATACAGAAACACTATAAACATTGTCTCTGTTGAATGTTTAAGGTTTAAGGTTAGGTTGGAACACAAGTTCAGACCAAACCTTGGCTAATCAGGCACTAAGAGAAGCCCCATAAACATTTACCTGTTCAGAGTGAGTGGTTCATGTATAATAGTGGTATTACTACCGCTATTATACATGACAGCTTCCAGGTTGTTAAAGTGATATTAAAGGCAAACATTTTTTACAAAGAAATAACAAGCATGTCATACTTACCTGCTCTCTGCAGTGGTTTTGCACCGAGCAGCCCTGACCCTCCTCTTCTCGGGTCTCCTACCGGTGCTCTTGGCCCCTCCTTCCTGTTGCGTGCCCCCAGAGCAAGCAGCTTCAATGGGGGCACCCTAAGCTGGCACGCTCTCAAGCTGCTGCTGTGCATGTCCATTAGGACACGGAGCCCTGGCTTGGCCCTGTCCCCTCTCTTACCTCATTGGCTCACTGGCTGTGATTTACAGCAGCAGGGGCCAATGGCTCCCTCTGCTGACTCAGCCAATGAGGGGGAGAGTCACCGGAGAGCTCATGCTCTCATGCAAATCATTGGATCGAGAGGGAGCTCAGGTAACTATTAGGGAGGGCTGGTGCACACAGAAGGTTTTTGACCTTCATGCATAGAATGCATGAAGGTCAAAAACCTTTAGCCTTTAGAACCACTTTAAAAATGCTGGTGCTGAGTCCATAACCAGTGAAGTCACTGGTCCCTTCATTGACATGACAGGCAATCCTCAGACATGTAGGCAAAGGACCAAGATAGTTTAAAAAAAAATATAAAACAGAAAGCCGCACTTTATACTAATGTATGAATATATACACTGCAATGAAAAATATTAAAATAAAATAAAATAAAATAAAAAGTTCTTTGAATACATGAAAGTCCAAAAAACTGTGAATATAAATCCTCAATAGTCCAATTGCTGGTACTAGTTGCTCAGGTGAATCAGAATAAAGGACAAATAATAAGTAGAATGCTTACCAGATGGTAAGCCAAATAAAACCAGTGGCTTAAACCCAGCCTGGGCCTTTAAGGAACCAATCTCGGTGGATTTGAGCAAACTTCCACTCGTGAAAATGGACGTAGATTCATATAAATTCATCTCAAAAAAAATTTAAAAACAACATAGCATAATATTGTCAACAAATATGAAAAAAGAAAAGAAAAAGAAGAATCCTCACACAGTGATGAATCATATGAAAATCATAAAAAACACCCAGTGCCTATGGACACACATAGGGCCTCTGTGCGAGTGACAAGCAATCATGCAAATAATGGGTGTTATCCCAGTAGGAAATAGATATACACCAACACCTTAAAAGGTTTCTGCTTACCAGATAAATATAGACATATGTGAATAAACATTGATCACCGAATGGTTAATTGGTGAAGGGGTTTCAAACGTGCAGCGAAGAACACAAAAATTCCTGCTTACCAGATGCAAACCTTTGAATGAGCAAACTGACACAGCCTAAAAAAACAGCCTCCCTGCATCAAATGATGTAGACCAATCATGCCAGACATATCCAAAGCTCCACGATGCCCATATTGTAAAAGATATGGCAAGATAGTGTAATACCTTTTAAACTGTTTTTATACAAAAAGAAATACACTTACAATATAAAAGAAGATAAAAGCGATGCCGGCCGGCAAACAAACGAACTCCTGTCCCCAATGGGGCGACGTGGTGACGCCAGCACGTACCTCCTAGACGCGTTTCGTCATAAGGTGACGTTTTCAATGGGGAAAAAAAAACATTGCAAGCATTGGGGTTTCCCCCTTAATTCATAACACGCACTTCAGGTCTGGAGTTGAAGGGTCCAGTATGAATTATGAGGGAACCCCATGCCATTTATTTTGTATGGGGGTCTCATAATAACATCTATATCAGCCCCTCATCTAGGATAAGGGTCTGGTATAGATAAATGGAATCCCAGGCCACTCGATTTTCAAACAGAACAAATGTCAGTTTTCCTGCGGTAGGTTGTATACATCACACAGATGTGCCACTTAATAGGTAAGTTCAGGGCATCCAAAAGGCATTTTATTTAACCACTTCAGCCCCGGAAGATTTGGCTGCTCAGTGACTAGAGCATTTATTGTGATACGGCACTGCGTCGCTTTAACTGACAGTTGTGCAGTCGTGCGATGCTGTACCCAAACAAAATTGACGCCTTTTTTTCCCACAAATAGAGATTTCTTTTGGTGGTATTTGATCATCTCTGCGATTTTTATTTTTTGCGCTATAAACAAAAAAAGAGCGACAATTTTGAAAAAAAAAACCACAATATTTTGTACTTTTTGCTATAATAAATATCCCCAATTTTTTTTTAAAAAAGCAATTTTTTTTCTCAGTTTAGGCCGATATGTATTCTACATATTTTTGGTAATAAAAATCGCAATAAGCGTATATTGATTGGTTTGCGTCTGCAAAATAGGGTATGAATTTATGGCATTTTTATTATTTATTTTTTTACTAGTAATGGCAGGGATCTGCGATTTTTTTTTAATCGTGACTGTGACATTATGGCAGACACATCAGATGCTTTTGGCACATTTTTGGGACGATTGACAATTATACAGCGATCAGTGCTATAAAAATGCACTGATTACTGTATAAATGTCACTGGCAGGGAAGGGGTTAACACTAGGGGGCGGTCAAGGGGTTAACTGTGTTCTCTGACTGTGTGTTCTAACTTTAGGGGGAGGGGACTGACTAGAGGGGATGACAGATCATGGTTCCTAGCTATTAGGAACTCACGATCTGTCTCTCCTCACAGAACAGAACAGGGTGTGTTTACACACACACAAGTCCCTGTTCTCCCCCATTTACGCCGTCAAGATGAAGGTCCTTCTGAAGATCTAATACTGCTTCGAGACCCTACCGGTTCGGGTCCCCGCCTTATTTTTGCGCCTTCTTCTTTATTTGGACTTACAAGCACCATTGTCTCCCGCCTTACTTTATATGCCCACTGGTTGAGAGGTGGGCTTGGAGTCCCCAACATCACGAAATATTATCAGGCTGCACAAATTTCCCAGCTCACTATGCTCCAGGCTACCTCCAACATTCCACTCTGGGTTCTTTTGGAAATCCACAACTGTGCGCCAGTCCCCATCTCCGCCCTCTAAACTGCGTCCCCCCTCAGTCAAACCTCTAATGGCCCATAGCCTGAAGCTTTGGGATTCTGTTTGGTACTCCGGTAGGCTCATGTCCCCGTCCCTCCTGCTCCACCCCTGCTTGAATAACCCCATGTTTGCTCCTGGCTTAGAACAACCACACATTTCCTCATGGTGGCCTGCCCATAGATCCTCTCAGGTCCAACACTTTCTTAGATATTGCACCTTCCCCTCGTGGGCTTCACTACAAGAGACCCACGGAGCTCCCTCTGTGGAATTCTTCTGCTATCTTCAATTGCGATACTGAATATCCTCTCTGACACCATGACACTTTCCCATACCAGAAAACAGCCTTCGAGCATACTTTCCTACACTCTCCGGGAACCCCTCGTACCATATCCTTAATTTATTCCTCCCTTAACTCTGGCGGTACTCTAGCCTCCTTATCCTATGTCCCCAAGTGGGAACAATACTTATGCCCCATTGGTTTGGCAGATTGGAACAAAGCCTGGTCTAGTATTGCAAAATGCTCCTTCAACATGGCTACCCTGGAGGCAGCCTATACAGTACTCCTCCGCTGATATTGGGTCCCAACCCGTATTGCCAAATTGAACCCATCATATAGTGATACATGCTTCCAGGGCTGTGGTCAGCGTAGAGATGAACTTCATATCTGGTGGTCCTACCCCCACCTAGCGGGATTTTGGTCAAGGGTGTTTGGTCTTCTGTTCACTCTCCTCTTCCATGTGTCTACCCGCAAAGATGCCAAGTTTGCTACCTCACTGTCCGATCCCTCTTCTCCTATTAGCATAAATTGGCCACCTATTTATTTATCGCCGCCAAGTGTGCGAAAGCAAGGGCCTGTAAAAAGTCTGCTGTCTGGTTTGCGGTGATGAAGAGCATCTTAACGACTCTCATGATTAACGAGAAGATGACTAGTATCCGCCACGACTCCCACACTAAATTCCTCAAAGTGTGGGGCCCATGGTGGTCTTACGCTCTGCCAACTTTGCACCGACCAGCAGGGGTCTCTCTAACTGACCTCCTCTGCCCCCTATTCTGCACTTCTTTTTCCTCTTCCTATTCTGTAATCTCCCCTCACCTCTCGCTTCCTTCTTTGCCATTTGGCCCTGTCCACCCCCCCTTTTTTTTTCTTTTCCCCTTCCTTTTTGTTCTGATAAGTTTGGTTCAAGTTTCACTTTTCCCAAATTTTGTGGACTGCTCCACACCCCACTGTATGACCTCCCTGAGCAAGGGGGTCACAGGATTTCTGGACGCATATATTTGCCAAACGTGTAACCGCTTGAGTTTTGATGCTGTATATTTTAAAGAGTTTAACATCTTTTGGAACTTTGAAAGCCTGCACAAGGCGGTTCCCATACGTTTTTTCCAAGTCACTACAAAGCATGCAATGCCATTGAAAGGGGTTTGCTTATGGAACACCCCACCACTTCCTTAAGATCTACATGACCTCCCACATCCGGGAGATTGCGCACACCTCTCAAGTTCCTGGTATTATCTGGATGAATACAACAAACTCGTGAGACCGCATCCTTCTTGGAGTATATACAGCCACTCACCACCTAAGCCTTGTCCGACCCAATCCGGCGTATGCCCCATTGGGTCCACCTCATCTGGTAAGCCTCCTCAACTCTTGGTGGTAGTGAGCGGATTTTCAGTCAAGATGTCTATATAAGTATTCAATATTTTGTCTTAACATATTGCCATATAGACTATGTATCTTTGAAGTTCATATGAGGACTATATGCTTAAAAGCAGATACAATTGATCCTCCTTACTGTCTATTGACTTGTTTACAGTTTTATATGACATTGTTCAGCGCCACACTTTTTTGTTGTTTTTCCATTTTACACTTTGTTGGTCGTGTTGGCTGCTTCCTTGTCTTTCGTTTTAGGGTAGCGCAGAATTATTCTATATCTTGCTCCACACCCCAGCCCCTGAGCAATTTAGCTCAGACACCCTGTGTCGACCCCCAGCTTTGACTGGAGGGTTATTGTTGTTCGACAGTTCATTTCCCAAAACATGTTCTAAATGTGTATTTTCATGTTGCATTATGTTATGCTTACTGCTCATATCCCCTGCACGGGATTATTAAAGCTATATTTTTTCTTATATTTTAACTAAAAAAAATTGTACCAGAAAAAAATCATTCTGATAGCAGAGGAATGGGGCAGCAGACAGAAATAACACTTAGTGCTCTTAACTGAAACAAGTACACACTATTGAGGGATATACTTTGTATTTTATGTCTGAGGTTTACAATCACTTTTTTGTATTTTTGAATTTTGTATTTTTAATGTTTCCCTTTAAGGATTACTTTTTTTTTTTTAAACATTTTTTTTGCTTTGGTATGTGTTCTCTAGGGAAGTGCCCAGCCCCCATGCTATTTGCTTAATAACCCATTGCCTATTAGCCTACTGTTTTTAACATTCAGATCCCATTGACTTCAATGAGGTTTGTGTATAGCCAAACAACTAAGAAACACAACAAACCCAAACAGTGACAACTAGACAAAGCATAGTCAAACTTTAGCATAAGCAATGCCAGTCTAGGTTCACACAGTTACGTAGTAAGTCAATAGATCAATAAAACATAGGTATATGATATGCAAAACTCATGCATCATAAAAAGAAAAAAATAGCACTACCCCTTTGGATTTATTGGTGTCATGAGTTTGATGCCTTCAAAAGAGAAAACACATTTGGGCTTATTTGGTAAAGGAATTGAGAATTTTGACTTAAATCATTATTAAATTTTCACTTTAATTAGCCAATCATGTGAAAAGCAAGTGCACATGATTCAGTGTTCAAGGTAAACAGGCATTTGCTTTTCACATAATGTGTTAATTGAAGTGACTTGTTTACACATTTTTTCAGTGAAGATTCTCAACTCCGTTAGTAAATCAGCTTCACCGTATTATACACCGACAGCCTTAACATTATGACCACCCACCATAACCCATTGAAGCATGGACTCCACTAGACCTCTAAAGGTATGCTGTGGTATCTGGCACCAAGCCATCAGTAATAAATTGGATGGATGGTCAATTGGATTGAGATCTTGAGAATTTGAAAGCCAAGTCAACACTTTAAACTCGTGTTGCTAAAACTATTCTTGAACTCATCAGACCAAGCTACTCTTTTCCATTTCTTTATGGTCAAGTTCTGATGCTCACATTCCTATTGTAGGTGTTTTTAGCTGTGGACATGGGACAGCATGGGTACCCTGACTGGTATTCAGCTACGCAGAAAACTGAGATGCGTATGCATATTCAGATACTGTTCTATAGGAACCAGCATACATTTTTTCAGAAGTTTGAGCTACAGTAGCTCTTCTATTGGATTAGACCACATGGGCCAGCCTTTGCTCCCCAGGTGCATTAATGAGCCTTGGCTGCCCATGACCCTGTCACCTGTTTGGTGGTTTTCCATCCTTAGACCACTTTTGAGAGGTCCTGACCAGTGCAGACTGTTAGAATATTATTCCAAATTCATAATTCGGCACTTATAGGTGTTATATTATATTCATGGCAAGCTTGCAAAACATATTTGGTTTTATGATTAATCATGATAAATAGAGTATGTGTGAATGACCTTGATCAATTAATTTGACATGATTCTTCATCTAAAGCTGAGCATTGCTGGATTTTTCTGGTGTAGCCAATTTGAGTATGACATATAAGGTATCTTGTAGAATGTCATGAGAAGACAAAAATAGACATGTGTCCATGTAGCTAAAGGAATATACATTGTGGATTATATCCTGTTAAGTTAAGTTAGTTTGTAGTTCTAGTCATATTAATAAGTACTAGTATATAGTTACTTAATGTAAAGTTGATAATATGTGTTCATATTATATAGATGTTTGGTTATATGACATTACATGATCAGCATATTACTTCAAGTATGGAGTGTTACATGTGGGCTTGTCAATCCTATGCCATATATGACTCTGAGTTAGAATCTTCTCTTGGATAGCATACTGAAGCTAGCAGAAATGAATATGTGCCATACAAGGTTCTAAGTTGGTGTGAGGTTATGACGTTCACACGTTCACATGTAACATATAAAGCCAATGCTTCCATATTGAAGGACACACAGTCAGACACACAGACAGACACACACACACACAGACACATAGTCACTAGGATAGATGGCACTGACATGTTCACAAGACACTTTGAGACAAGTTGGGACAGCTGTCAATTCTGCCAGAAGTCTAAGAACTTCATTTACTGTTTCTTCTTGAACGACACACAAGACAGCATGGTGACAGACAGCAGCCATGAAGCACACATGCTTTCATAAGCTTATTACAGCTTTATAACTTTTAATTCTATTTCATATATTTTTACCTACATTGAACTGAACTATCATATTTTTTTACATTGTATTTATTATGCCAATTGTGTGACAATAAACTCACACTTTGTTTTAAGTCAGTTTGACTATCAATGCTATTCATCCGGAAATGCCTCTGAGATACAAGAATATTAGATATTAATAATATTCTTCACAGACCAAGAACATCACACAACAGCTGCAGTTTTGGAGATGCTCTAATCAAGGTGTCCAGCCATTACAACTTGGCTCTTGTTAAAGTCGTTAAAGTCGCTCAAATCCTTACGCCTGACCATTTTTTCTGCTTTCAACACATTAACTTTGGGGACAACATGTTCACTTGCTGACTTATATAACCCATCAACTTTCAGGTTCTATTGTAACGGTATAATTCCATCAACTTAAAGGTTCCGTTGTAACGGGATAATCCCATCAACTTTCAGGTTGCTTTGTAATCATGGGATAATCACAGTTATTCACTTTACCTGTCAGTGATCATAAAGATCATAATGTTATGGCTAATTGGTGTATACCACAGCCTAAGCTTGTAGCCAAAGTCCAATATGGATTATAGAGGCCCAATGTAATTAGGAAGTTGCCTGCAAATCTGTTGTCAGATATTGCATATTTTTGATTCTGTATAATTTATTTCTCTGCAGAAATTATTGGATCTTCAAAACTTTAACACTCTGATGGCAGTTGTTGGTGGACTAAGCCATAGCTCCATATCTCGTCTTAAAGATACTCATGCACATCTCACCTCTGATGTTACAAAGGTATGCAAAATGTTGACAACAAACAACATATTTGTGTTTGTCATTTTTTTTATATGTATGAGCAAACACAGTAGACCTATTGCATATGCTATATAATACATTTTAGTTCAGAGATGATCATAAATGTGATTAATAGGTAATAACTGAGGAAGAAAAGCCACATATACCTCCTGTTTTTCTTTTTCAAAGTAAAAATCATGTTATACAAGCATTTCTATAAGGAACACAATACACATAAAATACAAAGGCACGCCACTTCATTTTTACATCATACTATGGGTAACCTTTTTTTGCAGTGCTCATGCAATCAGTTACACAATTATCACATACTGAGTAGAGAAAATACCTATAGAAAAAAAGGACTACAGTTTAGGAGGAATCAGGAGAAAAAAAGAAAAGATAGGGGACTGAACAGTGAAGGAGCAGCAGCCAACTTGTGAGCTCATTTTTGTGCTGTCCCTTCCTGTAAGCATGTATCCTGTGGGCAATTAAACCCTGATTGACTGACTGTCCCACCATCAATGCTGCTAATTACAGGAGGGTAGTATCAAGAAACAACTGTGCGTTTTAAGTAAACATACAATAAACGTTCTATGACCACTGGTCATTGGTGTCTAAGTGCTAAGGGCAAATTAAGCAGCATTGCCCACCTAATTGATTTTTAGACTTTTTTATTTTATTGTATTATACTAGTAATTACATACCATACTGATTTTTATTTTAATATCAGGGTCCATTTACATGGGATGCTTTACTCCGGGCTCCACGTAGGTCCGCATTTTTCTGGCATGGTAATGGACCGGTGTTGTGTGCATCCCCGCATCCCATTAATTTCTATTGGGACATGCAGCTGCACGGACACGGCCTTTGTGTCCTAATATGACATGCAGGTGAGCACGGGTGCCTGAACAAATACAGATGTCATCCAAAAAGGGGTCCCTCTCAGAAGACTTACCCTCACCTCTTGTTCTGGTGGCAACTCTGGAAAACACAAAAGTAAGGAGAAACCCAAAATTTTTCTTTTATGGTGATAATAATCACCAGGACTAATAAAGGGATGAATCTTCCCAGTACACAGGCAGAAAAAAACATCTTTACAAAAGGTTTAATGCGTTCCTACCTATCGAAAAAAAAAACAGAAAAAGAAAGGTTGCTGTTATTACAGTCTGAATAGCACTGAAAGTGTTTTGTAAAGGTATTTTTTTTCTTTTTATTAAAATAAACATGTTATAATTACCTGCATTGTGCAATGGTATTACACAGAGCGGCCTTGAACCTCCCCCTTCTTGGGTCCCCTGCCGGTGCTCCAGATTCCTCCTCTTACCAGTGCACCACCATAGGAAGCCGCTTCCTATAAGGGCTCACCTGTGGGCCCGATCCCAAGCCAGGCTGTGTGTGTCTATTACACACAAGCGCAGCTCAGCTTTAAGCATTAATGCATTAAGGTAATAAATGTCCAGCTTTAGAACCACTTTATACAACTGCTGCCAGCTTCTGTCAAAGTGTCTCCTTTTGCGCAAGGCAACAGATTAACCACTTGCTGACCAGCCACCGTACATATACTGCGGCAGAGGGGCATGTGCAGGCAAAATCACGTACATGTGTGTGATTATGCCTGCTCGGGTCTAAGAGTGCGCACTCCCCCCCCCCACCACCACCATGACCACTGTCCACCCGACACAGCAGATTGCTGATCCTAGCACTTGGGGCCTGGTCACAATGTCAACAAAGCTGTTATGAATGAATGCGGTGATTTGCCCACAGCTGTCTCTGGGCCATACACAGCACCCTGTGCCATTTGATTAACTGTAGCCAATCATTGTGTAGCCAATCATTAGGGATCACAGCTGTCATGAATGGTTACGTTCAAAACAATTCATGTAACAATTGTGCACTACTATGGTGACACTGAACCTAAAAACTAAATAAAAAAAATATTACAAGATAGAAAAAACGTTTTTTTTTTTTCACGTACTGTCACCAGTCAGTGTCCCAGATTACTGCCACATCAGCCATATGATGATGCTGCACTGTACCGGTGACAGTATGTTAAAAAAAAATAAATTTTAGTACATTTCTTAATTTTCAAAAAAATTGTGACAAAAAGTTACAACTTCAATAAGCTCACCATGCCTCTTACTAAATGCCCCAGACTGTCTACATTCCAAAAAGGGGTGATTTGGGGGAATTCGAACTGTTCTACCATTTTAGGGCCTCAAGAAATGAGGCTGTCAGTACGCTATACATTTCACATAAACCAATTACTATATGCTTATTGGTATTTTATTATCAAAGACATGTTATATAGCAGAATGACAGAAAGACAGAAAGTAGAAAATATTTTTTTGTTTCAAAATTTTCGTTCTTTTTTGTTTATATCACAAAAAATAAAAAACCCAGAGCTGATCAAATAGCACCAAAAGAAAGCTCTATATATGTGAAAAAAAATGATAAAAATGTAATTTGTCCATAATGTTACATGACTGCGCAATTGCCAGTTTGGCTGGTTCAGTAACCATGCTGACTGGTTCCCAATTGCTGTATCTGACAAAGCAACGGTCACGGAGCTATGCTGATTTTTCTCTATATGTACATTGGAGAGACAGGGCATACCATAACATGCATAGATGTGAATTTGCCATTATATCTGCCTGTAGTTCAGTTTTGTGCTCTATATATACATTAACGTTACAGCATTATACCCTCATAAACAGTATTTTTTTTTTTCACACATGGAATGTTGAGTTTTGGAAACTAAGTTGGGGATATGTTATCTTTCCTGACAGCCTCCATGGCAGCCTACGTGTGGGTTAATCCCGCCCGCTCATACCTCATAGGAGCCCTCTCCTATAAATCTGCTCTGGGCCAGAGGCCGTGTTGCTTTTTTATCCTCCTCCTAGGACCAAGATGAAGTCTTACCTTTTATGAAGTTTTCTGTAATCTAGGCCTGGCGGTGTGCACGGCGATACTGTGGTTGCTAATGGTGATCCTCTCTGAAGTCCAGCAATCCTAGCTATTAGCAGGTGGACATGGGCGATAATATGCGATGCCATGAAGAGCTTACTAACCTGGCCATAGGCAGGCAAGCGGCAATATGGCCAAACGTCCCAGCTATTAACGGGAGGCCTTGTAAATGCCCTGGTCATGTGGTGGGTCGAGCAGCAGCTCCTAGTCCCAGGTATGACCTGCAAACCAGCTCTGGCTCTCGCAGCCCTATCCAAAGCGATGGAGGCCTGGATGGAAGACATAGATGCATCCCTGAGGAGCATCTCGGAAGAAATGGTCAAGAATTCACCTATACATGAACTAAGGTTGGCGGCAGCTTATCGCCTGGTGGCTCGGATCATGCTGTCGTTTGTCATGGCTAAGCATGCCTTGTGGCTGCGCTCGTGGGTAGCCGACCCTGCCTCCAAGCAGGCATGGTGCAGGATTCCCTTTGAGGATTCGTCCCTCTTTGGGAACAAATTGGACAGTGTCATCACCCGTGCCACAGGGGGCAAGTCGGGATTCCTTCCCCATGATCGTCGCCTGCTAAACCAGAAAAGAACACAGCCCAGGCAAGGATCGGATCGGGCAAGGGACGCTCGCTGCTATAGACCTGGTCGTAAGTTCAGGAAGACCTGGAAGGTAAAACAACCTTCAGGCCAGAAGTTCTCAAAAGGGGCATCTTCTGGTGGACAGGTAGCCTCTAAATCTTTTTGATATTGCGCCTGCCCAGACAGAGCGAGTCGGGCTCTCTTACTTCGCTTTCAGCACGTCTGGGCAGCCTCGATCAAAGATTATTGGGGCGTCAAAACAGTCTCTTCAGGCCATGCCTAGACATTCAGCAGACCTTGCCTCTCTCGGAAGAGAAAAAGCAAATTCTCCTGTCCTATGCAGACTCTCTAGTGGCTCAGGTCACTGCAACACCAGTTCCAGGTGACAAAAGGTTTCAAGGGGTCTACTCGCCTCTCTTCATGGTTTTGAAGAACGGCTCCTGGAGACCAGTTATAGATCTAACCCACTTGAATTACTTCATCAAGAAGGAGAAATTCAAGATGAAGACGCTACTCACGATCTGTCAGGCAATCCAGCCAGGCGATTGGCTTGTGTCTATAGACCTGAAGGATGCCTACTTCCATGTCTCGAGTGGGCGCAGTGGAAAATGCCCTCAAGCAGTGGAACACAGGGCTCCAGGATGACTCTATCCGAATAACCCTGTCTATGCAGGGGAGCCTTCCTTTGTGGTTACAGCTGAGGAACCTCCTCAGCTGTCACTCCATTGCACCTGTGTCTTTGATCACCATCACAACAGATGCCAGCAATAGGGGCTGAGGCACTCTCTGCCTGACAGAGGTAGCCCAAGGCATATGGAGCTTTCTTCCTCACAGATTAGTCTCCGATGTTCTGGAACTCTGGGCAGCGTTCTGCGATCTATAGGCCTTTCACCACTTAACGGCAGGAACCTCGGTCCTCCTAAGACTGGACAACACAAAGGCAGTCTCATACATTAAGAGACAGCGAGGTACTCACGGTCCCTCCCTGTTGAAGGAAGTACAGCCTATCATGACCTGGGCCCAGATGAACCTGGCCAACCTAACAGCTGTCTATCTCCCCGGGGTCCAGAAAGTTCAGGCAGAATTTCTGTCGAGAGTTTTTCTAGACAACAACGAGTGGGCTCTCCACCCCAAAGTCTTCAAGTGGGTCCCGTCCCTGGGAGTCATTCCAGAAGTAGACTTGTTTGCCTCCCTGTGCAACTTCAGACTAGAGAGATACTACAGAGGTATCGTCCCCAGGTTTTTGGGGTAGATGCTCTGACAGACTAATGAAGATTCCACAGGGCATATGCCTTTCCCCGGTTCCTGTCATTCTGCGGTGTCTGTCGAGGGTCAGGATGGAAGAAGTAGAGATAGTGGCAATAGTCCCGTACTGGCCAAACAGGCCATGGTTTCCCCTGCTGATGCAACTCAGCTTCCGGGACCCAGTTCCTCTGCCCTCCTGACCAGCTCTCCTATCGCAAGGGGCAACTCTACATCCATGCTCGGCCCATCTGCACCTGATGGTTTGGTTTTTGAGAGGGGAAGACTGGAGGCCCTAGGCTGTCCGAGTAGGGCCATCTCCACATTATTGAATGCCAGAAGAGCAGGCACCAACAGGGTCTACCAGAGGATTTGGAAAAAATTTGCAGAATACACCTCCTCCACTGCAGGGTTTTGCAATAATCCAAAGATACACGATATCCTGGGCTTCCTACAATCAGGCTTGGATCTCTCCTTATCAATCAGCTTGTTGCGGGTTCAAGTTTCTGCAATTTCTGCCTTCATAGGCGTTTCCTGGGCTAGACACCCTCTTACTTGGCAGTTCTTCAGAGGAGCAATAAGGCTCAGACCTCGGAAAAAGCCATGATTTTCTAAGTGGGATCCTCCCCTTGTCCTGTATTTCTTCTCAGGAAGAGAGATGGAACACACAAATCATTTCTCTATTAAGGAACTTTCTCTAAAAGTTGCCTTCCTGGTGGCTATAACATTGGCCAAGAGGGTCTCCGAAATCAGCTCTCTGGGATGCAAGGAGCCATTTCTAACTTTTTTTCCTGATCGGGTAGTTTTGATTCCTATGCTGGGTTCAAACCCCAAAGTATCATCTGATTTTCAGGATAATCAGGAGATTGCTTTTCCAACATTTAGATCAACTGGAGATTCCAGTGTTCATCCCCTAGATGTCGT
Source organism: Aquarana catesbeiana (assembly GCF_042186555.1). NCBI lineage: Eukaryota > Metazoa > Chordata > Amphibia > Anura > Ranidae > Aquarana > Aquarana catesbeiana. The sequence continues at coordinate 508,981,659 of NC_133327.1, read as the reverse complement.
GAAAGCTCTGAGACAGTATCTAGAAGCTACAGCTCTGTTCCGTCAGTCCGACCACCTGTTTGTTCTTTTTCATGGAAAGAATAAGGATTGTGTACCTCTTCCAGATCTATTATAGCATGGATTGTTCAGGCCATTCAGTGGGCTTACAAAGCTAAGGGTTTGGCACCAGCAGAAGCGGTGACCGCTCACTCAACCAGAAGCGTGTCTACATCATGGGTGGCTTCACATCACGTGGTTCCAGAAGTAATTTGCAAAGCGGCCTTGTGGTCTTCAATTAACACGTTCATGGCGTAATACTGCTTAGAGCCAGCCTCTTTGTCATTTGTTAATTTTGGTTTACATATCTTGTCTGTTGATGGTGCCATTTAAACCTTTTTTCTTTTGTCCAGCACTTTGTCCACCCGAGTGTGTATGTCTAGTTATTTCCCACACATAGGCTGCCATGGAGTCTGTTAGGAAAACGGAAAATTTCTATCAAATACTTACCATAATTTTCCTTTCCTGATGGACTCCATGGCAGCATGAGTTCCCTCCCAGTGGCTGGAGTAGCCTAAATTATGGAACACGGCCTCTGGCCCAGAGCAAAGATTAATGGGAGAGGGGTCCTATGAGGTGTGAGGGGTGGGATTAACCCACATGTAGGCTGCCACGGAGTCCATCAGGAAAGGAAAATTATGGTAAGTATTTGATAGAAATGTCCTGTTTTATTCTCAATAATGCTAAGCTATTTTTTTTAAAGAACACAAAAGGTGTATTTTAGAACAGGAAAAACACTTTTGAAGGTGGATTATGCCTAACACCAGCTAATGTGTATGGCCAAGGAGATAAGTTAAAGGTAAACTTCGGCCTCCCATTGAATATATGTGCTGCAGCAGTTAATTATAAGTGCATTTGCACTTACAGTTTTATCTTAATCCCCCAAGTGCAAAGTCCTAAAAAAACCCTTTAATCCTGTCAGTGAATTCCACATAATGCAGTTTCCTGTGATGGTGTGGCAATGATGCTGCCTTGCTCCTGAATTAGGAGCAGTGTTGCCACTCTCATATAGACTGCGCCTTTAGTGTGGTATAAAGAAAAACTTGCAGTGGGTAGTATGTCTAGCAGCATTTTTTGCTTTTTTGGATTGGCAGTCCTGCTAAAACCCTCCCACCTTAAGCTGCAATGCCTGGGAGAGGGAGCATGTGAGGCACAAAGAATGATTTGTTTTAGTAAGGTAGGGTAAAGGAAACTTTTTAAGGCTTGTGCATTACAAAGTAACCGGATTTGTTACTTGTTTAGACTATTATACTTGAACCTTAAATTGTACTTTAATACTACAGACTCAAAGGTAAAAGTATATAAGTTCTATTCGCAGTCTCACATAGTAGTAGTTTCTGTTAATATGGCCTAGTTAGATGCTTTACTAGATGTGGATAGGAAGGCACTATACCTAGGGAGAAGGTGAAGTGACAAGAGAACTGGAAAATTTTGGTCTGCCAGTGTAGTGTGCATGAGTGCCAGGAAGTAATGGGCTTTTTTAGAAATATGAACATGAATAGTATTTTTTGCCTTTAGAGTTATTACCTGATAAATGTTTTTCTTCTGTTCTTTGCAGGTGTGGAATGAAATGACCGAGCTGGTCTCGTCTAATGGAAACTACTGTAGTTATCGCAAAGCATTTGCTGAGTGTGTAGGGTTTAAAATCCCTATTCTTGGTGTTCACTTGAAAGACTTAATAGCTGTACATGTTGTTTTTCCTGACTGGGTGGATGACAATAAAGTAAACACTGTTAAAATGCAACAGTTATATGTTACTCTCAATGAGCTGGTTTCACTACAGAGTGCTTCACCTCACTTAGAAACAAGTATGGATTTAATTAACCTCTTAACGGTATGTATATATTTTATTTACCCCAAAATAATGGCAGACTGCTTGTTCTTTATGTGAAATTAAAAAAATGGAAAAACTAGTTTTGGACTCAAGAGCAAACCATCACAGAATCTAGACCAATGGACCAGGATAGGTAGGGGGCATGTAGAATCCTATGCTAAGTTTGAGGATGAATAAGAATATGGAAAATGTGTGCAATATGGATAGGGTGGTATGAGGTTCATGGTTGGTTTTATATTTGTTTATGCAATATACAGTAACTCACAAAAGTGAGTACACCCATCACATTTTTGTAAATATTTTATTATATCTTTTCATGTGACACTTTGCTACAATGTAAAGTAGTGAGTGTACAGCTTGTATAATAGTGTAAATTTGCTGTCCCCTCAAAATAAATCAACACACAGCCATTAATGTCTAAACTGCTGGCAAGAAAAGTGAGTACACCCCAAAGTGAAAATGTCCAAATTGGGCCCAATTAGCTATTTTCCCTCCTCGGTGTCATGTGACTCATAAGTGTTACAAGTTCTCAGGTGTGAATGGGGATCAGGTGTATTAAATATGGTGTTATTGCTCTCATACGCTCTCATACTAGTCACTGGAAGTTCAACATCTTACCTCATGGCAAAGAACTCTCTTCTGAGGATCTGAAAATAAGAATTGTTGCTCTACATAAAGATGGCCTGAGCAATAAGAAGATTGCCAAGACCCTGAAACTGAGCTGCAGCACAGTGACCAAGACCATACAGCGGTTTAACAGGACAGGTTCCACTCAGAACAGGCCTTGCCATGGTCGACCAAAGAAGTTGAGTGCACCTGCTCAGCGTCATATCCAGAGGTTGTCTTTGTGAAATTGATGTATGAGTGCTGCCAGCATTGTTGCAGAGGTTGAAGGGGTAGGGGGGTCAGCCTGTCAGTGCTCAGACCATACGCTGCACACTGCATCAAATTGGTCTGCATGGCTGTCATCCCAGAAGGAAGCCTCTTCTAAAGATGATGCACAAGAAAGCCCGCAAACAGTTTGCTGAAGACAAGCAGACGAATGCTGGCCATACACTATACGAAAAATTGGCCGAAAAATCGTTCGTAAAGACACTTCGTTCGTTTTTCGGCAAGTTAATGGGCACAAATCGATAATAGTTTGTGACGTTTTTGTGGGAAAAAAACGAACGGGAAGTTTGGAAAATTTCTGCCGAACGTACGATAAATTGCAAGGTTAATGTGTTTCCCGTCCGAACTGTCTGCACTAGGTATATGTAAAAAAACAAACAAAAAATTATTTATTCATGTCCACTGAACAATTTATCGGTCATTACATGATGGCACGATCGTTTGCGGTCTCGGTCGAATGTTCGTTTTTCGAAAATGTGTTCGGCCGATTTTCTGTATAGTGTATGGCCAGCATAAGGACATGGATTACTGGAACCATGTCCTGTGGTCTGATGAGACCAAGATACAATTATTTAGTTCAGATGGTGTCAAGCGTGTGTGGCAGCAACCAGGTAAAGAGTACAAAGACAAGTGTGTCTTGCCTACAGTCAAGCATGGTGATGGGAGTGTCATGGTCTGGGGCTACATGAGTGCTGCCGGCACTGGGGAGCTACAGTTCATTGAGGGAACCATGAATGCCAACATGTACTGTGACATACTGAAGCAGAGCATGATCCCCTCCCTTCAGAGACTGGGCTGCAGGGCAGTATTCCAATATGATAACGACCCCAAATACACCTCCAAGATGACCACTGCCTTGCTAAAGAAAATGAGGGTAAAGGTTATGTATGGCCAAGCATGTCTCCAGACCTAAATATACAAGTAAAGGTGCAGAGAATTAGAGCAGTAAGTATCCCACAGTATTAGGTAATGTGCTGTATAGGCATATTAATATATGCACAGTAAAGATAACATAGTAAAAGTCCACAGTCTTATGGTTATTTAAAAAGTCCTCGGACCATATAGGGTAATGATGGGGGGGAGGGTCCCACACTCAGGGCTGCCATCAGGGGGGGAACAGAAACCATGTTCCAATGCACTGAAAAGACACAAGGGGAGAGGCACCTCTGGGTGTAGCTATAGGACAAGTTTAATGTAGATAAAAATACACAGGCAACTCACATTTGTGTAGTCATAATAAGCATTGATCCCAGCACAGGGGTATCATCATTGTAGTCAGTCCATTCCTGCTTTGTGGGCACTCTTAGCTTGCTACAAACACCGTCCTATATCTACACCCAGAGGCGCATCTCCCCTTGTGTCTTTTCTCCAGACCTAAACCCTATTAAGCATCTGTGGGGCATCCTCAAACGGAAAGTGGAGGAGCGACCGGGTCTCTAACATCCACCAGCTTTGTGATGTCATCGTGGAGGGGAAGAGGACTCCAGTGGCAACCTGTGAAGCTCTGGTGAACTTCATGCCCAAGAGGGTTAAGGCAGTGCTAGAAAATAATGGTGGCCACACAAAATATTGACACTTTGGCCCCAATTTGGACATTTTCACTTAGGGGTGTACTCACTTTTGTTGCCAGCGGTTTAGACATTAATAGCTGTGTGTTGAGTTATTTTGAGGTGACAGCAAATTTACATTGTTATACAAGCTGTACACTCACTACTTTACATTGTAGCAAAGTGTCATTTCTTCAGTGTTGTCACATAAAAAGATATAATAAAATATTTACAAAAAATGGGAGAGGTGTATTCACTTTTGTGAAATACTGAATGCATAATAAAGTTGTTTTTTTTATGATGCATTGGTCTAGGTTTTTAGGATTATTTATAGGGACCCAGTGCTGTAATGGCTTGGTCTTGAGCCCAAAACTAGTTATTCCTTTTTTTTTTTACTTCTCATAATTATTTGCTAGAGGATCCCAACCTTGCTAGATTTATATTAGAGCCCATTTTTTTGGAGCCTAGTGATTTTGGGACCTGGAGGGAGGTTTGTAAGTTTTGCATTTCTTGTTCTTTGTGTATCATAAACAAAAAGTAGCAAAAGAGAACCTTTTCCTAATATGTATCAGTCCTTCTTTCACAAGAGCACCTTGAAGTGATACTAAACAATATCCCTTTTTTCCAAAAACCATACACATCCAATACCCAATGGGCCTATAATTTATTTTTCATGAAATTGTTTCTTACTATGTTTTTTGCATCCTTGTAACATAGGCTACTGAACCTTTCCTTTCCCCCTCACTTCACTTTGTTTGAAACAAAGAGTGCATGTTAGTTGCTCTCATGTGCACTACTCTATACATGTTACAAATCCCATAATAGTTGACTGCAATAGAAGAGGCAGTATAGTCATTCCTATTGAACAGCACTAAATTTGATACTTCTGGGAATTTCTCATACCTGTGCCATCCACCGTGCACTTTAATTCCATCCTCCGGCCCCTATGACAGTGGGTGAGTCATTCTGAGTATTGTATTGATGTATCGGTTGGAGGAAGAAACCAGAGCATGCAGCAGGGGACACAGGCATCTGACATTTGCATGTTGAATGAATAAACTGACCAAGGCTGTAGCTCTGGAACAAAGGGAAAGTATGAGACACGGGCCGCTGGAGAGTTGAGTATACTATCTATTCAATTGCAGGAACTGACATTTTGATTTGTTTAGAGGCCTGATATGGGCTTGCATTTGCCCTGTAAAAGTTATCAATTAGAGTAGTTTTTCAGACTAAAGTTACTTTCCTCTCTCACAAGAGAGGACACATAGTTCTCATTCTGTGGTTCTTAATCTTGCTTGCTGCACTTACATTTAAGAAACTGTTAAATAGTGCTGCCATATTTGGTGGTCACTATTGTTGGAAGAGAAACATCAAGACATCACCCTTCTGTGGGCAACCAAATATCACCCTTCTGTGTCTCAGCCAAACCTGAACCTGGGCTCTCCAATTCAACTATTAATCCCTTCCTGACTTTGGTTCCTCTTGTTCCCTTGGGCACAAATCTATGTCCAAGACAGTACCACTATTGGGATAGAATAGAATAGCACACACCAGGCTCTTTAACAAGATTTTTGTCTTTACTGAAGAGAGTTAACTGAACAGTCAGCCATTTACGATAATAGAGGCACCACCGTGCTCAAGCAGAGGATAGAACATCTCAGTATTCCTTCTAGGTAGAAATGCAATCATACTCCAAGAATTGAGAAAAGCCTTTACACTTCTCCCCAAAGGAGAAGCTCACATAGAAGACTTCCTGGGTACATGTCCTTACAGTTCAATCCAGAAGAACTGTTTGATTCTTTCACAAGAAGAAGGCACACTCACGAACCCACCAACCTACATATATAACCCTCCAAGAACTTTTCAGACTGACAGAGCACAGTTGCTATGCAACCTAAAATGGCCTGCCATCTTAAAGGACTCTTAGACCCGGGTTCACACCTATGCGAATTGGATGCGGGGTTTCCCCGCATCCAATTCGCATAGCAGGAGAATGTGACTGCTCCCTATGGAGCCGGTTCACGTATCTCCGTTGCGGCTGCGGAGCGCACTGCAAAGAAACGCTGTGCATCTTTGGCTCTGTTTCAGGGCCGAATTCAGGCATAGATTCAGCCCTGATTCATCCCTGAAATGGGGAACAGAGACGCACATCGCTCCTGTGCGATCCGCAGCCGGTTCCATTGTGAACCGAGCCTCAAGGGCTTGTTTAACCACTTCAGCTCCGGAAGATTTGGCTGCTCAATGACCAGGCCATTTTTTGAGATACGGCACTGCGTCGCTTTAACTGACAATTGCACAGCCGTGTGACGCTGTACCCAAACAAAATTAACGTCCTTTTTTTCCCACAAATAGAGCTTTCTTTTGGTGGTATTTGATCATCTCTGCGTTTTTAATTTTTTGCACTATAAACAAAAAAAGAGCGACAATTTTGAAAAAACACAATATTTTGTACTTTTTGCTATAATAAATATCCCCAATTTTTTTTTTTAAAAATCTATTTTTTTCCTCAGTTTAGGCTGATATGTATTCTTCTACATATTTTTGGTAATAAAAATCGCAATAAGCGTATATTGATTGGTTTGCGCAAAATGTATAGTGTCTACATAATAGGTGATAGATTTATGGCATTTTTCTTCTTCTTTTTTTTTTTTACAAGTAATGGTTGCGATATGCTATTTTTATCAGGGCTGCGACATTATGGCAGACACTTTGGACATTTTGATACATTTTTGGGACGATTGACAATTATACAGCGATCAGCGTTATAAAAATGCACTGATTACTGTGTAAGTGTCACTGGCAAGGAAGGGGTTAACACCAGGGGGCGATCAAGGGGTTAACTGTGTTCTCTAGTGTGTGTTCTAACTGTAGGGGGAGGGGACTGACTAGAGGAAATGACAGATTGTGGTTTCTAGCTAGTAGGAACTCACAATCTGCCTCTCCTCTCCTCACAGAACAGGGATTTGTGTGTTTACACACACACGTCCCTGTTCTGCCCCTCGTGCCCGTAAACGCACGTGGCTGGCGGTTATCGTGACTGCCAGCTACGAGCATTGGTACCCCAGAGTGCAGCGGGCATGCGTGCACCAGCCATCCCGCTTAAAGGAGCCGACATACAGCTACGATGGCTCATGGGATTGTGACGACCTGTTGCAGTATAATGACGGCGGCTGGTCGGCAAGCGGTTAAACTTGAGTTGCCCTCTGAAAAGTGATCCATGCTGAAATGAAGGAAGAATAATTTTTGCTGGGCTGCTATGCAAAGCATTGTGGTAGTGGCATGTGTGTCCCTTTAAAAGGGATCGGTTGGGGGCAGTAAAAATGTGGCTCAACCACACATTTTTAAACCCCCCCAACTGCAAATGTAAATGAGGCCTTATAATTACTGCCCAAAGTTACTCACACTTATAGTATTAACATCTTGTGGGGGCTCTGGGGAACTACAAGGGGATCTCTATTGCACTCCTAAAACAGGAGTATTAAGTGTAAGGCTTCCTGCACTGAAAAAAGATACAATTCTGAAAGCTCTTTCAGAGTTAAACATTAAGTATTCCCTACATTTATGCATCCCCATAGCTATTAAACTTCACCAACTTTTTTGTTTCTTTATTGTTTTGGATAGGTTGGGGAAAGATTAAAACCTTTGTTGAGTTTTTAATGCTATATGGAGCTTCACTGAAGATGTATTTTTCATCATTTACTGTCACTGTGACAACAATTTCACCAGGAGGGAATTGAGGGAAAATTTGCGAAAGGAACAAAGAAATATAAAAAGTTGAAAAAAAACTAATTGGGAAGCTTTGGACCCAAGGTTGTTCTTAAATGGAAAAAAAGTCTTGAATCAAAATGAGTTTAATGACTCCAGTTAATGTGCTCACAAGCACAGGGCAGCCTACTGTGGCATCTTGGAAACAATTCAAGAGACGTTGAGGAAATAGAGCGCTTTAAGACTAAAGGTATTTAGCCAAAAAAATTAAAAAATCAGCATCAGGAGATACGAATCTTGGTCTATATTTAAAGCTGTGTCTGTGCTTTAAACCAGTGCACCTGGATATACAATAGGCCACTAGGGCTAAACAGTGGCGTCTCCAGCTTTCATATTTAGGGGGGGCACATGGGGGGACAGGGAAAAAAGTAGGGGGGCCAACTATAAAATGCAATTATATAATATATATATATATATATCCTGGGGCTCTTTACTTCTGTTGTGGGGCCCTTTATTACTATCCTGCAACGAGACCCTTTCACATGTTTTGCAGTGAGCCCCCTTTCTACTGTATTGTGGCCCCCCAGGGTGGCAGAACACAAGAAGTATGTCACCAACACACCAGGAAAATATAAGGGTCCAAAGCAGTAAGAGAACTACCAGGGTTGCAAAGGTTGAACTTGCAACTGGGTCCTGGTGTTCTGCCACTGTGGAGTTCCCCAGCCTCCTCATGCTGTCCTGCCCCTGCTATTGACAGCGCTGGTCTGGCGTCTGTCTCCTTGGCAGTGGCGGCAGTCTGTTAGGACCTAGTGCTGGTGACATTATGGGTGCATGCAGGGAAAGGCTGGCACTATTGGTTGTAGAGAGCTGAGCCCCCAGCTGGTCACCTAGCAGCAGTAATGCTGTATAACCTTCACTGTTGCCGATCAGGATGTGATCCAGGTGATGCTCCCAGTCAGATCTAATAAACACAGTATTTATTAGAATCAACAGTACAAATATATATAAATGAATAAATAAATATATATATATATATATATATATATATATATATATATATATATATATATATATATAAGCAACCGTATGTTCAGCTGCCATGTGGGCTCCATGCCTGTAAGGTGTGGGCTTTGATCACTAAAACCACTATCATATTTAACATTAGTTTGATTAGGAGCATCACCTTGATTGCATCCCAATCAGCATATCAGAGAGGGCTCCACTGCTGCTAAGCAACATGCAGGGAGCTCAACTGTCTACAACCATTAGAGATGGGCTCAGGCATGTTTGAAATCCCACATGTCTGATCCCACCAGGAAGCCGGCACTGCACACCGCTAATCACAGACAGTGAGACATTTCCTTATCTGTGCAGCTGCAAACCGGGAAATGTCTCACTGCCTGTGATTAGCTGTGTGCAGTGTCGGCTTCCTGGCAGGATCGGACATGTGGAATTGCAAACATGCCTGAGCCCATCTCTAACAACCATATGTGCTGACCCTTCTGTGCATCAGCCCCATAAAGTAATCAGCACTGGGTCCTAATGTGCTGCTGCCATGGAGACAGCAGGGACAGGACTGCAATGCTGGTAGTTCTGCTGCAGGTCCAAAGCGGGAGGATTCCCCCATCCACCTGGAAAGTGTAGATGGGGGAATTGGAACATTCTTTTTTTTCATTCAACCAAATAGTTGAATGAAAAAAGTGATCAATGTATGGGCTGCCTAAGTGCTAAGACAAGCCATAGACAGTTTAAATCTCGGTTGGTTCAGCAGGAACTGGATTTAAACCATTAATGGCAGGCTGCATGTACCAAGTTGATCATTCAAATTGGGTACAACCAGCCTGCCGGATACTCTTATGATTATCGTTACTGGTCGCTATATCTACTATTGATAATCACTGTTTGTTGGGAGAATACAATTGCTCAGCGGAAGGGATTCACCTATCACCACTGCCTGTATTCATGGGGGAATCATGCAAGTTTCTTTCCTGCAATCTGTGGTTGCAGGAAAGAAATTTGTACCGTCGATTACCAGCCTAACTGGAACTGAAAGTTTGTAAAAGGTCTTGAAAGAACAGGAGGCGGGGGGAGACAGATGGGGGAGAGAAGGGAGGGGGATAGGGACTATGCAGTGTACACTCACCCACGGGTCCAGGCTGGGAGCTCAGGAATCAATGACACACAGAGAAATCTGCAGTTGCTGGTTTTCATATTTCCCACTCACACATTCCCTCTCTTCAGATACAGCTGCACGCCGGGAATAGTGTGGGCGGGAAGACAGAGGCGCAGAGGTGGGAGGAGAAGGAGGAGCTGTATTTCTCTCTGGTCTCCCATCAGTGAGGGGGTGGGGGGATGGATGGGTGTGTTCGCTGGGCTGTGTAAGAATGTCACAGACATTCTTACAGAGCTGCAGCCACCAGTTTCAGAATTTACAGGCTGGTTCTCCTGTCCTACGGACGGGAGAAATCAGTCTGTTTTTTTCACTGTCACTTAGATAATTTCCCGCCCCCCCCCGCTGGTGGAGTCCTTTCTGAATTCGCTCTCCTCCCTGCCAATGAAGATGCAGGGGGAGGGAGCAGATAGGGCGGCCGTGGCTATGCGAGCGGCTCTCGTATTATGCATTGCACAGTGTCAGTGAGCAGAGGGAGGGGGGAGAAATCCCTCGCAGGAGCTGTCAGGACGCTCTGCCTCACAGAAGAGCCTGTGTCCACTCGGCGGTGACCCAAGAAAGATGCGGGACACCCGCTACATATAGAAACAAAAATGTGTTTTAATTGGGGAGGGCACATGGTGGAGCACAGCATAATGTTGGGGTGCTGAGGGCCCCCCTCTGGCCCCCCATTAGTGACACCATTGGGGCTAAACCAATGATCTTTAAGACCTTGCCCACTATTGCCAAATGATAAACCATGACGACATTTAAATACTTTACCTTCTGTTTTAAAGGAAATCTGATCTGGTAGGAATTAGCCAGACTGCCATTGCTGACCTGCTTAAAAATTCTATTTGACTGGCAGTCACCAGTCAAGGTGATCCTTTGATTACAATACTTTCTGAATCATTGATGGAAAAAAAAAATGTGCAGCCAGTGAAATTGTAGCAACTTATTTGCATATGTTTATCAGCCCAGCAACCAATTTAAATATTTTTTCAACTGTCTTTTCAGTTATCGCTTGATTTATACCATACTGAAGATGATATTTATAAACTTTCACTTGTACTTGAGCCTAGGAATCCAAAATCGGTAGGTAATGGTATTAGTCATTGATCTTTTATTATATTTATTGGATCAGTTGTTTGTTTTTGGTGGTATATACTTAGAGTTTGGTATGTGATTTATATTATATTTATGTATTCTGACTTCATAATTTTTTGATCAATTTCTGAAACAATAACCAATTCAAAATGTGCAAATTTCAATAGCCAATATAAAAAAACAAACACCACTATCTGTTTTTACTTCCCAAACTAATTCATGCCAAGTTTTCACTTGGCTGCAAAGCCACAACAGGGTAAACTCAATGCTTTAGATCGGGGTCTCCAAACTATGGCCCTCCAGTTGTTCAGGAACTACAATTCCCATCATGCCTAGTCATGTCTTTGAATGTCGGAGTTTTACAATGCCTCATGGGACGTGTAGTTCCACAAAAGCTGGAGGGCCGTTGTTTGGAGATCTATGCTTTAGATGTAAAATTTGAGAGTGCATTGCTCTTCAGTGCATGCGGTTAAAGAAATCAGTGGTGGTGGTGGGATTGTTTTTAGAGCTCATTTACTGCATGTTAAGAATATTAAGAATATGTATGTACCATAGCCTAGTGACTACAATCACTTTATAGTCAAAGCACACTTATAACCAAAAAGTGCACTTGCTCACCATTCCCAGTCCTTCTCAGCTAAACTGTAGTAGAAACCACCACCTTAGCTACCTACTTCAGGAATAAAGCTGCACCCTAGTTTGGGAGGCTGTCAACATTTTTTGGACAAAATCTTCATTAGGGCTGGACATATCTCCACAATAGGCCCTCATAGACTTTTATTGGTTTTCTCCTGAGCATCACCAATCTCATGAGATGGACTCATACAAGAAGGGACAGCACCTTTATCCCTGGTGTCTTTGTATTGTATTTATTGTGTTTTAACCTCTTTGATGTAAAAAGTCAGAGCCTGCCATTTGAAAGCAGTACTGCATGTACAGTATCTTGGTGAATAAAGGCATATACTTAACAAACTAACCAACCTAGTTGTCAGGATCCGACTCTGAACCTGGTACCTCTGTGGTGTCTGGCAGTGTTCCTTTTTGCTGTGCCACCTAAGATCCTGGATAGCTCCTTGCCTGATTCTTCGGAAAGCCGTGCTTTGTGTCTTGTTTATGATGAACCTTAAACCCTTTGCTCCTCCCATGAACTTCCTGATTTATTGTGCTCCTCTCCAACCAATATCTTGCTCCTTTCATTCTTGATGCTTTAAATATCTTCACAACCATTTGTAATTTATCTTTGATTTGTTTTTAAACTATGCTTTTGCTTTATCACAACCTGCAACCATTTGTTACCAACCTTTGGCTTGTTTACCAACTATGCTTGCTCACCTCCTGGTGGGGCGATCCTGAGAACCTGTCAGGGCTGGGCTAGGCCCTTCCTTCTCTGAGCTGGCCACTCAGCTGTCGGTTAATTGCCAGCTCCCATCTCTCTCCACAGTTACTCAGCTGTTGTTGATATCCTGCTCATCTGTTCTGCCTACTTAAGCCGTCCAGTCCAGAGGAGCTCTGCCATCGCCTAGGTCAACACTCACAAGAAACATCACCTGCGTTCCTGTTTAAAGACTGCTGATATCCCTTCTGGCTCCGGATCCTGCTTGCTGTTCCACTGCTTTGGTCCCTGACTTCTGGCTTGGCTGACTATCCATTCCGGTTACTGAACTTTGGCTATGTTTTGACTATGTTTGTTCTTTTTACTTTTATTATTAAACAAGTGTGATTTAACTGTACTTTTGTCTCGGTCTGATTTCATGGTTTCTGACAGTAGGCAAAGGCCATGAATTCAGAAGATGTAGTCAATCAACTTGTTGGCAATATTTTTTCCAGATTGGATGAACTAGATCACCGCATGGATCAGTTCGCCATGGCGTTACAAACGCTCCTGAGTCGCACGGCTCACCTGGAATCTCCCACTGTGGCCGCCCCGATACAACCTATGTTGCAGGCCGACCCTGCTGCTGCTCCAGTCTCGGTGCAGGCACCCGCCTCAAGTATTACCTCTATAAGAGGTATGTCTGGTTCCATGTGTGCTCAGAGTAAGACTCCATGACACCTTCCAGTGGGCCTCCTACAACCCATACTGTCATGAAGATCCTGCCAGTAACAGGCAGATTAGACCCATCAGTGCACGATTGCGGGCGTCTATGCGCACGCGCACATGCACTCGTTAGTGTCTGGCGGGTTATTTAAACCTGTCTGGCACTTGCATCATTGCTGTTTGCTCTGCAGCTCTGTGTATGTGTTCCCTGAAAACCTGATATCTGCTCCTGTTTTGACCCGGCTTGCTTTGAGACTATTCCTGTTATCTGCCTGTACCTGATCCTTGGCTTGTTCGACAATCCCTCTGCCTGCTGCCAGCCTGTTTACTGACCCGGTCTGTCTGACCATCCTGGACTCCCATCCAGTCTGCTGAGCCTGTCTGCTAAGCCATCCAGGCTGTTCACCTGTCTGCTGATTCATCCAGTCTGCTGGGCCTATCTGCTGAGCCATCCAGGCTGTTCACCTGTCTGTTGATCATCCAGTCTGCTGGGCCTGTCTGCTGAGCCATCCAGGCTGCTCACCTGTCTGCTTGATCCATTCAGTCTGCTGTCCTGTCTGCTGAGTTGTCCAGTCTGCAGTTCCTGTCTACTCATCCATCCCGTCAGCTGTGCCGGCCATCTGATCCTTCTGCTGTTGATCCTGCCAAGCACTCATACCACTCCGCACTCCTGCACCCCTGTCACCACTACCAGGGGCCCTCGAGTCGGAGGCGTAGGAAAGGCCATCCTCTGCAATTCAGGCTCACCCTTTAGGTACGTAACAGTAGTAAACAGCCATGTTTGAGCCCGAGCAGGGAACCTCTCCTATGCAGGAACTTTGTTTGCACTTAGCAGGCCTGACCCAGGCTGTCAAAAGCCTTCAGGAAGGATACACCCGGTTGGAGGAACGGGTCCAAGTACTGTCTTCCCCTACTGGAATTCAAGGAACCCCTCAAGCCTCTACCTCTTCTACAGGCACCGCATCCTCTCCTACGGTGGTGATGCCTCCGCCCGAACCACGTGTCCCCACACCCGAAAAATTTGCTGGGGAACGTAGCAAATTCAGGGCGTTTCGCAATTCCTGTGAACTGTACTTCGCCCTCCAGCCACGTACCTTCTCCTTGGAAGCCACCAAGGTGGGCTTTGTCGTCTCTTTACTTTCAGGTGAACCTCAAACCTGGGCCCATCGCCTTCTGGAACAGAAAGCCGATGTGTTGACCAACTTTACCACCTTCAATACCATGGCTCAACTGTATGAAGACCCTCAGCTTTCTGCAACTGCCGAAGCCGCACTGCACGCTCTTTAGCAAGGGCGCCGGGCGGCGGAAGATTATGTGGCTGAATTTCGGTGGTGGAGCGCAGACACTGACTGGAATGACACTGCGCTCCCTTACCAGTTTCGCATGGGACTGTCTGACCCTTTGAAGGACGAGCTAGCCCGAGTTGGTGTGCCCCAGACCCTAGACGCATTAATCAATCTTGCCATACAGATCGGCGGCTGAGGGAACGTAGGTCGGAAAAAGCAACTGGATTTTCCTGACCAACCTGGATGTTACCTAGAGTGCCCAGTCACCTGCATCCGGCCCCTACCTCTCAGTCCACTTCTACAACGGACACTTCGGAACCCATGCAGTTGGAGGTGCTTCACCCTTCTCTTACTATGGAAGAGCGCCAACGCCGCCGGGCAAATAATTTATGTCTCTACTGCGGGGAACCCGGTCACTATGTCAAGAATTGCCCTACTAAACTTCGTAAGTGTTTCCGAAAATCTCCTGAACATGTGCTTACTGGAATCCAGACCTCTTCTCATCTTGCCCTCTCTATCTCTTTGCAGCTTCCAGGAAAGACTGTCAGTGCCCGCCATTATTGATTCAGGAGCCTGCAGCTGCTTTATGGACTCATCTTTTGCAACAAGACATCAGATTCCTCTGCTTCCTAGGACCCAAAGACTGTCCATTCACCTGGCTGATGGGTCCACTATTAAATCTGGGCCAGTTATCCAAGAGACTTCCCCTTTGCCAGTCACCATTGCCGGTGCCCACCACGAACTGCTTCGTATGGACATTATCTCCTCACCTCTGTTTCCTGTAATTCTTGGAATGCCTTGGCTACAAGCCCACAATCCTGGTGTCAACTGGGCCACAGGGGAGGTCACCTTTTCCTCTCCTTATTGCCAGCAATTCTGTGCCTCAAAGGACCCCCATGGGCCCTTTCCTTTGCTATGTCTGGACACTGAAGCTGAGCTATGCCAAACTGTCCCGAAAGCCTACCATGACTTCATTGACGTGTTCAGCAAGAATGGAGCAGAAACTCTACCTCCCCATCGGGCTTATGATTGCCCTATCGAGCTCCTTCCAGGGGCCAAAATTCCCTTCGGAAGAATCTTCCCATTAACCGAGTTAGAACAGGTAGCCCTTAAGGACTATATCGATGAAAACTTAAAGAAGGGTTTCATTCGTCCATCCACTTCCCCGGTAGGTGCGGGTATCTTTTTTGTAGAGAAGAAGGATCACACACTTCGGCCTTGCATAGACTACCGTGAGCTAAATAAAATTACCGTCAAGAACAGGTACCCCCTTCCCTTGGTCCCCGAGTTATTCCAGAGACTGGGAACAGCTACTATCTTTACTAAACTTGATCTTCGAGGAGCCTATAACTTGGTCCACATCAGGGAAGGAGATGAGTGGAAAACGGCATTCCGCACCTGTTTTGGGCACTTTGAGTACCTAGTAATGCCTTTCGGGTTATGTAACGCTCCTGCCACATTCCAGTATTTTATTAACCATGTTTTCCGGGATTATTTAGATCTGTTTGTCATCGTCTACTTAGACGATATTCTAATCTTTTCTTCCTCCCTAGATGCTCATCGCAGACACGTCAGGTGTGTTTTGACACGACTTCGACAGCATGGCCTGTACGCAAAGTCAGAAAAATGTGAATTCGAACAAGAGAGTATACCATTCCTGGGATTAATCATCTCCATAGAAGGTATCAAGATGGATCCGCAGAAGATCGCTGCAATACTTGACTGGCCAGTTCCTGTTGACAAAAAAGGAATCCAACGTTTCGTTGGATTCGCTAATTTCTACCGGAAATTCATTAAGGGGTTTTCTGCCATCATTGCCCCTATTACCCAATTAACCAAACTGGGGGTTCGCTTCCATTGGACCCCAGAAGCTCAAGTTGCCTTTGAATCTCTCAAAGAATTGTTTACATCTGCCTCCGTTCTAAAACACCCTGATTCCGCCCTACCATTTGTACTTGAGGTAGATGCTTCTGAGATCGCTGTTGGAGCAGTACTCTCCCAACGCCAAGGAACCAAAGCACTGCTCCACCCGGTAGCCTTCTTCTCCCGCAAACTTTCGGCTGCCGAAAGGAATTACGATGTGGGGGATCGGGAACTGCTGGCAATCAAATCTGCACTTGAAGAATGAAGGTACTTACTTGAAGGAGCAACTCACCCAATCTTGATCTTCACTGATCCATAAAAACTTAGAGTACTTGAGGTCGGCAAAGAGGTTGAAGCCACAGCAAGCCAGATGGGCGTTGTTTTTCTCCAGGTTCTCTTTTCATGTTACTTACCGGCCAGGCTCTAAGAATACAAAACCTGACGCCCTATCCAGAATGTTTCACAAATCCAAAGAAATGACTTCCCCTGATACCATTCTTTCTCCAGGGAATTTTCTTCTGCTGCAGGAAGATTTGCTCTCCCGGATCAAGCAGGCTACTCTGGGGTGGACGCCCCCCGCTAAATCGGAACTACGAGCAAAAGACGGGTTGTTCTGGTACAGGGACAAGATTTTTGCACCTGAAAGCGTACGAGTCCCTATATTAGAACTCTGTCACGATCACGCACTAGCTGGACATTTTGGCATAACTAAAACCACCGATTTGGTACAACGTACCTTCTGGTGGCCTCAGGTAGGTAGAGACTGCAAGAAGTTTGTGGAATCCTGTGTCACTTGCATTAGGAACAAGAGCAGTAGAGCCAAGGCCTGGGGATTATTGAGACCACTGCCTGTTCCGGATATACCCTGGAAGAATTTATCCATAGACTTCATTGTAGAGTTACCCCCAGCAGATGACCATACCACCATCTTTGTGGTGGTAGACCGGTTGTCAAAAATGGCACACTTTATCCCTATGAAAGGCACTCCCTCTGCTTCTGAGACTGCACAGGTATTCATCAGAGAAATCATCAGACTCCATGGAGTACCGGACAACATTGTCTCAGATCGGGGGGTACAATTTACTTCCCGATTCTGGAGGTCCTTATGCAAAGCTTTGAAGATCGAGCTAACTTTCTCTTCCGCTTATCACCCCCAGACAAATGGGCAAACAGAGGGGACCAACCAAACCCTCGAACAATACCTCCGCTGCTTTTCTTCATTTACTCAAGATGACTGGATCTCTTTGCTTCCGCTGGCTGAATTCGCCTACAATTCTGCACACTCTGCTACAAAACAAACCCCATTTTTGCCAATTATGGCTTCCATCCATCATTCCTGCCCAGCTCCATCCCAAAATGTCCTGTACCAGCAGTTCATGAAACAATTAATTTTTTTTCTCTCAACAATCAGCTCTTGCAAGAAACTATGGCCAGGACACAGGAACACAATAAAGAAGTTTTTGATAAAAAGAAACGTGGAGAACTGTTACTGGCACCCGGTAATCTAGTTTGGTTGTCTACACTGAACCTGAAGATGGCATGCCCTTCGAAAAAGCTGGGTCCTAAATTCATAGGCCCATTTCCTGTGAAGAGGAAAATCAATGAAGTGGCTTACGAGTTGGAACTTCCTGAGTCACTTAAAATTCATCCTGTTTTCTATGTAACACTATTAAAACCCTCTGTTGCTAATCCCTTTCTTGGCCGAAGCTCTGACCCTCCTGATCCTGTATTAGTAGATGGGAAAGAGGGGTTTGAGGTAGAAGGATTGCAGGAGGAGAAACAATCAAACTCAATTCCTGATCAAATGGAAGGGCTATGGGCTCGAGGAGAATTCATGGGAACCTGAAGAAAACATCCACGCTGAGAGTCTGGTTCAATCCTTCAAAAGGTCCCATCCTAAAAAATTGGCTCGGATGGGCATCCGGAGGCTGCCCCTTGGGGGGGGGGCAATGTCATGAAGATCCTGCCAGTAACAGGCAGATTAGACCCATCGGTGCACGATTGTGGGCGTCTATGCGCACGCGCACATGCACTCGTTAGTGTCTGGCGGGTTATTTAAACCTGTCTGGCACTTGCATCATTGCTGTTTGCTCTGCAGCTCTGTGTATGTGTTCCCTGAAAACCTGATATCTGCTCCTGTTTTGACTCGGCTTGCTTTGAGACTATTCCTGTTATCTGCCTGTACCTGATCCTTGGCTTGTTTGACAATCCCTCTGCCTGCTCCTTTTGTACCTCTGCTGCCAGCCTGCTTACTGACCCAGTCTGTTTGATGATCCTGGACTCCCATCCAGTCTGCTGAGCCTGTCTGCTGAGCCATCCAGGCTGTTCACCTGTCTGCTGATTCATCCAGTCTGCTGGGCCTGTCTGCTGAGCCATCCAGGCTGTTCACCTGTCTGTTGATCATCCAGTCTGCTGGGCCTATCTGCTGAGCCATCCAGGCTGCTCACCTGTCTGCCTGATCCATCCAGTCTGCTGTCCTGTCTGCTGAGTTGTCCAGTCTGCAGTTCCTGTCTACTCATCTATACCGTCAGCTGTACCGGCCATCTGATCCTTCTGCTGTTGATCCTGCCAGGCACTCATACTACTCCGCACTCCTGCACCCCTGTCACCACTACCAGGGGCCCTCGAGTCGGAGGCGTAGGAGAGGCCATCCTCTGCAATTCGGGCTCACCCTTTAGGTACGTAACACATACCCAATGGAGAGAGGCCCTGGACCCACCGGTCTATGGATTTCATTGTGGAGTTATCCAACTCCCAGGGCAACACAGTTATCCTTATGGTGGTTGACCGGTTCTCAAAGATGTGGCATTGTATTTCACTTAAGAAGTTGCCCACTTCTAAGGAACTGGCTTACATGTTTGCTCAGGAGATCTTTCACTTACATGGGCTACCCAAGTTGATTGTCTCGGACAGGGGTAGTCAGTTTGTGTCTCAGTTCTGGTGAGCCTTTTTTGCACAATTGGGAATTTGGCTTGATTTTTCCTCTGCATATCACCTGCAGTCTAATGGGGCCGCAGAACAAGCCAATCAGTCCTTGGAGCAATTCCTACGTTGCTATATTTCTAACCATTATAACAACTGGTCAGACCTTTTACCGTGGGCAGAGTTTGCTCACAACAGTGCCTTGAATTCTGCTTCATGATTGTTCCTTTTTATGGCGAATGATGGTTTCCAACCTTCCATGTTGCCTGACTCGTTTGTTCTGCAGAGTATTCCTGCGTTAGAGGAGCATCTCCGTGGTCTTTGTTCTACTTGGGCACAAGTCCAGGAGGCTTTGCATCATGCTAATGATAGGTACAGACTCCATGCTGACTGCAGACGCCTGCGACACCGACTTCGTGTTCCCTCACTGAAGTTCGCACCTCGGTTTATTGGGCCTTTCCGTATTCTTCGCAGGATTAACTCAGTGTCTTACGCATTAGACCTTCCTTCTATTATGCATATTTTGAATGTATTTCATGTCTCCTTATTAAAAACTGTGGTCTGAAACTGCTGTACAGGTTGAGAACCATGAGGAGTATGAAGTACAGTCCATTGTTGACTTTCGTAGGTTCCGTGGGCGCAAATAGTACCTGGTGCATTAGAAAGGGTACGGTCCGGAGGAATGCTCTTGGGTCTCATCCTCGGACGTACATACCTCTGTCCCCCTCAATGATTTCCATAGACGTTTTCCCCTCAAGCCTGGTGGTCCTCTGAGGGGGAGGGGTCGTTGAGGAGGCGGTACTGCCAGGGCTGGGCTCAGCCTTTCCTTCTCTGAGCTGGCCACTCAGCTGTCGGCTAATTGCCAGCTCCCATCTCTCTCCGCAGTTACTCAGCTGTTGTTGATATCCTGCTCATCTGTCCTGCCTACTTAAGCCGTCCAGTCCAGAAGAGCTCTGCCTTCACCTTGGTCAACATCACAAGAAACATCTCCTGCGTTCCTGTTTAAAGACTGACTTTGCTGTCATCCCTTCTGGCTCCGGATCCTGCTTGCTGTTCCACTACTTTGATCCCTGACTTCTGGCTTGGCTGACTATCCATTCCGGTTACTGAACTTTGGCAATGTTTTGACTACGTTTGTTCTTTTTACTTTTGTTATTAAACAAGTGTGTTTTAACTGTGCTGTCTCGGTCTGATTTCATGGTTTCTGACAGAACCGTGACCGGGCACTAGCATGCAGCAAAGCCCATCAGCTAATGTTATCCTGCTGGTTGGTGTGAACCTCTCTACTGCTATAGCTACTGGTCTCCAAGCCTGACCCCTGAGCCTTTTTTATAGGGGCTTCTGATGATTTTAAATAGGAGTTTTGTTATGTTTGACATAAATGTTCAACCATATTATGCTCAGCTTTAAAAGCACATTGGTGAAATTGCATGAAATGTTATTAGATATCTCTACAACAAAAATCTTCTCTATAGCAGCTGAAATTATGGTTTCTATTGTGTAATACAGCAATACTAATAAGAAAAAAAAAGATCACAATTTAAAGAACACGTCCAGGCATTACCTTACCCAAATTTAGCCCCAAATCTCCCTCTTCCCATCTAGAGCATGTCCAAGCATTATTTTTTTCTTTTACTTTGTTCCTTTTTATTACATCATGTGTCATAATCACTAAGCTTGTAAAATTCTTAAAGGATAAGTTCACCTTATCCTTTAGCATTACATCAGTGATCAGCAGATCGCTGGTGCCATGCAAGTCTAATTCAGATCTGTCTACACCTACATTCCATACGGGCAGGCAGATACACTGACAGGAAAAAAATAATTGAACTACCTAGAGCACAGCACCGTGGTAGTTCATTGAGAACTACAAGCTGACAATCGCAAAGGAGCTGACTTTAAAAAGTGACAGCTAGTATGGGAAACTTATTTCTGTACTGCTGCCACTGGGAGGGAGAGGGGAAGGAGGCAGTGGGCAGCAGCTGCAGCATTGGGAATATGTAACATGTTTCCAAAGATGAACTTATCCTTTAAGGGCAAATATTGGGAGTGCACTACCTAGACAAGCGTGCCCCCAGAACCACATCTTCCAAGAGCCCTTTCCCTACATAGTATGTGGACAGGCTCCTGGGAGTCATATCAGCACTATTGTCTTGCTGGAGCAGAAATAAGTGCAAGTGTGTGGCATGGGACAAAAAGAGGTGGGGATTGGCAGACTTCTGTAGCCCAGCAGGCAGGGCATGGTATTGACAGGCGGAGCACATTGGATTTCTGTCAGATCAGCATGTAGTGTGTGTTTTTTTTTTAAAGGCATAAATATTGGGAAGTACTATCTAGATATATATGTATCTATCTTCTTACCAAAAATAAATCCTAATTTCAGGTCAGCTATAGGCTGATTTGCATCAAAACATATGCTTAAGTTAATGCTCCTACTCAAGATGAAAGAAACCTTTTTTAAACATCATTGCTTTTGACACAACTCTTGTAATATAGGCCTAGGGAAGGCCTAATTCAGTCAGGGGGGGTTATTTACTAAAGGAAAATCCACTTTGCACTGCAAGTGCACTTGGAAGTAAAGTCGCTGTAGATCCAAGGGGGACATGCAAGGAAAATAAAAAAACAATATTTTAGCTTGCACATGATTGGATGATAAAATCAGCAGCGCTTCCCCTCATTTCAGATCTACCCCTTAGATTTAGAGCCACTGCACTTCCAAGTGCACTTTCAGTGCAAAGTGGATTTGCCTTTCGTAAATAAACCCCAGACTGTTAAATAAACTTTTTTCAGGGATATATAGTTAAGAATTGAATCCCTGCATTATAATATTGATATCTACTTCAATGTAAAAATGTTTGCAGCGGGAAGTAATAGACCTATATTATTTCTGTGCTAAAAATATCCCATGGTCCTAAATAATAAAGGCCAAGAAAGTTGGTGACATCTTACAAGAAATTAGGCAAAAATTATTTTGCTTAAAAAAAATCTGATATTAAATGTCTAATACATTTAAATACAACTAATACAAAGCATATTTCTAAAACTGTTTGATGATTGTTTCTTCTTCACTGTTAATTTGCGTTGCTTTTTATGCTTGCATTTACTTACAGCCGACTTCCCCTACAACTCCCACTAAGCCTGATGTACCCCTTGACTGGGCCTCTGCAGTGACCACAAAGCCTGACCCTACCATTATTAATAAGCATATACGGAAATTAGTTGAGGTAAGGTGACGATTCTCTCTTTTTGTAGTATTACAAATTTTCTGAGCATGTCTGTTTACTTCTCCAGAATCTTAGCTAATAAAGTTAAACATTCTTGTTTGCTGAATGAAACGGAGGTTCTTAAATCTTTGAGTCTACCAGGAAAAATGTGCAGGATCACAACATCAAATCAGAATTGGTCTCTGATGATATATGGGAACAGTGTGAGGAACTTTACCATTATGGAGACAACTTTTTCTACTGTCAGCAGAAAGAATAGTTCATCAACTATGTGGCAGTGATGCTAAAATAACACATTCTACTAGTGTCCAAATCATCAGCTTCAGAACAGCAAGGTGTTTAGAATAGGAGTAGTAAGCCTATAGGTCACCAAGTGAGTCCTGCCACCAGTAGATATGCTATTTTGCAGATAGTTTTGTTTTTGGATTCAAATTCCCTCTCTTCTTTTATTCAAACTGGACTCCTCTAATCCCTTTTCTACTGCTTTCATTGAATAAAAATGTGTTCCAAACCATATGCTTGCTTTTCCTTAGGTGTTAGAATATTGTTGTTCTATGCTCAATTTATAATTTTGTTAAATGAAAACAATATGGTTGTGATTTTTTTTATATTTATTTCAAAGAATCTTAGTTTTTTTTTTTCTTATTCCTGTACATTTGTAACATTATTATCAGAGCATTCTATGCTTTCTAAGGAGAGCACAACCTTAAATTTTTTGATTGGGACATTCTCTCTTACTGGACTAAACAAAAATTTAAAATATGTTTATTTTTTTATAAATATGACTAACCACTCTGTGGACGAGGCTTATGCACCCTGGTGGGGAACACTGGAACTACACTACATATTCGCCTAGGATATAGGCAGGAGTTTTGCTTTCATGCGTAAATCAGATTAAGAAGCAAGCAAAGTTAACCCTCTATTAACCCATGGCTAATTGACTGTACTGTTACACTAAGCACTACTCTTTCTTTAATGAATTGTATCTACTCTAAACTATAGTCATCATGCGACAAGCTCTGTTCTTTGGACTCCATGCAATACACCATTTAAGAAGAGACTTCAGACCAGGCATTAAACAGTTAATGATAACTTTACTGAAGAAAGGCATCACACAACAACAGTTCCTATCAGGCAGCTTTCACATGAATTCCCATACAAGGTGCTTTAGTGCCCATAGGATAAAGGGTAATCATACCTGAATAACAGCAGAGGGTCCTTAGTTTTTATTAAAGACAGAGTCCATGATTGGCAAATAATCCACAAGAGGTAGCACTGGGTCCTAATGTTCCATGTTTGGCAAAGATCCTTAAAGGTAATAATTCTAATATTTTTAGTTAAGAGTCCTTAGACTCCCGGTCCCTCGAGGAGCCCTAAATGGCCCCCCAGCTGGAGGCGCTGTCCAGCAGCATAGCAGCCTACATTTTGACAGGGTTTCCCACAGTTTTCTCTGGAGCACTGAAGAGCCCCTTTTTATGGGCATCTCCAGAAAATTGGTGGGGAAAAACTAGCCAATTCTCCAGATCCACCACACATCAACATTGCAGCAGTTTTACAGGAAAGACAGCAGACTTGACCCAAATAACTGCAGAACATGAGTCAGCATTTAAAAAACATTAATCCTTCTATAGGCACCTGCCTACAACCCAATTGTACAATGTTTATTTAAATGGCAAATGCAGCTCTACTAACATATTTGGAACATATTGAGAACATTTTTAACCTATGACTCACTGCTGAGTTGGAAACAATGTATGGTAATCAGACATTTTCAACATTGTAAAGAATTTCCAATTCATTATTCTTCATTGGAGAGTGGGAAAAATATATATGATTATGTGGGATATAATCTGATCTTTTCCTGATATTACAATCAAAAAATAACTTTAAAAAGTGGAATGATAATAAAACAATAACTAGTGCACTAAATAAAAGGTATTTCATCAAAAGTTAAGAACATAAAAAACATATGGAAACTGGTAATCTATTTCTTTAACATACCACACCTTACCCTCCCCAAAACAATCCTATAGTAACTCTTACTGTTACTTTTTCTTTCAATTATATTATTTTTTCTAATCGATACAGTTAGGTCCATATATATTTGGACACGTGCACAATTTTCATACTTTTGGCTCTGTATGCCACCAGAATAAAATTAAAATGATACAATCCAAATAAATTTGAAGTGCAGGCTTTCAGCTTTAATTCAAGGGGTTGAACATAAATATAAAGTACAAAGTTTAGGAGCTGCAACCATTTTCAGGGGCTCAAATGTAATTGGACAAATGAATATAATCATAAATAAAAATGTTCATTTTTAATATTTTGTTAAGAATCATTTACTGGCAATGACTGCCTGAAGTCTGGAACCCATGGACATTACCAAAGACTGGGTTTCCTCCTTTCTGATGCTTTGCCAGGCTCTAACTGCAGCTGTCTTCAGTTGTACTTTATTTGTAGGTCTTTCTGCCTTTAGTTTAGCCTTCAGCAAGTGAAATGCAGGCTCAATTGAGTTGAGATCAGGCGATTGACTCAACCATTGCAGAATATTTCACTTCTTTTCCTTCAAAGACTCCTGGGTTGCTTTTGCAGTATGTTTTGGATCATTGTCCATCTGTACTGTGAAGCGCCGTCCAATCAACTTTGCTGCATTTGGCTGAATCTGGGCTGACAGTATATCTCTAAACATTGCAGAATTCATCTGGCTGCTTCTGTCTTCTGTGACATATCAATAAACACCAATGACCCAGTGCCACTGGAAGCCATGCATGCCCATGCCATCACACTGCCTCCATCATGCCTCCACCATGTTTTACAGATGCTTTGGATCATGAGCTGTTTCAAGCCTCCTCCACACTTTTTTCTTCCTGTCATTCTGGTACAGATTAATCTTAGTTTCATCCGTCCAAAGAATGCTTTTCCAGAACTGGTCTGGCTTTTTTAGATGTTTTTTGGTAAAGTCTAATCTGGCTTTTCTTCAGGCTTATAAATGGTTTGCACCTTGTGCTGAACCCTCTGTATTTGCTCTTGTGAAGATTTCTCTTGATTGTAGACTTTGACAATGATCCGCCCACCTCCTGGAGAGTGTCCTTGTCTGGATGTTGTGATTCGGTTTTTCTTTACCATAGAGAGGATCCTGCAATCTTCCACCACTATTGTCTTCCATGGACGTCCAGGCATTTTTATGCTGCTGAGCTCACCAGTGCGTTCTTCTTTCCTCAGAATGTACCAAACTGTTGATTTGGCCACTCCTAATGTTGCTGCTATCTCTCTGATGGATTTGTTTCATTTTTGAAGCTTTACAATGGCCTGTTTCACTTGCATGAACAGCTCCTTTGAACACATGATGTAGGTTCACAGCAATAGATTCCAAATGTAAATACCACACTTAGAATCAACTCCAGGCCATTTACCTGCTTAATTGATGAAGAAATAACGAAGGAGTAGCCCACATCTGGCCATGAAACAGCTTTTGATTCGATTGTCCAGATACTTTTGGTCCCTTGAAAAAGGGGGGATGGCTATTCTTAAGCGCTGTAATTTATAAACCCTTCCTTGGATTTGGATGTACATACCTTCAAATTAAACCTGAGAGTGTGCTCTTTCAGCCCATATCCATTATATAACTATAGCTTGAATATGTTTTGGTAAATACCTGAAAAATCTAAAATTGTGCCTGTGTCCAAATATATATGGACCTAACTGTTGGTAGCAGCAGAGGCGATCGGATCCTTCTCCTTCCTGGGTATGAAGACAAGTGAGGGGAAGATGGCCCCCACCCGTTTCCATATCATTGCAGGGCGGAAGCGAGGTCAAAACGTCACTTCCGCCCATAGCTCTTAAAGGGCCATTTTATTTTTTATTTTTTTCAATTTTTTAAAAAAAAAATTTCATAATTTTTTTTTTTAATTGCATTTTAGTGTAAATATGAGATCTGGGGTCTTTTTGACCCCAGATCTCATATTTAAGAGGTCCTGTCATGCTTTTTTTCTATTATAAGGGATGTTTACATTCCATGAGCGGGCTCAATTTTGAAGTGTGACATGTTGGGTATCAATTTACTTGGCGTAACATTATCTTTCACAATATAAAAAAATTGGGCTAACTTTACTGTTGTCTTATTTTTTCATTCAAAAAATTTTATTTTTTCCAAAAAAAGTGTGCTTGTAAGACTGCTGCACAAATACGCTGTGACAAAAAGTATTGCAATAACCGCCACTTTATTCTCTAGGGTGTTAGGGAAAAAAATGTATAATGTTTGAGGGTTCTAAGAAACAACAAATCTCAGAAAGAGGCTCGGTCCTTAAGTGGTTAACTGACAGAGCATAAAAGCATAAAACTGACAGTTAAATAAAAGTTTAAAAAAAAATGTATAAAGTATTTATTTTTTGATGTACAGTATATCAATTTATCGATATAAAGTATATCATATACAGCATATCATTTTTTTATATAAAGTATAAATCCACCATCATTAACACTTCAGATCAAGAAATAAATAAATGACAGGCTAGAACTGTATAAACAGCGGAAGATACGTTTGACATAACCCCCTGAGCACCTGCATCTCAGTGCCCATAGAAATGCAAAAAAAACCTAGTGCACTTCGATATTGGACTTATGTCTTTTAGGAGGGGAACATGCATTACTGGCAGCTTCCTTTACAAAATATTACCAGCCAGGTATTGCCTGGTATATGACATTTGCTAATATAGAGGTGGGCTTTTAGACAGGACCATATTTCTACGTAGCCAACATATACCATGTCTAGAATGGTCATGCCGCCAAGGGCAGCACCACAGCCACCTACACATCAAATTGCTGCCTATAAATATTACATTCTCATGTATAATAGGATTCCAGGATGCTGACATGCCTGCCAGTGTACTTATTGTTGCTGTCCCTGCACAGTTTGTAGAAGTGTGTACTGTTTCTGTACACTTAGAACAGACCAGGTTGACACATTGTTCTACTGTACTAGCCATTGGTTCTAGGTGTACTAAAGCAGAGTAAGAAAACAGTCTCCTCTAGCCTTGACACCACCAACTTTGACGTGCCTTGTGTCATCTGATATTGTTAGTTTGATAGCCAGCTTAACCCACTGACTTTAGTAGTTGGGCTTACAGTTGGCCCAGGGAGGCAAGATATATAAAGTTGGCTTGCTTTTACATCCTAAATCAGTATACTACTTTTTACCATGATAAAATACAATAGCAGTGCTATTTCATCACATAAATTAGGAGCCAGAATAGGAAATAGCCCTACTTGAGAAAAAGTTACCTTCTGCAAACATTAACCAGTCATCTTGTTGAGGGGAATTGGAATAATATTAAATACTCACCTTAATCTAGGCTACCACAGACTTCCTATGTGGTGCAAAACCGCCCCCCAGAAGCTCTACTGGCCACAGCTCTCCAACATTAAAATGCACAATTGAGTACCAGTGGTCATGCAGGACACTGAGGGCCATTCAAATCCTGGGAGTGTCAGACAGTGGAGGATAGCACTGGCCGATGGTAAGCAGAGAATTAAAAGTTAACAATTCACTTTCTCTTGATCCTTGCAGTGCAGAGGGGGCTCCACCGCATGGTTAACTTTGTCCCTAACCCAGAGTTGTGCTTTAACTTAAATATACCCCTAAACCCTAACCTTAAAATAACCCCTAAAATGTAATCCTTAAACCTAAACATCCACACTAAGCTAGGCCATAAACATTCATAAGCAAACTCCTAAAGCTATTAAAATTGAAAAATACTTTTGTGGGGAAATAATACTGCTATAAGGTCAAAATGTTCATGATGCCCAAAATTCAAAGCCAAAAACTATTGATCCTTTTTAGATACTGTGCTACTGGTCCACTTACTTGGGCTGGAATTAACGTGTGTGTGTTTGTCCGGTGTGTTGTTATCTGAAAATGTAATTGTAGAGATATTCCTTAATGTCTATACAATGTTTTAACAAGAACGGAGACAAGCTCACAACCATCAGTGTCTCCTAGATAAATACTTCAACATGTTTTAGAATAGTACGAGCTTCATCTCTAGCTACGCTATACTGCCTCTTTTATTTCTTTTTTATTCCGCTGCTTCTTTTTTTCTTCATTATTTCTATAAAGTAATATCTTTTGTACCTTAGCTCTGCTAAACTATACTAATTTTACTATTACACATTATTAATTTATTTTTTTTAAATGTATATTTCCTACTTCAGAGCTCACAGTATTTAAAAATGTCATATGGAACATTTTGTCTTAAAATGAAGTCAAATATATTAAGAAAAAAAAAATACTGGTATTGTATTTAATATGACATTCTTGAATAAACATATTAAACTTACTTTAGTTGACAACAAATTGCTTATTTAAGATTACATTATTTAACCATTATTAAGTGATTTATTACACTGTATGTACAAATGTTTCAGGGACCATGAATGTGTAACAGATTCCGACACCAAAATCCATGGATTTTTTCCGACGGACGTTGGCTCAAACTTGTCTTGCATACACACGGTCACACAAAGTTGGTTGGAAATTGTGAACGTCAAGAACGCGGTGATGTACAACACGTACGACGAGCCAAGAAAAATTAAGTTCAATCGCCAGTGTGGCTCTTCTGCGTGATTCCGAGCACGCGTGGAACTTTGTGCGTCGGAATTGTGTACACACGATCGGAATTTATGTGAACGGATTTTGTTGTCGGAAAATTTAAGATCCAGATCTCAAATTTTGCGCGACGGAAATTCCGATGGAAAATGTCCAATGGAGCCTACACACGGTCAGAATTTCCGACAAAAGACTCCCATCGAACATTTTTCATTGGAAAATCCGACCGTGTGTACAGGGCATTAGACATTTAGGAAGGATCTACTCTTGAACACATTGAAGCTGCAACTTAGCTGCTCTCTGGAAAGCTATCCACTGATGATCACTTTTCAGAGAATGCTGTAGCATGAACCTAACCTAAGGGCTTTCTGACCACTTTTATTTGTCAGCAAACACCTTAACATCAGGCTTTCCTCCACAGAGGTTTTACCATCACACAGAATACAAAGCAAAATGCAGCATCCTGGCTATTTGGACTACTTAGTCCCTAGTCTGTTTCAACTCAGTCTCACTTTCAATTCAGCCAATGGCCTTGTCAAACATTTCTATATGAGGACAGAACGGACAGTTTGTCTCCTGAGAAGAGCTCTTCCCTGTCTACACTGTCAAGCTAGCCTTATTCCCTATTGTGGGTCCACCCTTATGCCGTGTACACACCAGCGGACTTTACGGCAGACTTTGCCCGGCGGATGGGATTTCGCCTGACAATTCGATCGTGTGTGGGCTCCAGCGGACTTTGTTTTCTCAAAAGTTGGACGGACTTAGATTTAAAACATGTTTTAAATCTATCCGTCGAACTCGAGTCCGGTCGAAAAGTCAGCTCGTCTGTATGCTAGTTCGACAGACAAAAAGCCACGCTAGGGCAGCTATTGGCTACTGGCTATAAACTTCCTTGTTTTAGTCCGGTCGTACGTCATCATGTACAAATTCGACGGACTTTGGTGGACTGTGTGTAGGCAAGTCCGTTCATTCAGAAAGTCCGTCATAAAGTCCGTCAAAGTCCGCCGGGCAAAGTCTGCCGTAAAGTCCGCTCGTGTGTACGCGGCATTACCTGACTCTCACGAGTCCTGCACCTGAAGGCAATGACAGACTGTCCGCCACAGTATATACCAAAATAAAGGTAGTTACATAGTTTTTAAAAAGGGAACTAGATTGTTTTATCTTAAATAACACAAGTACCAGACCAAAAAACATTATTTCCCAGGGTTTCAAATATAGTTAAAGGGCGACTTCAGTTTGGTACAAAAAAGAAATCAAATTCACATTGAGTTTTGACTATCTTGCTGGGTTTCACCAAATTATAGCATTTTTCAACCTTGTTACTTTGTATAATTTGTAACTGTACATAGGATAGCTATGTGTGCTCATTGTATATAAAAGTTATGCTTGCTGTACAGTACAAATCTCTCAATCTGCCAAGTTTACTGAGACTGCTAAATTAGGGATATTATTTATGTTGCTCCATATACAGAAAAGCACTAGGGGGAGAACAGAACATACAAATATGTGTATATAAAAAAATATGAAATGGACCAACAAATACATTAAAATGGGAAAGTCAAATCAAAATTGGCTTCCGGGTACATTTAATGAGGACAACAAGTGAAAAAAAAAATGGATCCTGTGATCCTGCTGGCTGTTAATAGAGAAAACAGACATTTACTTTATTTGTGGCCAGATATAGTTTTTACACTTGTTAACTATTGTGATAGGCTTTTGCTCAATGCAAATCTAAAATAATCTCTGTACTGTCCTCATACACTCACCAATTATATCTCCAAAGTAGATACGGTAGAGAAGGGAAAATTATTGTCACAGTAATTTTCACACTCACCTCTTCTATGCTCCAATGTCAGGTTTTCTTCCTGAGCGAGGCCCCCGGTGAGCACCCAATTAGTGAACACCAGCACCTCTGCCATTTCATGCCAGGCTATGTCGTAAAGGGTCGATACATGTGTTGCTGAGTGTTCAAGCATTGCATCAAAATACTAGCAACTGGACCCCCTGTGTTTCCTTACGACCTCTCAAGTATTTCCCAGTTCCTCCCAGTATTATCTTTGTGATCTTCAGTGAGCCCCAGTGTCCATCCAGCCTGCACCCAACTAATGTGTGTCTCATCGGTCCCAATATTTTCACGGTGTTGTCAGTCATTCCAGCCTTGTATTTCCTGTGTATTCCAGCTTGTGACCCCAAGCGTTCTCCTGTGATCCTCATGTTCCCCAGTCTGTATCCTGCTCCAGTGATCATATCCACTCCTGCCAGCATTCAGTCTTCCTTCACCACTGTGTCTTCCTCTTCACTTCAGTCAGTTCCTGCTTCTCTGTACCAGTGTGTTTCCCTGTGAGTTCCAACCAGCCTCTCACCTGTGCACTTCAGCCTATGCTTCTCCTCTGTGCCTCTGTGTGTTGCTGTGCATATCACACATAACACCTTGTGTATCCAGGGAGCACTGCAAAGAACTTTCACCTGCCCTCAGTAGCAGCCCACTCAGCGAGTTAGAGGACCGCAACCTGGGTGTTGCCTGCAGCATAACAGCTCCACCCTAGTAGCTCTGGCGATGACAAATGTATTCCTTTCTGTGCCTCTTCTTAGGGTTCTCACCATGTTGACCTTCTCTTCCTTTAGTGGGAGCAAATTCCCAGTCTGACAATGTTATCTTTTTGGAGCTCAAAAGCTATGGGTATAATGACAGGTAAAAATGGAAAACTATATATATAGAATATGAAGGAAGATAAAATGTAAAGGATGACATGTACATAAATAATCAACAAATATCTGATACACACACACTGCGTTAATGCATGTTACAAGTGTTGATGCACTACAATGCACCAACACGCTGTGGACCTGTTTACACCACTTTGCATGTTATGGTGTGTATAACATGTGCACTGGTGTGCATTGTGCATATGCACTGTAGTGTGTTACAACACATCACACTGCTTACATTTTTTTTCTCTTTTTAAACTTTTTTAAAATGAGTAACTCAACATTTTGTGTAAAACACTTCATTTCATTGCCTGCATCATCTTATCATAATGCACACCAACACAGTGCACACACAGGACTATGGATCAGGCATTACCATGATGCATAGGTGTGAGGCCAATCTCTAGATTCTTGGAATAAGTTGCTTTTTTACAGTTTTGTGTACCTTGGACTTTCACTGTTTCCCAAAAAGGCACAATTTAAAATTTACAAATATTTGTTTTATGTTGTGTTTTTGTGCATTTCAGCAAAAATATCATTTTGATAAATATTTGTGTAACTATCACGAAACCTACAAAATCAGTAGCACCATCTTTTTTTTTCTGATCAATTGTGTGCTTTTAGAAAAGATATGGTTTGAGGGGTCTTTTACAAACTCTGGAAACTGTAAATGAAAATTAATTAAAAAAAGTTGCTAAGATGATCTGGATACCAGAGGTTAAAAGTAAAGCATAGGCCCTGACAGTGAAAGGGTTAAGGCATCCTCCAAGCATATTATTTAAATGAATTGTGTATTTTTAATGTTGCTCTTTAGACATTAGCACATGTACTTCATGGTAGTATCAAGATAATTATGTCCCTTTTTACCAAAAATAAACAAAAAATACAAGTTTTGGCTCCCATAGACTTCAATGGGGTTTAAGTGTTATGTTCAGAGTTCTTTCATTTGTTTGGTGAATGTGCAGGAAACCAACCTGCTCAGTTTGCTCATCACTAGTCAGCAATAGTGGCCACTGTATAGTAGCTCTACCACTTTAATGACAGCCCCTTATCCTCAAATACATGTAGCTTAAAATGTTTGGTAAAAATAAAGTTTTTAAAAAAAAAAAAAAAATTAAATTAATCTACGGCTTCTGATGCTTCCAGGTGCAGGTGACATCATTGTGCTTACTGTTGCTTCCCAGGAAATCTGGGTGATAAAAAGTTAAACTGCTGTTAAATCCTAATTTCTGTCTTTGAGGAAGATTTTCCCTTACTACCTATCCCCTTTACTCTCCTATAAGAAATGAATGAATGAAGAGTGTTGCTGACATCCAGATTGGAAGGTACCATCAGAAAAAAACATATTTTCAGCAGTTCTAGCCTTCCTTGCTCTGCTTTTGACTGTGATTTCACTTGGTTATCTAAAACAAAATAAAAAAAAAAATAAAAAATTGCTGGAGTTTGAATTTTAAAATTCCAGTACATCTGTGTGTAAATGTACAGTATGCTTTCCTTTGCAGTGTCATTTTGAATATCCCATGGTATGCAAAAAAAATTAGAATTAATATTTACCTAAAACATTTTCAAAAAAGTATAACAATATACAACTGTAAATGATAGTGAATGAAATGTTGATAAGTGTAATCCTAACTTCAATTAACATCCAGTATATATATTAAAGTCTGTTTTTAGAAACTATGATCATGATCATGATGGATATATTTCTCAAGAGGACTTTGAAAGTATTGCTGCTAACTTCCCATTTCTGGACTCCTTCTGTGTTCTAGACAAGGATCAGTAAGTTTACCAATGCATTATTCAAATATTGACATGTTACTATTATATATTACTATTACGTCACAACATAATAAATACTAAAGCACAAACTCAATACGGACCAGGAGTATTTATGGCCTATTTTAACCACTTCAGCCCCGGAAGGATTTACCCCCTTAATGACCAGGAAATTTTTTGCGATACGGCACTGAGTTGCTTTAACTGACAATTGCGCGGTCATGCAATGTTGTACCAAAATAAAATTGATGTTCTTTTTTTCCCCACAAATAGAGCTTTCTTTTGGTGGTATTTGATCACCTCGGCGGTTTTTATTTTTTGCGCTATAAACAAAAATACCGACAATTTTGAAAAAAAACCCTATTTTTTACTTTCTGCTATAATACATATTCAAAACAAAATATATAAAAAAACAAATGTATTCATCAGTTTAGGCCAATATGTATTCTGCTACATATTTTTGGTGAAAAAAAATTTGCAATAAGCGTATATTGATTGGTTTGCGCAAAAGTTATAGCATCTACAAAATAGGGGAAAGATTTAGGAACTTTTAATTTTTGAATTGTTTTTACTATAGTAATGGCGCGAATCAGTGATTTTTAGCAGGACTGCGACATTGCGGCGGACAAATCTAACCCCAAGTGACACTTTTTGGTGACCAGTGTCACCAATACAGTGATCAGTGCTATAAAAATGCACTGATTACTGTACAAATGCCACTGGCAGGGAGGGGGTTAACACTAGGGCGCGATCAAGGGGTTAAGTGTTCACTAGGGAGGTGTTTCTAACTGTCAGGGGGATGGACTGACTGGGAGTAGAGAGAGATCGCTGTTCCTGATCACTAGGAACTGCTGCTCTCTCTTTTCTCCTCTCAGAACGGGGATCCGCCTTGTTCTGCCTCTCTTCACGGCGATCGTGGGTGGCTGACATTGAGTCCGCCGGACCCACAGGCAAGCTCCCACAGAGCGTGCCCGCAGTACCACATGCACAGACCGACGTACAGGTACGTCATTTTGCACAGCCGAGCCACCTTGCCTCAGTATATATGCAGGAGGCGGTCAGCAAGTGGTTAATAGATGTCAATAATGCAAACAAAAAATCTCTAGACAATAACGCCCTCAACATATATCTAACTGTTATTCTAATAGCTTAACTGTTGTGATCTACAGGACACCAAAATAGTTTACAGTAAATGAGACAAGGATAAAGCTGGCCTTACATAGTACATGATCACTATACATTAGAAAAAAAAATTACTGGATGATCTGTGTGCTTGGCCTTACTTTATTTGGCACAAAGGAGTTCTTTGAGAGAACTGCATTGTGACTGAAAGGGTTTATGCACTGGCTATTTTGCAGCTAGCTACGCAAACTTATGACTCTATAGAAATCTCTAAATGTTTTCTTAGTTTTTACTAAAAGCTGTCTTTGTCTAAATTCAAAAACCAGATACCCAGCTTTTGTGTCAGAACTTTGGAATTTAACTTGTTAGATATAGCCCCAATGGAAAGTGCACTACATTTTTCTGCATGAAGTTAACAAGTTGGCTACTTCTAGAGATTAAAGTTACACATTAAAGTGTTTGTTAACCCCAAAAAAAGAAATAAAGATCATGTTCCTTTAAAGCATGTTATACAGCACAGTGCTTGTGCTGTGTATTTTTGCCCCCTGTATCACCTGAAATACCTGGCTGATCCTGACAGTTTCTACCCTCCCTTCTGTATGCTGACTGCGATATATCAGGGCCTCTGAGCCCTGACACTGTTGTCAGCGTACGTGCCTCCGTCATACGCTTCTATCTTCAGCTCTCCCTGTGTCTCTTCTGTTCTCCCCTCCCTGCCTGTCATCTCTCACTATCGCTGATCTGCGCCTCTCCCTGCCCTGCTGCTTCAAAACTAACTGATCTGTATGTTATCCCCCCTGTCAGATAAAAAGCTGTGTCCTAGTGCCTATGCTTTATAAAAAAAAAAAAAAAAAACAATTACCTGTTTTAACAGTGTCTTCCAGCGATCACATGACTCCAGGCTCTCAGCTCCTCTCCTCCCTTCCTCCCTGGCTGATGTCAGCAGGGAAATCTCGGCCCCGCCCACTGGAGATATCACATGGTGAGAGCTGAGAGCCATCTTATCACTGGGAGATGGTGTTAAAACAGGTAGAAATCTTTTTTTGGGTTTTTTTATAAAACACAAGCACTAGGATGCAGCTTTTTATCTGACAGAAGGGATGATATAAAGATGAGATAGTGGCTTAACAACCACTTTAACCTTTTTGGCCCTTTAAAAAAGATATTAACTGTGGAAGCTGTACCCAGAATGGCAAAAGGATGGGAAGGAACAAGTTACCAGAATTGCCTGTAGGCATTGCAGCAGATTAGCTAACTTTTTTTGTTAGTGACTTACTATTTTTTGTTTTGCACTGGGTCTTTGTATGGAGGCAGAACTTTGCTTCCTTTTTGTTAGAGCTGCCCCCTGATGACATATGGGGGAATATTCAAAAAGTACCAGGAGACATTCAGAAAGCGCAGATCCACAGAATAGGCAGGTTCCATTGCAGCATGGAGAATGGCAAGCAACACAGTAATGACATACCGAATCTCATTCCAAATCTCTTGACACTGGCATTCACAGGCACAATGTTAAGGTGCCCATATATGGATTGAAATATGTCTGGTTTAGCAGGGGCTGACCAAATTTTGATCCATGTGTGGCCATAGCAGTTGAGCAATAGTCGATCTACCAATCGACTTCAAATCAACCACTCTGTTGGATAAAAGCTGTCAGAATACAATAGTGCTGCAGGATGTGTGGATAGGGGAATCGGTTCAGCTTTTTTCATTCAGCCCTCTGGCTGAATGAAAAAAGCTGAACCATGTAGATGATCAGTGCTAATATATACATTTACAAGGCTCATGTCACTGAAGTGCTAAGACACATGAAGTGTTCTGCTTTTTTTTAGGTGAAATTCAGGGCATAAGGTGGACTTTTCAGAGTACTGCTTAGGCACAATTAACATTTCTGTGTTGCCTATAAAATAGCAGCTCTTTTTTTTAATTTTTTAAGTTTGGGTCCACTTTAATTCTTGAAACCGTTTAACCACCAATTTACTTAGCACTCTTTTTTACAGCTCTGAGTCTTGGGTTTGAACCCCACCACAGACAAAATCCACATACATGGGCTTTTTTCTAACAGTAGGTCGGAAGGTAAATACATACCTCAGTAATTATTTGCCAGTTTATTGACGAAATCTTCTTCCATTCCAGCAGGTGTCTGTATGTTTTTTCATAGCTATTCAGTCTTACACTATGGAG
This sequence comes from Aquarana catesbeiana, assembly GCF_042186555.1. Classification (NCBI taxonomy): domain Eukaryota; kingdom Metazoa; phylum Chordata; class Amphibia; order Anura; family Ranidae; genus Aquarana; species Aquarana catesbeiana. Next base: position 508,944,659 of record NC_133327.1, on the reverse strand, counting down.
CGTTTGATTAAAACTGGAGAAAAGAAAGTAAAGTTGCCAGTATCAAACAATCAGGTTTCACTTTTTATTTTTTGGAAAAATGAAACAAAACCTCTAATTGGACTATGGTCAAAATCTTTTTTTCACTGGTTTTAATTTTGCGACTCATGGCATGGATACTGTCTTCTGTAGTAATAGGAGAAATAAGGAGAACTGTAGAGAAGTCACCTGTACTTTTAAAATCTCAACAGCCAGCCATGTAGAGTGTATCAAGATCAATTGTATATCGCAGAGTGTGTGGCCTTACAATTATCTAGGTGTCCTTTCGCTATCGTTTAACAGGCAATAGTGTTATCTGATCAGTAATTCTGTTGTTTAGAGCTCTGATGAAAGCCAGCAACAGCAATAGCCACAATGGGGCGGTAATACTTGCATTCTCTGTGTTCCCTTGCTGCTGAAGTCAGAAATAAATATTTTAGTTTGTAGGAACAAATTAACCATCTCACTACTAGGTAAAAATGTTTTAAAAGGAACTTCAAAGTAGAGATCTCAAGATGAATAAACATGCCTGTCAATTTGGCTTATTCAAAGGAACCAAGGTATCGGTAGAATATGTGGACTGCCATTGATCTCAGAAAAAGATTGGTGTTCATGTTGATTATTTGTCTTCAATACTTTCTATGTCCCTGACCCAGAGAAAACATATAGACCATTAGTTCTGGCTTTACATGTTGCAAAGGTATCCCGGGTCAGTGACCTGTAAAAGTGTTGCAACCAGAGGGTCAGCATACTGATCAGACAGCTGGTATTTCTGGAAAGAGCTCAGCAATTGTCAGTAACTTGGTAGGAGGCGGAGATGCTGGGATGGCTCCCCTTGCGGCCGAGCGCAGCACACCACTGAAGGTAGAACAGCAGGTGTGGTGCCCACAGAAGCACGGGTGCCGGGTTGCTGGGGACAGGCGTGCTTGAAAGGTCCAGAGACAGAGTCCAGTGGAATAACTGAATAGCGGAGCCAGGAGCCAGGCCAGGGGTCATTCACAGAGAGACAGTCCAGGATCAGAATGACCTAAGATCAGCTGCGTCTTAGTACAGGGAGCAAGATAAGCAGAGTCCTAAAGCCAGGCCGGGGTCAGATGCTGGGAGCAGGCAGGAGGAAGTCAGGTGCAAGGCAAAGGGTCAAGCCAGAGGATCAGGAAGAGCAGGTCAAAACAAGCTGGGTCGGTACACAGGAGATCAGATCAGCAGATAATACAGGGCACAGGAACACAGGGGGAGCTGAAGACAAACCAGCAATTGCAGACACCAGCAGACTTCCTTATATAGGCCCATGTGACCTGCTGGTAGAGATACTGGGTCCTAAAGTCCTTCTCCTGCCAGAGATGTTGGGTCCTAAAGTCCTTCTCCTGCCATAAGTGCTGGTAGAGATGCTGGGTCCTAGAGCCCTTCTCCTGCTGTTGATTCCCTGATAGCAATGGTAGATTAATATTATTTTTTTTAAAGAGCAATGTTTTTGTTAGAAGAATGATATTCATGTCTTTTGAAAGTGTTTATTTATCAAGTTTTCAATCATTTGGCATATAATATCCATAAAACAAAATCGAGACATTCATTCACTGACTTATCCATACTTGCCCCAACCTCACCATGCCTTGATTATACTGTAGTTATTTAGTCCAAACCTGAGATTAGTGTTACAGAATGTTAACCATTGTTATGTATATACTAGAACCCATTTATTTGCTCAAGGCAGTAAACATTTGTTCAGCTATGGGTTCCAAATTTTATTAAACGTGATTGGGCAATCACTCTCCATATAAATCAGATGATCAATAGATGGTAGGTTAGGATCCCTCCAGCAGAACGGAATCATTTCCCAGGTATACAAACAAAGGAGACAAAACATAGTCCAAAGAGGATTTTGGAGTATATCTTCATTCAATAGTTTAGTAAGAACACTACAGGGGATTTAGGGGCAGTAAATCCAAAATGAGTGGTCAGCAGGTTGTCTAAATTTAATCAATTTTGAAGTATTCATAGGAAAGTCAAAAACAGGTGAATTAGGTCCACCTGATCATTGACACGACTTGAGAAAGGATCCCATTTTGTATTTTGGATAGAGTAAAGTAGGATGAGAACCTCAGGTTATCATAGCTGCCTGTTCTGTTCTGACAGAAGTCCTTCCCCAGATTCTACTAAAAAGTAATAAAAAGTTTATTTTCTTCATTTCCTGTCTGGGTGACAATGTTGACACCCGGACAGGTGTCAACATTGTCAATAGGGACACTAGAACAATAAAAAACAAATTTTCTGGAGTTCCGCTTTATTTATTAAATTTTTATGTATGAAATTTCTACCTATAAATGTACAGTTTTATAAACAATACTGTGACATCGGGGAATCTGTGGTGAAAAAAGATTTTGTGGGTCCTTGTAGACCACAGACTTATCATCAATAGCATGCATATCAGGTAAAAGAGCAAGCAGAATAATATCATGCATTAAGAAGGATATTTATTTCTAGGTATAAATGAATACTTTTGCCTTTTACAAATAATTGCTTGGCCTCATCTAGAATACAGAGTACAATTCTGGTCACCAATCAACAAAAAGATGTTCTAGAATTAGAGAAAGTTCAACAAAGGGCAACAAAGTCAACAAGGTGATGGAGGATTTCGGTTACAAGGAACGACTGAGTAAATTACACCTATTCACCTTAGAAAAGAAATTTTAAAGAAGAGATCTGAATGCCATCCTCATATTAATCAATAGTGACTGTAGGGATGGTAACAAACTGTTTAATTTAAAGTCCCTGACAAGGATGCGCAGCAACAAATTGACAGTGGAGAATCTAAAATTGTGCAGGGGGTTCTTTGCTGTTAGAGCAGTAAAAGTGTGGAACTCCCTTCCCCAGGGAAGATTCAAAACCTTTTAAATATGTCAAAGGGCATAATATACAGGGGTATGTATATTCTTAGCAGGCTCAAAGTGACACACTCACAATCACATAGCTTGTACTGAATGGAGTTATGTAATTTTCCAACCTGATCTACTATGTAATATCCCGTATTTAATTTACAGCATATACTGTATAGGGTAAAATATAAGCACCTGCAAGAATAAAATATACATAGGATTGCTAGGTTTTGATCCAAAAATGCTCTTCTATAGTATAGCCTCGTCCATTTCTAGGATTAACAAGCCTCAAAGAAGGGAGAAAACGAAATAATAACAATATTACATCCATGTGTTTTATGCAAAATATTTTTACTTGCTATGTGAACAGTAAAATTAGTAATTAGTTACTTTAATAAAGCTGTTTTTTCTCTTTACAGAGATGGCCTTATCAGCAAGGATGAAATGATGGCCTACTTTCTTAGGGCTAAGTCTCAGTTTCATTGCAAAATGGGTCCTGGCTTTGTTCACAATTTCCAAGAGATGACATATTTAAAGCCAACTTTCTGCGAGCACTGTGCAGGATTTGTACGTATATTATATTGGGCTGTAAATAAGCTTTACATTCAGGTCTGCCACAGCTTATTGCAATTCTCTGTATGAAGTTATCTTACATAGGAAAACCCATAAAACATTTTAAGGATTACTGCATGAGATGTAGCAAGAATATTAGCAGTAAATAGGAAACACTACAGTATGCCATGTTTTTCAAAACCATTCTCATTGCATCTTAATGAAAAATACATTCATTTATAAATAATAGCAGAAAAACAAACCTGTTAAAATGCAAAGGTAGGATAAAATAACAACATAAATGTCTATTGCTTGACAGTTACCAGAACTCTTGAAAGACTTAAAGTTCACTTTTAGTAAAATCTTCTGTCATACTAACAAACAATATATGCTGGGAGTATGGCCCCATTAGTCAGAGAGTGACTATAAGAGACTAAATCAATAACCGGCACATTACATATTGGCGTAATGAATAACATATTGTTGAAAATTTTAAATCTGTCACTCAAGCTCTCTGTAGACTCCCTGTGCTTCATTACTAAACAGGAAGTACAGCATTTTATGTAGTGATCCAACTTGGCTGTCCCCATGCACATACACTGTAATATTAAATTAAAGTGGTTGTTAACCCACCTATATAACTTTATATAAGCCCCTCTGTGTCCTAATACCAAGTACTCCTGTCTGTGTGCTTTATTAAAAAAATGCCTCCTTTACCGTATTTCACAGCGGTTCCTTGCAATCACGTCCCCGGCCGACTCTCTCCTCTGCCCGGCTGACAGATGCAGTGAGCGGGGCTGAGATTTCCCCTCTGACGTCAGCCTGGACACAAGAAGGAGAGAAGAGAGAGAGATGGCCGGTCACGTGATCGCGGGGAACCGCTGTAAAATCCAGTAAAGGAGGAATTTTTTTTAATAAAGCACACAGACAGGAGCACTTGTTATTAGGACACAGAGGGGCTTATATAAAGTTTTAACAGTTATGAGAGCAGCAGGAGTGGAGGGGGTGGGCACTGACACAGGGGCAGACAGGCGGATGACGGAGGCACATAAACTGACCACGGTGGCCGGGCTCAGCAGCCATGATGAACCATTGTCAGTTTACATAGGGGAGGGTAGAAACTGGCAGGATCAGCCAGGTATTACAGGTGTTACAGGGGGCCAAATGACCAAGCACAAACACTGTGCTGTATAAAATGCTTTAAAGGGACAGAATCCATTTTTTGGGGGGATTAACAAACACTTTAACTTATTTATACACTTCAGTAGTCATTGATTTGTCTGAGCCACCCAGAAATAGTGAAACAAGAAGCTGGTTGTTCTTTAAGACCATCAGGAATCACAATAAAAAGAGTCTTTTAAGGAAAGTGGCTGTGAGGTACACCTACATACTGTAGCACAAAAAACACCCAGACAGTGAAGAAAAATAGAAATGATACTGTAGTCTGCATGCAATGAAATATGTTTCTGCTGTATATAGTAAAGAAGAGGTTCACTTTTTGAACATGTTACACCCATATTTAGGCTGTAACATGTTCAAACGGACACCCCTCTCCACCTTAGCCCCCCTTCCCTGTGATAGTGGGTGGGGCTTCCTCTCCCCTGCAGCCACTGTCACATTTGAAATCAGAATGACTATATGGGGCTCCGCCTACACAGCACGTCTTTCATTTACAGGGATCTGTGAATGAAAAAACTACAAGTCCCATCTTCCACCGCGACAGACACACTTGTAGTTTTAATGGCCTGCAAGCATGCTAATCAGTGTACTCATAGTTCATTCCTACGTCATACAGCTTTGAAACTGACAGCCCATATGGAGCTATGGGCACCGAGCTGTAGGAATAGTCTGCAGGAGACTGACCTTGCACCAGCGATCTACTGATTGCAGGTGCAATGCTCTGCAGGCTCCTGTGAAAAAAATTATAAATGCACATTTTTTTTTCCTGCAAAAATATGTGCATTTATTATATATTTATAGAGTTGAATTTATCCCATCATAAAAGTGTATAAAAAAAGTATACAGAGCTAAAAAAAAAAAAAAAAAAGAACAATGTGTAAGTAACAAAGATGGACCCGATAATAGACAAAAATGGCAAGGACCTGACAGAAGCAGAAGAGATAAAGAAGAGATGGCAAGAATACAGAGGAACTATACAGGAAAGATCTGAATGTCCCATATAACCACATTGATGCAGTCACTGACCTTGAACTGGATATCCAGGAGAGTTAAATCAAGTGGGCCTTAGAAAGCATTGCTAATAGGGATGAGCTGAACACCCCCCAGTTCGGTTCGCACCAGAACCTGCGAATGGACCGAAAATTTGCACGAACTTTAGAACCCCATTGACGTCTATGGGACTCGAACGTTCGAAATCAAAAGTGCTCATTTTAAAGGCTAATTTGCATGGTATTGTCCTAAAAAGGGTTTGGGGACTCGGGTCCTGCCCCAGGGGACATGTATCAACGCAAAGAAAACTTTTAAAAACGGCCGTTTTTTTGGGAGCAGTGATTTTAATGATGCTTAAAGTAAAAAAAAAAAAAGTGAAATATTCCTTTAAATATCGTACCTGGGGGGTGTTTATAGTATGCCTGTAAAGTGGCGCGTGTTTCCCGTGCTTAGAACAGTCCCTGCACAAAATGGAAAAAAAGTCATTTAAAACTGCTTGCGGCTTTAATGTAATGTCGGGTCCTGGCAATATGGATGAAAATCAGTGAGACAAACGGCATGGGTACCCCCCAGTCCATTACCAGGCCCTTTGGGTCTTGTATGGATATTAAGGGGAACCCCGCACCCAAATTAAAAAAGGAAACAGCAGTATACAGGCTCTGTACTCTGAACAGCAGTATACAGGCGGTGCAAACAAGACAGGAACTGTAGGTTTGTTGTTAAGTAGAATCTGTTTGTAATTTTGAACTGGTACATTTTTAAAGTGTAGCTCCAGCCAAAAAATGTATTTTAAGCTTTTTGGAAAACATAGGGAAGGGTTATCACCCCTGTGACATTTGTTTTGCTGTCTGTGCTCCTCTTCAGAAGATTTCACCTCACTTTTTGTCCTAATGACAAATGTTTTTTGAAAATTTGGGTTTTTTTGTGAAACAAGGATTGGTGATAAAGCATCAGTGGAAAGGAGAAATGTTTTTCCCAGATTAACTCTTACAGGAGAGAATTTCCCTTCCTAGGGGTAGATTTCATCTCACTTCCTGTTGTCTCCTTCCGTTTGCAAGTAGGAGACGTTTGTAAGTTGGATGTTTGAAAGTAGGGGCCTGCCCTATATACTCAGCAGAAATTTGGGCCTTAGGTGTTGTTGTGGCCACAACACTGTAAGCCCTCACAGGGCCCTGCTGTGAAATATTAGATCAAGAATTGTAATTACATGCCCCTGTTGAACAGGTGCAGAAAAATTGGGCCTTTGGTGGTGGTGGTGCTGGTGCCACAACACTGTAAGTCCTCACTCGCTCTTGGTGGGTGCAGAAATGGGCCCTGCTGTGGAATATTAGATCAAGAATTGTAATTACATGCCCCTGTTGAACAGGGGCTGAAAAATTGGGCCTTAGGCACTGGTGCTGGTACCACAACACTGCAACCCCTCACAGATACTCTAGTTGGAATGCAGGAACGAGCCCTGCTGCAAAGTATTGCATCAAAAATTGTAATTACACGCCCCTGTTAAACAGAGGCAGAAAAATTGGGCCTTAGGCACTGGTGCTGGTGCCACAACACTGCAACCCCTCACAGATACTCTAGTTGGAACGCAGGAACGAGCCCTGCTGCAAAGTATTGCATCAAAAATTGTAATTACACGCCCCTGTTAAACAGAGGCAGAAAAATTGGGCCTTAGGCACTGGTGCTGGTGCCACAACACTGCAACCCCTCACAGATACTCTAGTTGGAACGCAGAAACGAGCCCTGCTGCAAAGTATTGCATCAAAAATTGTAATTACACGACCCTGTTAAACAGGGGCTGAAAAATTAGGCCTTAGGCACTGGTGCTTGTGCCACAACACTGCAACCCCTCACAGATACTCTAGTTGGAACGCAGGAACGAGCCCTGAAGCAAAGTATTGCATCAAAAATTGTAATTACACGACCCTGTTAAACAGGGGCTGAAAAATGAGGCCTTAGGCACTGGTGCTTGTGCCACAACACTGCAACCCCTCACAGATACTCTAGTTGGAACGCAGAAACGAGCCCTGATGCAAAGTATTGCATCAAAAATTGTAATTACACGTCCCTGTTAAACAGGGGTGGAAAAATTGGGCCTTAGGCACTGGTGGCGGCACCCAGAACCAAAAATGTTCTTACAAGCTATCAGCGTGATCGTTGAGGAGGAAGAGGATAATTACTCAGGATAGTCACTCAGCATCAGCATAGGCAGTCTTTGAAGGGATCTGAGATTTCAAAAAAAATTATTACATCAGCATCAGGTGCTTGGTAGCTGGTGGTGATCCAAGACTGATTCATTTTTATGAAGGTCAGTCGATCGACCGAGTCGGTGGACAGACACACCCTGTGATTGGTTACAAAGCCTCCAGCAGCACTGAATGTGCGTTCCGAAAGAACGCTGGATGCAGGACAGGCCAGTAGCTCAATTGCATATTGTGCAAGCTCTGGCCAGTGATCCATCCTCAAGACCCAGTAACCCAGAGGATTTTCGGTGGGAAAGGTGTCCAAGTCAGATCTTGCCCCTAGGTATTCCTGCACCATGTAAAACAGACGCTGGCGATGGTTGCTGGAACCGATCATACCTTGGGGCTGCGGACTTAAAAATTGTCTGAATGCATCGGTCAGACGGCCACCTTCTCCACCGCTCCTTCTTTGACTGACCGAAGCCTCAGCAACACGTTGTCCAGAAACAGGAGTTTGCAACCTCCCAGTCTCTGGGAACGTGTTGCACAGACCTTTCTGCAAGGCCTCCCAAAGATGTTTCATCCTCTGCTCCCTCTGCGACAGCAAGATAAGGTCCGCAACCTTACCCTTGTAATGTGGATCAAGAAGGGTTGCCAGCCAGTATTGGTCCTTCTCCTTGATACCACGAATACGAGGATCCTTACGTAGGCTTTGCAGGATCAGGGAGGCCATGCAGCATAGGTTTGCTGAGGCATTTGGTTCGGAGTCCTCTGGGTCACTAAGGACGACATGGTCCGCAGCCACCTCCTCCCAGTCACGTACAAGTCCATGTGTTTCTTGGGACTGATCCCTTAAAGACTGCTGCTGAGTGCCAGGCTCCACCTCCATACTGACACAATCCTCCTCCTCCTCTTCCTGTGTGATCGGCGGGCACGCAGGAACACTGTCTAGATAAAGGGGGCCTTGAGAGCTAAGGAAGTCCTCCTCTTCCTGCCTCTGTTCTGCCTCAAGTGCCCTGTCCATTATTCCACGCAGCGTGTGCTCCAACAGGTGGACAAGGGGGACAGTGTCACTGATGCATGCACTGTCACTGCTCACCATCCTCGTGGCCTCCTCAAATGATGACAGGACAGTGCATGCATCCCTGATCATGGCCCACTGGCGTGGGGAAAAAAAAACAAGCTCCCCTGACCCTGTCCTGGTGCCATAGTCGCACAGATACTCATTGATGGCCCTCTGCTGCGTGTGCAGCCGCTGCAGCATGGCCAACATTGAGTTCCACCTGGTGGGCATGTCACAGATTAGGCAGTTCTTGGGCAGGTTAAACTCCTTTTGGAGGTCTGCCAGCCGAGCACTGGCATTATATGACCGGCAGAAATGCACACAGACTTTCCTGGCCTGCCTCAGGACATCCTGTAAGCCTGGGTACCTGCCCAAGAACCGCTGCACCACCAAGTTAAGGATGTGAGCCAAACAGGGCAAATGAGTCATTTGTCCCTGTCGGAGGGCAGAGAGGAGGTTGGTGCCATTGTCGCAAACCACCATTCCTGCCTTAAGTTGGCGTGGCATCAACCACCTCTGAACCTGCCCCTGCAGAGCTGACAGAACCTCTGCCCCAGTGTGGCTCCTGTCCCCCCAAGCACACCAGCTCAAGCACCGCATGGCATCTTTGGGCCTGCATACTTGCGTAGCCCCTTGAACGGCTACAGAGCACCGCTGGTTCCGAGGACAAAGCACAGGAAGAGGCCATGGAGGAAGAAGAAGAAGAGGAGGGGGTGGAGGAGAGAGGTGTGTCACAATCATTAGTAGTGGCATTTTGGAGGTGTGGTGGTGGAACAACCTCCAACACTACTGCACCTTGTCCTACATCCTTCCCAGCTGCCAGCAGAGTCACCCAATGCGCGGGGAAACTTAGGTAACGTCCCTGTCCATGCCTGCTGGACCATTAGTCAGCGGTAATATGCACCTTACCGCTGACCACCCTGTCCAGCGAGGCATGGACATTGCCTTCCACATGCCGGTAGAGAGCCGGAATCACCTTCCATGAGAAAAAGTGGCGTTTGGGTACCTGCCACTGAGGAACTGCACATTCCACAAACTCACGGAAGGGGGCACAGTCTACCAACTCAAAAGGCAGCAGTTGAAGTGCTAGCAATTTTGCCAAGCTAACATTCAACCGCTGGGCATGTGGATGGCTGGGAGCGAACTTCTTTCGGCGGTGCAGCAGCTGGGGCAGGGAAATTTGCCTGGTACAATCTGACGTCGGTGTACCGAAAGCAGATTGCCCACAAGTACTTGGCTGTGACACACCTAATTCTACACCTTCATTCCTCTCAGTGCAGGTCTCAGAGAGGACTGAAGGTATAGTGGGGTTGGAGATCTCATCTGATGAGGAGCAAGGAGAGGACCTCTTTGTTCTTTGGTGTGGGTCTTTTAGATACGCTTGCCAACGAACTGCATGGCAGGTCAACATATGTCTGGTCAAGCATGTGGTGCCCAAGCAGGAGATGTTTTGGCCACGCGAGATACGCTTGAGACATATGTTGCAAATAGCAGCGGTGCGATCTGATGCACTTGTCTCAAAAAAGGCCCACACCAAAGAACTTTTGGAATAATGCGCAGAGACAGCAGCGCCCTGCACATGCATAGCTTTGGGGTGTGATGCAGTCAGTGTGCTGCCCTTAAGCTGGCCCCTGGAGGGCATCCTGCCTCGTTTGTGATGTGCCTCCTCCTCTCTCCTATCAGGCACCCACGTTGAGTCAGTGACCTCATCATCCCCTCCCTCCTCATCACTGGAGCAAACCTGGCAGTATGCTGCAGCAGGGGGAGCATGACTGCCAGATTGCTGTCCTTCTTGGGCACCCCCTCTGTCCGTGCTCACGTTACTGCCTTCATCTAGCTCAGTATCATCATCAGAGCCTTCTAAACGCTGGGCATCCTCCTGGAGCATGTACCCAACACTGTGGTCAAACAGTTCGAGGACATGGTGGGGTTAGGGAAGGAGTCACTGATGCCATTGAGCCGAGGGAAGAGGCCGCGTTGGCAGCTGCTTTGCCACACAAAGTACCCTGAGCATGAGTGAGAGAGGATGAGGACGGCTTGGTCATCCACTCGACCAAGTCTTCCGCATGTTGCGGCTCAACGCAGCCAGCTGCCGAAAAAAAGGCCAAGCGTGTCCCATGGCCACGTGCTGATGAGGATGCACTGTCTCCACGACCAGCACTGTTGCCTCTAGACACAGAGCCTGCTTTCCCTCTTTTATTGGCTTGTGACTGTCTGCCTCTCCTTGTTGGCCTTCCAGACATACTAATGGCCTGTAGCTGCACTAAGCTGGGATATATATATATATATATATATATATATATATATATATATATATATATATACTGATACTGCAGCTAGCAAAATCAACTGCCTGCCTGTAGTATGAGAACACCACCAACCTTCTACAGGTAGCTTTAGCTGAACACTGTGCAGAGCTCGCAAAAAACTAACTTGTAGCTTATTTAGCTGCCTGCGGTAGTGATAGGATCAGGAAAACACCACCAACCTTCTACAGGTAGCTTTAGGTGAACACTGTGCAGAGCTCGCAAAAAACAAACTTGTAGCTTATTTAGCTGCCTGCGGTAGTGATAGGTCCAGGAAAACACCACCAACCTTCTACAGGTAGCTTTAGCTGAACACTGTGCAGAGCTCGCAAAAAACTAACTTGTAGCTTATTTAGCTGCCTGCGGTAGTGATAGGATCAGGAAAACACCACCAACCTTCTACAGGTGGCTTTAGGTGAACACTGTGCAGAGCTCGCAAAAAACTAACTTGTAGCTTATATAGCAGCCTGCGGTAGTGATAGGATCAGGAAAACACCACCAACCTTCTACAGGTAGCTTTAGCTGAACACTGTGCAGAGCTCGCAAAGAACTAACTTGTAGCTTATATAGCAGCCTGCGGTAGTGATAGGATCAGGAAAACACCACCAACCTTCTACAGGTAGCTTTAGCTGAACACTGTGCAGAGCTCGCAAAAAACTAACTTGTAGCTTATATAGCAGCCTGCGGTAGTGACCTGGTGGTTACACTAATGCCGCGTACACACGGTCGGACTTTCCGGCATACTTGGTCCGGCGGACCAGAGTGTGCCGGACAATCCGCCCGTGTGTAGGCACCGGCGGACTTTTCCGGCGGACTTTTTCCCAAAAGCCCGCCGGACCTAGATTTGAAGAAAGTTCTAAATCTTTCCGCCGGACTCAGTTTCGGGCGGAAAGTCCGCTCGTGTGTGTGCTGGTCCGACGGAAAGCCCGCTCGTGTGTAGGCTGGTCCGACGGACCAGATACAACACGAGGGCAGGGTATTGCATCTCACGCTCGCTGCAATAGGAAAAACACATTTTCCTATTGCGGCGAGCGCGGGGCATACCAGGCCCTTAGGTCTGGTATGGATTATAAAGGGAAGCCCCTACGCCGAAAAAAACGGCGTGGGGTCCCCCCTAAAATCCATACCAGACCCCGATCCGAGCACGCAGCCTGGCCGGTCAGGAAAGGGGGTGGGGACGAGCGAGCGCCCCCCCCCTCCTGAACCGTACCAGGCCGCATGCCCTCAACATGGGGGTGGGTGCTTTGGGGGAGGGGGGCGCCCTGCGCCCCCCCCCCCAAAGCACCTTGTCCCCATGTTGATGAGGACAAGGGCCTCTTCCCGACAACCCTGGCCGTTGGTTGTCGGGGTCTGCGGGCGGGGGCTTATCGGAATCTGGGAGCCCCCTTTAATAAGGGGGCCCCCAGATCCCGGCCCCCCACCCTATGTAAATGAGTATGGGGTACATGGTACCCCTACCCATTTACCTAGGAAAAAAGTGTAAGTAATAAAACACACTACACAGGTTTTTAAAATATTTTATTAAACAGCTCCGGGGGGGGGATCTTCCTCCGGCTTCGGGGGTCTTCTTCCGGCTTCGGGGGTCCCTCCGCTTCATCTTCTCCCGGCGTCCGGTTGGTTCTTCTCCCGGTGTTCCAGTTCTTCGGCCGGCTCCTCTGCTGTCTTCAGGTAGCTCTCTTGCCAGCAGAGGTCCGGACTTCTGGGCTTCTGGGCTTCTTCTCTTCTCTTCTCCAGATGTTGACACGACGCTCTCTCCGGCTGGACTGCTCTCCGAGGGCTGCGTTGTGACTTATATAGGCGGAGACCCCGCCCCCTTTTGATGTCACAGTCCCTGGGCATGCTGGGACTGTGACGTTTTAGGGGGCGTGGTCAACATCACCCAGTGACCACGCCCCCTAAAACGTCACAGTCCCAGCATGCCCAGGGACTGTGACATCAAAAGGGGGCGGGGTCTCCACCTATATAAGTCACAACGCAGCCCTCGGAGAGCAGTCCAGCAGGAGAGAGCGTCGTGTCAACATCTGGGGAAGAGAATCCCAGAAGCCCAGAAGCCCAGAAGCCCAGAAGTCCGGACCTCTGCTGGCAAGAGAGCTACTTGAAGACAGCAGAGGAGCCGGCCGAAGAACTGGAACACCGGGAGAAGAGAGCGGAGAAGAACCAACCGGACGCCGGGAGAAGATGAAGCGGAGGGACCCCCGAAGCCGGAAGAAGACCCCCGAAGCCGGAGGAAGATCCCCCCCCCCCGGAGCTGTTTAATAAAATATTTTAAAAACCTGTGTAGTTGTTTTATTACTTACACTTTTTTCCTAGGTAAATGGGTAGGGGTACCATGTACCCCATACTCATTTACATAGGGTGGGGGGGCCGGGATCTGGGGGCCCCCTTATTAAAGGGGGCTCCCAGATTCCGATAAGCCCCCGCCCGCAGACCCCGACAACCAACGGCCAGGGTTGTCGGGAAGAGGCCCTTGTCCTCATCAACATGGGGACAAGGTGCTTTGGGGGGGGGGCGCAGGGCGCCCCCCTCCCCCAAAGCACCCACCCCCATGTTGAGGGCATGCGGCCTGGTACGGTTCAGGAGGGGGGGGGGCGCTCGCTCGTCCCCACCCCCTTTCCTGACCGGCCAGGCTGCGTGCTCGGATCGGGGTCTGGTATGGATTTTAGGGGGACCCCACGCCGTTTTTTCGGCGTAGCGGGGTTCCCCTTTATAATCCATACCAGACCTAAGGGCCTGGTATGCCCCGCGACGGGGCTAGTAAGGTGTCAATCTCGCCGATAAAAGCGGCAAGATTGACATCCTTTTCTAGTCCCGTCGCACCTGAGTCACGTTCAAAATGAACGGATTTGTCCGTGTGTGGGCAAGTCCGTTCATTCTGAAAGTCCGCCGGAACTCCGGCGAAAGTCCGTCGGAAAGACGGGCGGACTTAGCCCGCCGGAAAGTCCCGGCGTGTGTGGGCAAGTCCGTCCGTTTTAAAGTCCGGCACACCTGGCGGACAAAGTCCGTCGGAAAGTGTGCCGGACCAAGTAGGATAGAAAGTCCGCTCGTGTGTACGCGGCATAACTTGTAGCTTTAGCTGAACACTGTGCAGAGGTTGCACTACACTAACTTGTAGTTTTAGCTGAACACTGTGAGGAGGACACACTACACGAACTTGTAGTTTTAGCTGAACACTGTTCAGAGGACGCACTACACTAACTTGTAGCTTTAGCTGAACACTGTTCAGAGGTCGCACTATACTAACTTGTAGTTTTAGCTGAACACTGTTCAGAGGACGCACTACACTAACTTGTAGCTTTAGCTGAACACTGTGCAGAGGTTGCACTACACTAACTTGTAGTTTTAGCTGAACACTGTTCAGAGGACGCACTACACTAACTTGTAGCTTTAGCTGAACACTGTGAGGAGGACGCACTACACTAACTTGTAGCTTTAGCTGAACACTGTGTAGAGGTCGCACTACACTAACTTGTAGTTTTAGCTGAACACTGTTCAGAGGACGCACTACACTAACTTGTAGGTTTAGTTGAACACTGTGCAGAGGTCACACTAAACTAACTTGTAGCTTTAACTGAACACTGTGAGGAGGATGCACTACACTAACTGTAAATAGTCTAGCTGCTTGACTGTGGTACTAATAGGATCAAAAAAATACCAGCAATTTTTTTCAGGTAGCTGTAAATACTGTAACAAGACAAGCCTGCCTGTCAGTAGGAAGATAACAGGAACGGATCTAGCTAATATATACAACACCTGGGGTGCATATATATACACAATACACTGTAAGTGCAGCTAACTCACTGGACTGTCCTGCCTAATCTATCTAACACTGTCTCTCTATCTATCTATCTCAATGCCGGAACACACAACTACACAGGGCCGCTGTGCAGGCGGCCTTATATAGTGTGGGGCGTGTACTAAATACTCCTCCTTAGCTTTGGCCAATTACAGCTCTCTGTTAAGACGGCGCTGTGACTGGCCAAGCATGCGGGCTTGGCCAATCATCAGCCAGCAATGCACTGCGATGCTGCAGTGAATTATGGGCCGTGACGCGCCACACGAATTTGGCGCGAACGGCCCATATCGTTCGCTATTCGACGAACGGTCGAACAGGCGATGTTCGAGAACACGAAGCTCATCCCTAATTGCTAATAACAAAGCTAGCGGAAGTGATGGTATTCCAGCTGAGTTATTTAAAATCCTAGAAGATGATGCTGTTAAAGTGTTGCACTCAATATGCCAACACTTTTGGAAAACTCCACAATGACCACAGGACTGGAAGAAGTCCATTTACATTCCGATACCAAAGGAGGGAAGCACCAAAGAATGTTCAAACTACTGTTTGATCCCACTCCTCTCACACGCTAGCAAGGTTATGCTGAAAGTTCTACAAGCTAGGCTTCAGCAGCATGTGAACCGAGAGCTACCACAAGCGCAAGCTGGATTTCGAAGAGGCAGAGGAATTAAATTTGCAAAATTCACTGGATCATGGAGAAAGCAAGGGAGTTCCAGAAATTGTCTACTTCTGCTTTATAGCATTGAAATGAATTAATGAATTGAATGAAATTAAGAGACATTTGCTTCTTGGTGAGGAAAGCAATGGCAAACCTAGACAACATTATAAAAAGCAGAGATCACCCTGCCGACAAAGTGCCATATAGTCAAAGCTATGGTGTTCCCAGTAGTAACCTATAGCTGTGAAAGTTGTACCATAAGAAAGACTGAACGGCGAAGAATCGATGCTTTTGAACTATGGTATTGGAGAAGACTCTTGAAAATCCCTTGGACAGCAAGAAGATTAAATCAGTCAATCTTGAAGGAAATCAACCCTGAATTCAAATAAAGTGCAACTATACAGTGCAAATGTGATAGAATGTGTTATATACAACAAAAATATTTAATTTAGTGCAGGCACATGCGACAATGTGGAATGAAAACAAATTTGCATAAAAAAAGCACACGAAAGTGCAAAACAATATGGATGAAAAAAGTTTGTTCATAGATTGCTGAAATCCAATATGTGACTTCACAGTGCAGCATATAACATGGATTGAGTGCTCATCACTGTGTTTCCCGTGACCTCATTAAGATAAAAGGCTTACCAGAAAGCCTGCGACCTTGCTTATGCAGGGGGGTCAAACATCGTTTTTAATGGAATCCAAGATTCGCCAATGGAAGACTTCAGCATTCCTCTCCAGAAAGATCCATGGACACCCACTTTAATCCCAATGATGCGAACAGTAAGATAATATAAAAAAGATATACCCCTGATGCCATATTTGATGAAATGATCGTCGGGACACTACGCACACACGTTCTGCACATGCGCGATTGGATTTTAAACGGACCTGTATGTCCATTTTTCCTTGCAAGGACTATTACCACAATTTTTATATATTTGCCTTGGAGTTTTTGTACTGCAACTCCTGTCTTTTAAAAAAGTGTCTTAAGACATTCTATACTATTGGAGTCTTTTTATCTTTTTTATATTATTCTGCTGTTCACATCATTGGGATTCGAGTGGATGTCCATGGATCTTTCTGGAGAGGAATGCTGAAGTCTTCCATTGGCAAATCTTGGATTTCATTAAAAGCACTGTTTGACCCCCCTGCATAAGCGAGGTCGCAGGCTTTCTGGTAAGCCTTTTATCTTAATGAGGTGACGGGAAACACAGTGATGAGCACTCAATCTACGTTATATGCTGCACTGTGAAGTCACATATTGGATTTCAGCAATCTATGAACAAACTTTTTTCATGCATATTGTTTTGCACTTTTGTGCAACTTTGTTTTCATTCTGCATTGTCGCATGGGACTGCACTAAATTAAATATTTTTGTTGTATATAATACAATCTATCACATTTGCACTGTATAGTTGCACTTTATTTGAATTTATGTTACTTAAGATTATGGTTATATTACACATTCATTATTGTGTTAGATTTTCTTCACTTATGTTCTCATGCACAGAGTCTTTTGTGCTCAAACTTAGTGTAGCACTTTACAATTTGCATATTGTTTGCACTTTTGTGCATTTTTTATGCGACTTTGTTTTCATCTTGCATTTGTCGCATAGGATTGCACTAAAACTAAATATCTTTATTTACATATGTTCTCATGCTTAGAATCTTTTTGTGTCCAAACATAGTGTTGCACTTTATATTTGCATATTGTTTGCATCTTTGTGTGTTTTTTTATGCGACTTTGCTTTCATCTTGCTTTTGTCTCATGGGATCGCACTAAAACGAAATATTTTGCTTTGTATAATACAATTTATTATAGGTGCACTGTATAGTTGCACTTTATTTGTATTTATGCTATTTAATGTTTATAGTCATATTGCACTTTAATAATACAGTGATATATTTACTTTAATATTTAAAATACATCAGAGTATAAAAGGACTGATTAATGCTGTGTCAGTAGGGAAACATGTCTTCAGTTATTCTCACTGTGCTCAGATACTTACATTATTTAGTATTTGAAGATATGCCCTTAGTTTGCTAAGACTGTTAGAACTTTTTATTAGTGAGAAGTCTGGAAAGACTTCAGTGAAAATCCACACACGCGAAAGATGTTGATGACAGGAAGGGTGTTGGTGTATCCTGCTTATATTAGCATACAATTTCTTCTTACATCTGTATGACATGGTCTTCCTTCTTGTTTCTGTTGCTGCATTGACTAATTGAGCTGTCCTTCATTTCAGCTGTGGGGTATCATCAAGCAAGGATACAAGTGCAAAGGTACATTTCTATCTGTGTGCATTATTGAGAATAAGAGGGGAGTCAATAAAAGCAAATAGGAAAGATCACTTTGCGAGAGAATTTTCTCCAAAGCTTCATGAATGTGGTGACGCTCTGCTGACTTTCATCATCCAATCGTATACATCTAATCAAGTGAAAATGTTGTTTTTATTTTTCATTGCACGTGATTGAGTATTCTTTGCAAAGTAAAATATTACTACATTCGCCAAGCCCTGGGGAAAATACCCTTGCAAAGCGAAAAGTCTATTTTAGCCTTTAGTAAATTAACACCATTGTTTTTTGCACCTGACTTAGGGGCTGCTGGTGCCTAATTAAAGGTGGGGTCTCTGAGTATATGGGGGGATACTGCTGGCTTGAGCAAAACACTGCTGGACAGATGGATGGAACTGTGTTGCATTTTATGCACCATGGCAGGGAAAGACATAGTTCTTATAGTATTTGAAGAATAAACTTCAGTATTGAAGCAGCTGACATTACCACATCGACTCACTGGTGTATACTTGTTCTCATAGTGTGCTGCCTTTAGTTATGCTACATTGTGCATTAAATTACCTAGCTTGTACAATGATTTAAAGTAAACGAAGAAAGCAAAAACAGATTGAATGTAATAAATGAGGTAAGGTTGTGGTTATTTAACAAATAATTTGACCATGGAAACATCCTTTGTACTCCAAGTATGTTGTGTACATGTATTTAAAGTCGTTCTGAGGACTGAGGTTTTTGTTTTACCTTCTTGCATGAAGGTAAAAAACCTTCAGTGTAATTCTTCCCCCTGCCTCCTATATACAGGTGATACTCGAAAAATGAGAATATCGTGCAAAAGTTAATTTATTTCACTAATGCAACTTAACAGGTGAAACTAATATATGACATCGACTCATTACATGCAAAGCAAGATAGTTCAAGCCGTGATTTGTCATAAATGTGATTATGGTTTACAGCTCATGAAAACCCCAAATCCACAATCTCAGAAAATTAGAATATTGTGAAAAGGTGCAATATTCTAGGCTCAAATTGTCCCACTCTAATCAGCTAATTAAGCCATAACACCTGCAAAGGGTACCTGAGCCTTTAAATGGTCTCTCAGTCTGGTTCAGTAGGAATCACAATCATGGGAAAGGCTGATGACCTGACAGTTGTGCAGAAAACCATCATTGACACCCTCCATAAGGAGGGAAAGCCTCAAAAAGGTAATTGCAAGAGAAGTTGGATGTTCCCAAAGTGCTGTATCAAAGCACATTAATAGAAAGTTATGTGGAAGGGAAAAGTGTGTAAGAAAAAGGTGCACAAGTAGCAGGGATGACCACAGCCTGGAGAGGATTGTCAGGAAAAGGCCATTCAAAAGTGTTGGGGACTTTCACAAGGAGTGGATTGAGGCTGGAGTCAGTGTATCAAGAGCTACCACACACAGACGGATCCCGGACATGGGCTTCAAATGTTGTATTCCTCTTGTCAAGCCATTCCTGAACAACAAACTTCAGAAGCGTCTTACCTGGGCTAAAGAAAAACAGACCGGGTCTGTTGCTCAGTGGTCCAAAGTCCTCTTTTTTCTGATGAGAGCAAATTTTGCATCTCATTTGGAAACCAAGGACCCAGAGTATGGAGGAAGATTGGAGAGGCACACACTGCAAGATGCTTGAAGTCCAGTATGAAATTTCCACTGTCTGTGTTGATTTGGGGAGCCATGTCATCTGCTGGTGTTGGTCCACTGTGCTTCATTAAGTCGAGGGTCAATGCAGCCGTCTACCAGGAGATTTTGGTGTACTTCATGCTTCCTTCTGCAGACGAGCTCAATGGTGATGCCGACTTCATTTTCCAGCAGGACTTGGCACCTGCCCAGACTGCCAAAAGCACCAAAACCTGGTCCAATGACCATGGGATTACTGTGCTTGATTGGCCAGCAAACTTGCCTGACCTGAACCCCATAGAGAATCTATGGGGCATTCCCAAGAGAAAGATGAGACATGAGACTGAACAATGCAGAAGAGTTGAAGGCCGCTATTGAAGCATCCTGGTTTTCCATAACACCTCAGCAGTGCCACAGGCTGATAGCTTCCATGCTACGCCGCATTGAGGCAGTAATTGCTGCAAAAGGGGCCCAAACCAAGTACTGAGTACATATGCATGCTTATACTTTTCAGAGGTCCGATATTGTTCTATGTTCAATTCTTGTTTTATTGATTGCATGTAATTTTCTAATTTTCTGAGATTGTGGATTTGGGGTTTTCATGAGCTGTAAGCCATAATTATCACAATTATGACAAATCACGGCTTGAACTATCTTGCTTTGCATGTAATGAGTCTATCTCATATATTAGTTTCACCTTTTAAGTTGCATTAGTGAAATAAATGAACTTTTGCACAATATTCTAATTTTCGAGTATCACCTGTATGTAACTGAGCCTGATCTCAATCCAGTAATGTGCACGAGAGCAGGTGCTCTCTCCTTCCTCATTTGCTCAGTCACAACTGCAGGAGCCATTGGCTCCCGCTGTTGTCAATCACAGCCAGTGGGCTGAGCTACAATGTGTGTGTCTTATGGACACGCAAAGCCAGCTTGAGAGTGAGCACGCATGAGTGTCCCCATAGAAAGCCACTTGCTATGGGGGCACTCAGCATAATAGTATATTTTGGGAATTTTGCAACATGGCAACTATTGTGAAAATATATGTGTCACTGGCGCAAAACCTATCCTATCAAAAATAGTGTAAGTGGTATTTATAGCTGCTGCATCCAAAAAATGTTTTTCAGAGAAAAATTAAATTAAAAGTGCTATGTGAGTGGATGCGCTGCTCCCATCTGTGCTCTCTATATTACCTGTGTATGTGCTATCTTAATAGCCTAATTTGGTTCACCATCCACCTAACAGGTTATATCTCATTTATACAATAATCATATGTTTGTATAATTCATCACATGTGAACAACAACTTAATCCAAATACTTTAAATCATATAAAAAGTCCAGTGACATATGTCACATAATGATAGACTCTTCTTCATATGTGTTGCAAATCATCCGTTATAATTGCCGTGGGCGGCGTGCTCTTGTGTGTGGTATCAGATTAAAGTGACTTAGTGCTTCACCACCACCTGTGAGATTTGCCACTCACCAGATTAATCTTTAAAACTGCACCTTTGGTTCATTAACAGGGATAACCACTCCACTCAAAGGAAACTTTCTCCAATATCTATACCAGGTCCTCAATGTTCCTCATGCAAACGGATAAAAAACCATCATCGCGCAATAACGTTTAAAACCTTTATTCCATACATAAAAAACACTTTGCACTCACATTTCCAAGTGCCATTAGGCCGGCACCGAGCTTTTCCCGCAGTTAAGGACGGGTGGGCACTGCAGCCCGGTTCGTCTGGTGTGTGCTAGATGGTCTCCGTTGCCGCTTACGTTCCCCCCTGTTTGCGTTCGCGTCCTCTCCAAACCCCGTTCGTTCCCGGTCACGTGGGTACGGTAATCTCCCAGCAGCCTCTACGCGTTTCGCAATCAAATTTGCGTCATCAGGAGCTTCCTGATGACGCAAATTTGATTGCGAAACGCGTAGAGGCTGCTGGGAGATTACCGTACCCACGTGACCGGGAACGAACGGGGTTTGGAGAGGACGCGAACGCAAACAGGGGGGAACGTAAGCGGCAACGGAGACCATCTAGCACACACCAGACGAACCGGGCTGCAGTGCCCACCCGTCCTTAACTGCGGGAAAAGCTCGGTGCCGGCCTAATGGCACTTGGAAATGTGAGTGCAAAGTGTTTTTTATGTATGGAATAAAGGTTTTAAACGTTATTGCGCGATGATGGTTTTTTATCCGTTTGCATGAGGAACATTGAGGACCTGGTATAGATATTGGAGAAAGTTTCCTTTGAGTGGAGTGGTTATCCCTGTTAATGAACCAAAGGTGCAGTTTTAAAGATTAATCTGGTGAGTGGCAAATCTCACAGGTGGTGGTGAAGCACTAAGTCACTTTAATCTGATACCACACACAAGAGCACGCCGCCCACGGCAATTATAACGGATGATTTGCAACACATATGAAGAAGAGTCTATCATTATGTGACATATGTCACTGGACTTTTTATATGATTTAAAGTATTTGGATTAAGTTGTTGTTCACATGTGATGAATTATACAAACATATGATTATTGTATAAATGAGATATAACCTGTTAGGTGGATGGTGAACCAAATTAGGCTATTAAGATAGCACATACACAGGTAATATAGAGAGCACAGATGGGAGCAGCGCATCCACTCACATAGCACTTTTAACATGGCAACTATACCTGTACTTACAAGGTACAAAGTAGGGATGCTTCATAAACTTCTCACTGTATAATTTATCTAATTCTTGAGCCAAAACTTATTTTAGATCTGTTTGGAGCTGGGAAGGGTTAGACCAGACATGCCATAGTAATCCTATGGCTGACATCATTGCTCAGGCATTTCCAGCTGTTGTCGAGTTCTTCCCATCTCCCCTTTATCCAGCGCAGGCTGATACTGGGGAGATTACATGACTGGACTGGAGAGGGCTGAGAATAGGTAAGTATTTAATTTTTTTTTTTTTATGCATGTTAAACAGTACAGGTGGGGAAAGGAGCATTTTTAAGCATAGTTTGTAAAAGCCTAAAATTCTAATTTAATAATGTCCATGACCAAGATTTAACCTCACTTCAGTGACTAATGGTAAATGAAATACCCATTTGTAAAACATCAACATATTCTCTAAAAACTTGTAAAAGCTTTATTTCTCTTTCAGACTGTGGTGCTAATTGTCATAAACAATGCAAGGACCTCCTTGTACTGGCCTGCAGAAAACTCTCTAGAGGAACATCTATTGGAAGTAGCCATGGGTCCCTTCCAAGCAGTCCATCTCTGGCTCCAGGTATTGTATGAAACATTAAATATGTGGTTAAATAACTCACTGATGGTAATCCTGTGAAACTAACAGTAACCCCCTCCCAGGCCAGTGGCCAAGTTTGCAAACAGACCTCCTATCAAAACCTATGTTATGGAGGAGGGGGGAGGTGTTTGTAGCCCAAATCAGGAGAGGATAGGGTAACATTCCTGTTCCTTCATATCTGCTAGAGTTATTGAGCATTGCAACCTTAGGACAGGTGTTACAGGCAGAATCACCAGGTGAACAAAAAAGAAAAAAAAAAGAAAACCAATGCAGCCTTCACGCCTAAGGATTGGTAAGTTGAAATATATAAAATTGTTGTTCTTGGGTTAAGCTACACTATAACTGGAAGAATGAGATTGCAGCAGTGCACCAGGGGGAATTTGTTGGAAACCTTTCAGCACAATTCCTGATCTGTATCCCCCAGATGTGGGATATATATACTATATACAGTATACACCGATCAGCCATAACATTATGAGCACTGACAGGTAAACGAAATATCTCATTACAATGACATCTAAAAATTGGTGGGATATATTAGGCAGCAAGTGAACATGTTGTCCATGAAGTTGATGTGAATGCAGAAAAAAAAAATGGGCATCGCATTTTGTTGTGTATGGGGCTGTTAAGCCCATGGTAACCCATGTCCACAGCCAAAAGCTTCTACAATGGTCACATGAACATCAGAACTGGACTACGGAGCAATGGAAGAAGGTGGCCTGGTCTGATTAATCACTATTTCTTTTACATCATGTGGATGGCCAGGTGCGTGTGCATCGCTTACCTGGGGAAGAGATGGCACCAAGATGCGCTATAAGAAGGCAAGCTGGCAGAGGCAGTATGATGCTTTGGGCAATGTTCTGCTGGGAAACCTTGCGTCCTGCCATTCATGTGGATGTTACTTTGGTGTCCATGCCTCAATGGGTCAGGGCTGTTTTAGCAAAAGGGGGCAATACTCAATATTAGGTGGGTAGTCATATTGTTATGAGTGATCAGTGTATGTTTATACAGTGTTTGTATGTTTATAAATATATCTATACAGGGTGTTATTCAAAGTTCCTAACAATTTATGACGTCTATCCCATGACTAGTGGTATAACTTGTACAGTATTGGGAACATTTGGATTTGTATGATATGGTATATAATGTACATTGTGGCACACCATCATAGTGAAATAAGTATAATTTTATTTGCATTATAAGATAATTGCACTCACCGTACATAAGTCAGAATGGCATAGAGAAAAACTTCACAATAGTGTTTGTCAGGATGTGTTTTGGGGAACTTTTCCCCTTTGTCAGCCTGTTTGCACATTGCCCACAGGTTGCTGATATTTCTTCCTCTAGCCAAAAGAATTACATGCTGCTGGTCACTGGACATATATGCCCATCATTACTTTTATTCAAAGTATTCTATAATTGCACTCACAATAGATAAATGTATATTTATTTTACCATGTTAGTGCCCGTTCTGTGCTTTTGAAACTGTATAACTCCAGCCAAAACATATATTTTGGATAGCACAGTCAGTTTATTTTTATTTTATTAAAATTTGAGTTCATATATCTACAGGGACACAGACAAAAACAATAATCACCGTTTTAGTAGAGAGGAGAATAGTAGGTGCTTTTTTTAAATGTCTGTGCCTATCTATCCTGGGGACCATCATATGCCTTTTTCTTGTTTGGGTATCACAGGGACAACAGCTTAAGGAAAATCTCACAGGAGTTCATAGAAAAAATAAAAAAAGGCACATTTTAACACTCTCCAACTTTTTCTAAAGCTGAAAAAATTGTCTGAAGTTACATTTTAATAAGTAACTCCACTGTTTGTTGCAGAGGAAAACAAAAAAAACTCCTCTGGGTGATCAATGTAAATTTGAGCAGATTCCTAACTTTTGTTGCTATGAAGAAATAGCGCCTTGTTTCAGACTGATTGCATTCTGTTTCTAAATGGGAAGGTCTGGTTCATTATTATTCAGCTGATGCACATTCTGCGATCTAATGAGGACAGCTGCAGTGTCTGCATCCCTTTAAAATGAATAACCCCCAGGAAGTATCTCATCAAAACATGCATTGCAGTTGCAGGGTGTACCTAAAATCTGACCTGTATCTTAGTGCAATCCTCTGGGAAAATCAGTGAGCCAATCACACAAGCAGGAAATTATATTTTTAGAGGCATTCCATACACCAAATGTGTACAGAATGCTTCCAGGTTGCCATATCTGCAATACAATAGTAGGCAGCGCACATTCTTGGCACACCTTTGTACTGGAATGAATGAACTCCCATGCACATGTGTGGGAGTTATGTAATATCTGCTTTACGACAGCCAAAGACCCACCATCTGAAAGAAACAAAGGAGAAGATGATGGCGAGGGTGGGTGAATATTTGTGAACCTTAGTTCCACTTTAAGAAAAGTCATTATAATGGTAGAAACATCTTAGCATATAAAGCAGGTATTAAACCATGTCAGCTCTCCAACTCACCCACTAGTCCAGGGGTAGGCAACCCCCGGCACTGGAAGCCTCTTTTGCCGGCACTTGACTGCCTCCCCATCAGCAGAGCAGCACAGGGAAGTGTCAGTGAGACACTAATGCATTCCAATTTCACAATTCCCCACACCACACCTGCACTGGGGGGGAGGCACTGTGCCCCCACACATGGTAAAAGATGGGAAACATTGTTTCTCTAACTTTGCTGTAGCTGCGATCGTCAGATTTTGTGATGGGGAAGACATTGGGTGCAGTTCTGCTAGGAGGGGCAGTCCCTGTTTTCAGGTGAAGGAGGACTGTCTTGGCCACTGCTAAAGCCAATCACAGTCTTGCTAGCCCCGTCCACCATCTGGAGGAAGATGACTCGCTTGGTTGCCACTACCAATCTCAGGAAGGAGGGATTTCACAGTGATTGAGAAAACCCCAATCAGGTGACAGTTTGTAGAATAACTGTTGAGCTTCTGGGAACTTTGTTGAATTTATTCCTGAACCTTTGTGTCACTTACTACTGAACCCCTGCACTCTGTTTCCCTTTAAGCCACAGCCAGTATTCAGTGCAATGAAAATCACACCCATCTTTTGCTGCAGCACAGAGTGCCGCACTTTTTCTCAGCTGCGGGGGAGCCCCAACTCATGATCCTGCACACAGGCCCACTGCTTTCAGAAAATACGACTGACCTCATCATTGCACATCCATTTCAGATGCTTGTATGTGACATCATGTGGGCTGGATGTGAGAGGTGGATCAGCAGGATGGGTGTGCCAGGACAGGTAGATGTATCTAATCTCTGCTTCCTTTTCACCACTCTGCATATCACTGATGAGAAGAGGGTACAGCAGTGGAGCAGAAGGGTACAGCAGTGGGGGAAATGAGCAGGAGGGGTTCAGAGGTGGAACAGAAGAGCAGGAGGGTACAGCAGCGGGGCAGATGTGCAGGGAGGTACAGTGGTGGAAGAGATGAGAAGGGGGTTCAGCAGTGGGACAGAAGAGCAGGTGGGTATGGTGATGGGCCAGGTGAACAGGTGGTACAGTGTTGGGCCAGATGAGCAGGGGGGTACAGTGTTGGGCCAGATGAGCAGGGGGGTTCAGTGTTGGGCCAGATGAGCAGGGGGGTTCAGTGTTGGGCCAGAAAAGCAGGGGGGTAGAGCAGTGGGGCAGATGTGAAAGGAGGTGTATTGGTGGGGCAGATGGGCAGGGGGTTACAGTGGTGAGGCAGGGGGAACAGAGGTGGGGCAGAAGAGCATGTGGGTATAGAGTTGAGACAGATGTGCAGGAGGTACATTGATGGGGCAGATGAGAAAGCGGGTTACAGTGATGCGACAGATGAGTTCAGTAGTGAGATGAGAAGGTGATTCAGTAGTGAGACAGAAGAGCAAAGAGCATGGGGATATGGTGGTGGAGCAGATGTGCAGGGAGGTACATTGATGGGGCAGATGAGCAGGGGGGTTACAGTGGTGGGACAAAAGAGCAAGGAGGTACAGTGGTGGGGCAGATGTGCAGGAGGTACAGTGGTGGGAGGGATGAGAAGGGGGTTCAGCGCTGGAACAGAAAAGCAGGGGGGTACACTGATGGGGAAGATGAGCAGGAGGATACAATGGTGGGACAGATGAGCAGGGGGTTACAGCGGTGGGGCTGAGGAGCAGGGGATACAGAGGTGGGGCAGATGTGCAAAGGAGAAAGGAGGTTCATCAGTGGAACACATGAGCAGGGGGTTACAGTGGTGAGGCAGAAGAGCAGGGGGAACAGATGTGAAAGGGGGTTACAGTGGTGGGGCAGATGAGCAGATAAGTTCAGTGTTAGGACAGATGAAAAGATGGTTCAGTGGTGGAGCAGATGTGCATGGAGGTACAGTGGTGGGGCATATGAGAAAGGGGGAACATTGGTAGGGCAGATGAGCAGGAGGTTACAGTGGTGGGGCAGATGAGCAGGGTGGTACAGTGGTGGGGCAGATGTGCAGGGGGGTTACAGTGGTGGGGCAGATGAGAAAGGGGGTACATTGGTGGGGCAGATGAGAAAGGGGTTACAGTGGTGGAGCAGATGAGCAGGGTAGTACAGTGGTGGGGCAGATGAGCAGGGGGGTACAGTGGTGAAACAGATTTTCAGGGGGCTGATCTGAGGCATGAGAGTGCAGGATGTTAATTTCTCACTACTAAAGTAGTTTACAACTCTTACTTTATAAAAAAATCCTTTTAGTGATTGAGATTGTGAAGTTGACATTTTTTGTTATAAAATCAGAACGCTCAATTTCTTTGAAAACATTTTTCGGCACACTGTGCTCAAAAGGTTGCCTACCCCTGCACTAGCCTCATATTGTTATAGGGAGAAACAAGTTTATGTTACGAGATCACTTTATATGGCATTAAAAAACTGTATGTGGGAACTTTTTTTTAATGAGTGCTAATGAATATTTCTTCTGATGTTAGATATCCTGATTTTACATATGAAGTTGCTACAATGGGTTTAATGACACTTTAAAGAGGAAGTAAAACCTGGCGGGTAAAGGTAAAGCATAATGGGCTACTATGCAGCCGCCGCAGTTTTACTGCGGCAGAATGGCACGGCTGGGCGAAACAATGTTACCTTACGCCGCTTCGCCTTTTGGTCCGCAGCGTGTGCCCGGAGCCAATGCGAATGACTGCCGGGCTCCCACGATCGCTTGTGACAGAGCATGAACTGGGATCTGTGTGTGTCTAAACACACAGATCATGGTTCTTTCAGGGGAGAGGAGACAGATCGTGTGTTCATACTATGTATCCCATCCCCCTACAGTTAGAACACACCTAGGGAAACAGTTAACCCCCTTCATCGCCCCCTAGTGTTAACCCCTTCCCTGCCAGTGACATTTATACAGTAATCAGTGTATTTTTATAGTACTGATCGTTGTATAATTGTCAATGGTCTCAAAAATTTGTCAAGTGTCCAATGTGTCCGCCATAATATTGCAGCCCCGATAAAAATCGCAGATCGCCACCATTACTAGTAAAAAAATAAATAAAAATGCCATAAATCTATCCCCTATTTTTTGCGCAAACCAATCAATATACGCTTATTGTGATTTTTTTTTTACCAAAAATATGTAGAATACATATCGGCCTAAACTCAGGAAAAAAATTTGTTTTGATAAAAACATTTGGGATATTTATTATAGCAAAAAGTAAAAGATAGTTTTTTTTTTTTTTTTTTTTCAAAATTGTTGCTCTTCTTTTGTTTAAAGCGCAAAAAATAAAAACTGCAGAGGTGATAAACTACCACCAAAAGAAAGCTCTATTCGTGGGGGAAAAAAGGACGTCAATTTTGTTTGGGTACAGCGTCGCGCAACTGTCAGTAAAAGCGACGCAGTGACATATCGCAAAAAATGGCCTAGTCATTGAGCTGCCAAATCTTCCGGGGCTGAAGTGGTTAATGTTTGCAATGTATGGATGTAGTACAATTAATTGGCTAGTTGCGTGTACATCCCGTTAATCTTTACACATTCAATGGTACTACCACAAATCACGATCTGAATACTTGTTCTGTACTCAGAAAATACCCCCTTTAGATCACCTCTGGCACCTTTTGAAGAAAAAAAAAACGTTATATGTACCTAAAGGCTGGTTCAGATGACATTACAGGTGCTCTTCATCCTTTTGTAGTGGGTGGATCTTGAATAATGCAGAGAACAGTGCCGTGAAGAACATTTCTCCTGTAAATGTGTAGATCATTCAACCTAGAAGAGTGTCACTGTATCCATGACCAGTTCAGGCCGCAGGGAGATTTTCAGCTCCCGCCTGAGTATCCACTTTTAAATTACCTGCCCAAACTGGGCTTTAGATCAATGGTAGCCTCTGTATTTTTATCAGCACAGGTTAACATTGCTGGTCAAGAATAATAAAAGTTAAAAGGTTTTACTTTGTGCTAGTTTTCCAACAGGCAACAAGATTCCTAATATTAAAATAAGTGATATATTGAAAGTAATATACTTCTGTTTTTTGTAGCACAAGATGATGTTTTTGACTTTCCTTCTCCTGGAAGAGATAATCACGAGCTAGACGGACGAGCAATAACTCTAGTCACTGGCTCTTCTAGGAAGATCTCGGTGCGATTACAACGTTCAACAACCAGCCAGGCAACGCAAACAGATCCTGTGTGGTCTGATTCTGGCTGGAGTGATACTGGTCCTCATACATTTCCTAAGATGAAAACTAAATTCTATGGCAAGTCAGCAAAGAACAAGGGTTTTGCTAAATGGGAGAATGAAAAGCCAAACCCTCACCCCAACATGGACATTATGGAAGTACAGGCTCTGGAACAACTTGAAGATCACAATGGGACAGAAACAAGGAATGAACGGAGCAGTACAGAGGTAATACACAGTGTATTTATGCATTTAAATACTTGTGTCAATACTATGCCAAAAAAAAAGGAAGCACATCTCATCATTAGATGCACAGTTCCCCATGTGTTAGTCAGTTACACATGCTGAAAGTAAATACAAATAACTGCTGAAGTGCCAGAAATAATGTGTGCCCCTACCAACTTTTTTTGAAATGACAACACAGTTCCGGATTCATAAGCACTTGGTGTCAGCCCTGTCAATTTAATTTATTATTACAAAGAACACAGAACCCCCCCCTCCGTTGCACAGGCAGAAGCAGTTATCAGCTCACAAGATTTCTGGCTGAATTAACAGGTATTGTATGTAATTAGCTAACAGATGTAGCAAAACTAGTCAGCTTTAATGCCTGGGAGGCAGTGCGGCTTCTGTATAATATGACTGTTGTATTTAGCTCTCACAGCAGTCACATGAATGAGAGCCCATCCCACTAGCATTAATGTGTAGCACCTCCCTGAGCCCTGGCATCAGTCAGGGCTGACATTTCACCTCAGGGTGCTAGTTCTTAGGCATGGTGGGTGTGTACATTTGCAGAAAAGACGGGCGCCAGTTAGTGAGTTTATTGCACACAACAGAAAAAGGAGAGGGTTAGGGCACAGGACACTCTAGGACAGTAGGCAGACAAATCAGCAGCCTCCGAAAACAAATAAGGTAGACAGCAATAGAGAACAAGGGCCTTAGACCTGCACCCATAGTTCTGTACCTACATACAGTGTTAATTTAGTCGACTAAAACATTTTAGTCGACAAAATGAATATTATTTTAGTCGAGTAAAACAACTGAGATGGCATTTTAGTCAAAAGACTAAAATGGGACTAAAACCAAAATGCCATTTTAGTCAAAAGACTAAAACTAAATAGAAATTTGACTTCAAAATTAACACTGGTCTGTAGTGCATGTTCATACCTCAATACCATAATAAATAACATAATAGATTTTTCACTCCAGCAGTATATAATGAGTTTGGAAATTGTAGAGAAATGTTAACTAATGCATTACAATTGAATTACACCCATTAGGTTTTGAGACGACTAAAATGTACTGGAGATTTTAGTCGACTAAAACGTAGGGCATTTTAGTTGACTAAAATGTACTGGAGATTTAGTCGACTAAATTCGACTAAAACTAAAACAACTGCAGAAGACTAAAATGGGACTAAAACTAAAATGCCATTTTAGTCCTAAGACTAAAACTAAATTGAAATTTGCTGCCAAAATTAACACTGCCTACATAGCAACAACTGTCTCCTATAGCAACCAAAATACTCACAAAACCATGCAGGGTTACCTTGGATGAGTTCCCCTTGATGCTTTCCCAGCCTCTTCACAGTCCCCGACTCATGAGTAATCTCTGGTATTTCATCTCAGAACTCCATCCTTCTCCGCATGTCACCACGCAACAAGAAGCTCTCTCTCTAGCAGAGCCTCTCCCATGCCACCAGGCAGCAGACAGGCTCTCCCTGGCAGAGCCTCGAGCACAAGGTCTGTGTGGGAGGACCGCAATCACCTGGCTTCCTTGAAATATATACTCTCTCCCAGCATGCTCAGTGGCCTGAAACTCCTACTGAGATATGCATGTTCATAACTCAGTCTCACTGCAGCTCATCATACGAATGCCAAAGGCAACAGTGCCACCTACTGACATAAGGGAGGAACCAGTTAAACCAGGCTTAGGAGAAAACCCAAACGATCACAAACACTATAAATCAGCCAGGTTAGTTACCACCTAGCACAGCTACAGTTGTGCTCATAAGTTTACATACCCTGGCAGAATTTATGATTTCTTGGCCATTTTTCAAAGAATATGAATGATAACACAAAAACTTTTCTTTCACTCGTGGTTAGTTTGTTTGGCTGAAGCCATTTATTATCAATCAGCTGTGTTTACTCTTTTTAAATTATAAATCACAACAGAAACTATCCAAATGACCCTGATCAAAAGTTTACATACACCAGTTCCTAATACCTTGTATTGCCCCCTTTAACATCAATGACAGCTTGAAGTCTTTTGTGGATGAGGTTCTTTATCTTCTCAGATGGTAAAGCTGCCTATTCCTCTTGGCAAAAAGCCTCCAGTTCCTGTAAATTCTTGGGCTGTCTTGCCTGAACTGCACGTTTGATATGTCTCCAGAGTGGCTCAATGATATTGAGGTCAGGAGACTGAGATGGCCACTCCAGAACCTTCACTTTATTATGCTTTAGCCAATGACAGGTCAACTTGGCCTTGTGTTTTGGATCATTGTCATGTTGGAATGTCCAAGAACGTCCCATGTGCAGCTTCCTGGCTGATGAATGCAAATGTTCCTCTAGTATTTTTTGATAGCATACTGCATTCATCTTGCCATCTATGAGCACAACTGTATATTTACCAGTAGCCCTTTTAAAACAAGGGTGCTACTTAAGCTTTACATAGTTGGCAAGATATTAACTTCCTTTGCTCTCCTATATTAAAGCTTATCAGCTCACAAGGTTTCTGGCAAAAATCAACAGTTATTTTTTTTTTTTTGCAACAGTATCTCACAAGTGTGAGTACACACCTCACATTTTTGTAACTATTTTATTATATCCTTTCATGTGACAACACTGAAGAAATAAAACTTTGCGTCAATGTAAAGTAGTGAGTGTACAGCTTGTATAACAGTGCAAATTTGATGTCCCCTCAAAATAACTCAACATACAGCCATTAACCACTTAAGAACCAGTTATACTGCGGCAGGTTGGCTCCCCTGGGCGAATCGCCATCATGGTACATCGGCCGCTTTAAGAGCCCTAGGGGGGTGCATATGCCGTCAGAGCCGATGTGCGTGGCCAGCAGTCACGATGCTCGCCGATGTACCCCAATGGTACATAAACTGAAAAAAAAAAAAACTGGCAAGGGTTTTAACCCTTCATTACTACAGTGCCTTGAAAAAGTATTCATACCCCTTAAAATTTTCCACATTTTTTCAACCAAAAACTTAAATGTATTTTATTGGGATTTTTTTTGTGATAGACCAACACAAAGTGGCACATAATTGTGAACTGGAAGGAAAATGATAAATGGTTTTCAATTTTTTTTTTACAAATAAATATCTGAAAAGTTTGGCGTGCATTTGTATTTGGCCCCCTTTTACTCTGATACCCTTAACTAAAATCTAGTGAAACCAATTGCCTTCAGAAGTCACCTAATTCGTAAATAGGGTGCACCTGTGTGTAATTTAATCTCAGTATAAATACAGCTGTTCTGTGAAGCCCTCAGAGGTTTGTTAGAGAACCTTAGTGAACAAACAGCATCATGAAGGCCAAGGAATCACCCTGAGCATACCATCCCCACTGTGAAACATGGTGGTGGCAGCATCATGTTGTAGGGATGCTTGTCTTCAGCAGGGACAGGGAAGCTGGTCAGAGTTAATGGGCAGATGGA
Source organism: Aquarana catesbeiana (assembly GCF_042186555.1). NCBI lineage: Eukaryota > Metazoa > Chordata > Amphibia > Anura > Ranidae > Aquarana > Aquarana catesbeiana. The sequence goes on along the minus strand of NC_133327.1, from coordinate 508,911,557 downwards.
TGGAGCCAAATTCAGGTCAATCTTAGAAGAAAACCTGTTAGAGTCTGCAAAAGACTTGAGACTGGGGCAGAGGTTCACCTTCCAGCAGGACAACCCTAAACATACAGCCAGAGCTACAATGGAATGGTTTAGATCAAAGCATATTCATGTGTTGGAATGTCCGAGTCAAAGTCCAGACCTAAATCCAATTGAGAATCTGAGGCAAGACTTGAAAATTGCTGTTTACAGACGCTTTCCATCCAATCTGACAGAGCTTGAGCTATTTTGCAAAGACGAATGGGCAAAAATTTCACTCTCTAGATGTGCACAGCTGGTAGAGACATACTCAAAAAGACTTGCAGCTGTAATTGCAATGAAAGGTAGTTCTACAAAGTATTGACTCAGGGGGGCTGTATACAAATGCACGCCACATTTTTTACATATTTATTTGTAAAAAATGTTGAAAATCATTTTCCTTCCACTTCACAATTTTGTGCCACTTTGTGTTGGTCTATCAGATAAAATACATTTACGGTTTTGGTTGTAACATGACAAAATGTGGAACATTTCAAGGGGTATGAATACTTTTTCAAGGCACTGTATCTCCAAAGCTTTTGGCCATACATAATCTACACTAATGCCCTGTAAACACGACCAGTTTTGCCGTTGGAATAAACTCTGAAGGTTTTTCTGACGGAGTTCCAACGGAATTCCGCTCAAGCTGTCTTGCATACACACGGTCACACCAAATTCCGGCCATCCAGAACGCGGTGAGGTACGACGGGACTAGAAAACGGAAGTTCAATAGCCAGTAGCCAATAGCTTCCGTCTCGTACTTGCTTCAGAGCATGCGTTGTTTTTGGTGCGTTGGAACAGCATACAGACGAGCATTTTTTTTCCGATAATAATTTGTTCCGTCGGAAAAATATAGAAAATGTTCTCTATCTAAGTCTGTCTGAATTTTTTGACGGAAAAAGTCAGATGGGGCATACACACGGTCGGAATATACAATGAAAAGCTCCCATCGGACTCTTTCTGTTGGAAATTCCGCTCATTTGTACGCGGCATGAATCTTCTGAGTCTTTATGCCGACTGAAGTATTAAATAAAGATATGTATAGATGACATGCTGCATTACTTTTCTAAAACTAATGTTTTCACTATTTGTAGGACAGCTGATTCTTTGATCTTCAGCAATAAGGAGTAAACCAGAAGCAGTAGAACACTAAAAATACCTTAAATAATCAGTGGATGTTAGAAAATGGCATTGCACCGATGAAGAGCTATCTAGGCTACAGATCATAGATGACTGTCAGAATGTACTGTACATCCTTTGCTCACTGAAGAATACTTTTTCTACAGCATGGGACAAGTATGGAAGGAAGACAATAAATCGAGTACAAACTCTTCACACCGAGAGGTCTCTGTCACTACATTCCTGCATACGTTTTGTATATAGATACATGATCTTATTTGTTTATTGTGATCTTGTATAAAGATATTAATACTATTTATTTAAGAAAGAGCAAGAAAACAGAGAACTATTTAATCATCAGAATTCTAAACTCATCATCTCCCAAAAATATAATTTACTATGGTGGTATGACACAAACACTTGAGATACTCTACTTAAAAGCCAATTTAGAGGACAGGAGCAGCAATATTGGCTTTTCATGAAGCCAGCTAGAACCAAGAAGAAAACAAGCATTTTTCAGGCTCTCTTATGGCAGTTGCAAGGCATGAACTGGTAAGGCATTAACGTGCACAAAGCCCTGTTTCCTCCTTAACTACCTGTACTTTCGGAATAAAAGGATCAGTGTTCATAGTATGAACAATATATTGTTTTATTGATGTCCTTAGCCCATGTAAAACAATAATTCCACTGAGTTTTGAAATTAAATATAAAAAGCTATGAACGAGTACAAACATCTGCAGAAGGAACCATCAAGACTACCTACATTTTTGTTCCAATTTTCCACCTAATTCTTCTCATATGTCAGATGTGTCCATCCCTGACATTATAGCAAGTTTACTGGACACCCTACAGCAGGGATCCTCAAACTACAGTCCTCCAGCTGTTGCGGAACTACACATCCCATGAGGCATTGTAAAACTCTGACATTCACAGACATGACTAGGCATGATGGGAATTGTAGTTCTTGAACAACTGGAGGGCCGTAGTTTGAAGACCCCTGCCCTACAGGAACAAAAAGTAAAGGCACAAGAATTAAAGTGAGGCACGAGAAGTAAAGTGAGGCACAGTGTATGTTCAAACCCAAAGCAGCTTCAAGACATGTTCATGAATGTTCAACTACTACCTTATATTAATTTACAGAATTCCCTGAATCACTAGATGTCAACTGTTCATTATGTTTGTTCTTTAATGATATTAAATAAAATGGTGTAAATTCTTTTCACTGCCTTTCCACATTGTCTAGTACAGTAGCAAAGTCCATGGTTGGTAAATGATTGCCGTTCAATGAAAGGAAGTGATCAGTATAGATCAGAAGCTCATCAAGCCCTCTGTATAGAAAATGTGGGCTGCACACAGATGAATTGCCAAATAGTTTTTTTTTTTTTTAATAAATGCACAGAGCAAATCCAATCTGTAGCTATCTGCCACATATTCCCACCCTTGTTTCACAAAGCATGTGTTTGTTTTATGAAGTTATATCATTTTTTTCAGGATTAAAAAAAAAAAAAAAAAAAGGAAAAAAAAAAGAAAAATGTTCTAGTCTGAATCCAAAATATTCCTTTCTTTAAAGGAGAAGTCCAGCCAAAGCTCGTTTGGCTGTACTTCTCCTATGGATCACAGCATTGCAGTCCCTTATGTACTCCTGTGACCTGTTTTCAGCAGAGAGCGGGCTGAAGGCACAGAAGTCAGTTCAGGCACCGCATCATCGTGACAATAAAGTCTGGATCCGCCAGGTGCCTGGACTATCATACTCCGGCTCAGCCTCTCAGGGAACTGCTAAGACCCTGAGCCGGCCGCCCCCTCCACAGCCCAGCACTCCAATGAGCATAGAGGGGGCAGAGCAGAGAGCTGTGACTGGAAGTCTACAGCTCTATGCTCGAGGAGCTCTGCAACCGAGCAATCGGATCGCTCGGTTCTCAGTGCAGATGCACCGGGGGGACAGATGCAGCATCGGACTGATGCATTGCATACTAGCACAGTATGTGAAACTTACCTCAAAACGAAGCCTTCCAGCAATGTGATGTCATCGCTGGAGACGGCATCCATCTTCACCCGTTCTTCCTTCTGGGTTTGCGGACTCCGGCTCTGTGATTGTCCGTAGACACGATGACACTCTGGCGCATGCGCGCGGGAGCCGCCACTCAAGAAACAGAGCTCTTAAGAAACGGCATAGGTGGCCATTCCTTCAGAGCGCATGTGCCAGTGATGTCACTTGCTGCATGTAATATAAATATCTCTTAAATGGTGTACGTTTAGGAGATATTTACACTACCTTTAGGTAAGCCTTATAGGGTAAAACTTCCTCTTTAAAGTGCTCTGTATCTTACTCTCTAACCTTTACCTTAAGCAGAAGTGATATATAGGTGACTTCAGAGTGAAAAGGAAAGGGTACCATTGGTTAAGGCAGCCCCTGTGCTCTAGTGCACTTCTGCTGGTTTGGCAGAAGTTATGATTAGAAGTCCACATATGGCCCACCCTGCATGACAGTTTAAACCAATGAAACCATAAGGGAGAGTTATAATGGTACTCTTATTTCAGACATCTTTTGGCCCTATGCTTCTACAGGTCAAGGATCCTGCTTATTATGAAAGCACTGGGAGAAATGCTCTGTTACCAAACAGTATGTTTCAATTAGCATGAAATGTAATAAATAGTAATGAAGGACAAAGTTGTACAGTGGCATCAATACAAAAATAGAGGTTAACACAGAAAAATGTGGGACAGAGAGAATACTAGAACAGCTCTATTAACCTTTAATAATACCCATGTTGGTGCTGAATATAGACTTTACAGGACATATTAACAGCCTATTGGCACCAGCATGCAAGCAACCAGTTTGGAACTTTTGTCATCATTTACACTACGCCATTGCAATGCTGGGAACCTTATTTACTTGCAGCTAATGTTTTCTAAATCACAGTACAACTATGATGTTTAGTAATATCATTGCTGATTTGCCATAGTATAGGGGCAGTTTTTCTATTTTATTAGTACAAGATTAGGTGAGGTACATTGTAAACACTATGAGCTCTTATTGCTCTTCAAGAACCTTCAAACACACCAGCCTTTTAGTTAAATACTAGAGTAGTTAGATCGCTAGTCCAGGTGATTCTCGAGACAAGTCTATGCACTGTATTCTCATGTATAATACTGTATACCAGCTCACAAACATCAAGTGAAATATGTACTTCATACACCACTTATTAGTCAAATCTTTCTGCAATGCATAAGTTTACAGACAAAAGAAGAGTAGAGTAAATGTGTAATACAAATGGAATGTACAATGCAAGATGTAGCACAACGTACAGTTCTGTGTCTTGCATATATGCCAGTTTTTTTTCCTACCTTTGTTTTTAAAAGGGTAATTATTATTTTAAGGCACTGAGTGACACAATATTCTATATACAGTATTTTTTGTTGAAAAGGAGGAAACTTTTACTAATCTCTCATATTTTTGTGAAACATTTCCACCCCTGTACCTAAAATGTTTGCTTTCCTGTCTCTTTAACCTTGAAGCACAGTGTTAGAGATGAAAACTTGGTACAACTTTTGGTATTTCTTGTTCAATTGCACCTGCATTGAGAGAACTGGTTTTCAGAGCAAATCTCAACATTATTTCCAATAGCCAGTTGTTAGAATACAGTGAAAACAAGTTCTACTTGGTTTTGTTAATAGAATACAAAGACTTCACATAAAATAGACATTTCCTCTAGAAATAGTTTCCTGAAAGTTTTAATTGGCTTCACTACAGTAGAATGACATTTGTATACCCTTACATGGAATGCAGTATGCACAATTGTAAAAGCCACATATCTGGACTTCCTCAAATGTCAATAATTATTTTTCATATGGATGTTCCATATCACAATGTCATCTAATTGTTTACGCTAATTTTAGCCCCACTAATTTTTGTTTTGTTATAGCAATGTAATAAATACTCAAAAACCTAAATTCAATCAACACAACCCAACAATAATTGTATAAATATCCCCCAAATGCAAAATATAAGTAATGCACAAACACGGTATAGGTGACTTCACAACACCCTCTATGATCCTAATGTAACAAAAAATAGTGTAGCGCAAACATACATGTAATACATAAAATGTGCAATGCACATAATGTGAATTTAGATCAGTCCCAAAATAACTGCAATGATATTGATAACACCACTGTGAATTGGTAACTTAATCGGTCTTCACTCCTCAAAGTACCTCCACCATTAGGAAAAAGACCTGCTCACCTCTTTGTAACACCTCATATATGGGTCAGACAATGCATCTAGCACTCTCCTCCAAAGCAAGAATCGCCTCATCAATCCACTTTCTCACTGTCACGATACACCTTTCACCTCCCTTTTCCAGAATTCTCAGTCATCATATAAACCATGATGTAAAACAAAAACCATAATGCTCTCAATTTCAACTTTTATTACTACATAAAAAGGGTTACAAAATCTTACAATGTTTAAAAACACACTAGCTTTGGTATACAATCATCACGGTTCACCACGTTGGCTTCAAGATGGCCATGGGATGACATCACAAGCTCGGCTCCTCCCTCTGGACATGAGGTTGTTAAACTGTCCCAGATTTAGATACAACCAAAATATGTGGGAGTTATACTGGATACAGCCTGCTTGCCATGGAGCTGGTTGAAGATTTAAAGTGTAAGTCCAGCCTAACACTAAAATCCCTGCATCTACAGGCAGACACGATCTAACACTAACCTATCTAGCCCTGTAAAGAATAAATCAGTATACATACCTTTTTTGAAGCCGATCCGGTCCCCAAAGCTCTGCAGAGGAGGGAATAGGGAGGGACGGCACCCATAGAGTTACTATGGGGGCTTCAGGTGTCATCAGTGTCCTCTGAACCCGCCTCCACAGCGAAGCTGCGGCTGACAGCTCAGCGTGGGATCGGGTCAGATCGTCTTTAAAAAAGGTATGTATATCGATTTCTTCTTTACGGGGTTAGATAGGTTAGTGTTAGATCGTGGATGTCTGTAGATGCAAGGATTTTAGTGTTAGGGTGGACTTCTACTTTAACCACTTGCCGACCAGCCGCCGCAGTTGTACTGAGGCAACATGACTCAGCTGTGCGAATCGCCGTCATGTTACATCAGTAACAGACGGCCACTAGGGGGCGCGTGCATGCCCCCTGCTCGCCCACAGAGCCGTTGCGAGTGCCCGGCGGTCGCGATCACTGCCGGGCTCCCGAGATCACTCGGGGCACACTGAGAACCGGGATCTGTGTGTGTAAACACACAGTTTCTGGTTATCTGAGGGGAGGACAGATAGTCTGTTCATACAGAGTATGAACAGCAATCTGTCATCTCCCCTGCACAGTCCCATCCCCCCTTCAGTTAGAACACCCACTAGGACACACTTAACCCCTTCACTGCTCCCTAGTGGTTAACCCCTTCACTGCCAGTGACATTTTTACAGTAATCAATGCAATTTTATAGCATTGATCGCTGTAAAAATGCCAATGGTCCCAAAAATGTGTCAAAATTGTCCGACGTGTCCTCGATAATGTCACAGTCCTGATAAAAATCGCAGATCACCGCCATTACTAGTAAAAAAAAAAAAAAAAAAAAGCTATAAATCTATCCCCTATTTTATAGACGCTATAACTTTTGCGCAAACCAATCAATATACGCTTATTGCGATTTTTTTTTTACCAAAAATATGTAAAAGAATACATATCGGCCTAAACTGAGGAAAAAAATGTTTTTTTTATATATTTTTGTGGGATATTTATTTTAGCAAAAAGTAAAAAATATTGCGTTTTTTGTTTATAGCGCAAAAAGTAAAAACCGTAGAGGCGATCAAATACCACCAAGAGAAAGCTCTATTTGTGGTAAAAAAAGGACGTCAATTTTGTTTGGGTGCGACGTCGCACGACCGCGCAATTGTAAGTTAAAGCGACGCAGTGCTGAATCGCAAAAGTGCTCTGGTCAGGAAAGGGGTAAAATCTTCCGGGGCTGAAGCGGTTAATATATCAAAGATTTTTTCCTGTCCCTTCCAAAAACCCCATCTCTGCAACATATGTTGAACACAACCAGGGTTCACTATGGGGATAGTAGTATTGCTGGCTTTCAACTGCACATAGCTCTTTGCTTAGGGGCCATAATAGGGGCCATAACATTTAATTTTGGTTTCATCGCCACAGAGATTCCTTTACCACATGTCTTGTAGCAAACTAGATACTTTTTTTTTTTTTTTTTTAACAGCTATCTTTTTGTCATATTTTCTTCTACAAAACATTTTATTAATGTTTAACAAAAAAAACAATGATACGTCATGCAGCAAGGAAAAGCTTGAAGATGTACAGTATCAGTATATATACAAGAAAATGGAACTAGACACAATGGTTGGAGAAGGGTCCATGAACAGCCTGAAGCACACAAACATCAATAACTTGCTTAAGGTATGTATGGGTAAAGCTCTGCAGACGAGGGGATGTCTTAACAATGCAAAGCATTCAACAGGTGAGGGCATAATCGACTACCCCATCTGAACACAGTTGGTCAATATGGCTTTCAGTTTTTGATGGACCATGATGTCATGTATACAGTGTTTTGCTGCTTCAAAGCGGAGTACGGGAGACTTCCATGCTCTGGCAATAGTAAGCTTCGTTGTCGTGAAAAGGTGAGCAGTGAATTGTCAATTAGCACGAAAGGAAACATCTATGGCAGGGATATGTAATTAGCGGACATCCAGCTGTTGCAGAACTACAAGTCCCATGAGGCATAGCAAGACTCTGATATCCACAAGCATGACACCCAGAGGCAGAGGCATGATGGGACTTGTAGTTTTGCAACAGCTGGAGGTCCGCTAATTGCATATCTCTGATCTATGGGCTTAAAAAGAAGTGCTTCATAAGGGTTTCTCTTGAGACTGAAGTGTAAGAATGTATGAAGCTAGGTGTAGACTCAAATCCAGTCTACTCACTCTTGTACAAAATCACCATATATGTGCCATTGTTCCTGGTTGGGCACATCCATCGAAGCAAGTTGAGGGATAGTTATGAACGATTCAAGCTAAGCAAGCCAGCGTATAGTACCAGCGGTAGAACAATTTGTAAAAATTCTCAAGTATGGTGACCTTTTTTTTGGTCATATTTTCCTAAATCCTAGCATATAGGTTATAGCTGTACTATTGAAGCATTTCTCTCTACCTAAGCTGTGGATCCCGGCAACTCCGTAGATGTGCCCTCATGTTTGCTTCTTTAATCCCCAGGTTAACTGCCACTAAATTTTGGTTATTCTATTTTTTACCATTTTGTAATAATTTACAGTCATATACGTAATGCTTTTTCTTTTATATTCAGTGAGATGTCTGTTTATTTATTGCAGTCTGAGTCACCACAGGGGATTAACACTCACCTATTTTTCACCGGGCAATCCAACCTTTGTCCATTCTATCCACAAGTGTAGAAAGTTGGCTGGAGATAAAAAGTAAGGAGCAATACTTTCCATCTAACCAGTCAATAGACCTGTAAACGTAAATCAAGCAAGAAGTTTGCTTTAAAGCCAAAAGCCAGCTTTTTTCTTCGTAAAGCATCTGGAAGGAAAAAAAAATGAATTACTTCCCCTAGTTTTGGCACTGCCCTCCACTTCTGGATTGAATGACACCCAGCTTCATTCAACCACTTCCAGTGAGCCTAGGCTGTCAATGACTCCCTTGGACTAGTATCACACAGCCTGGGCCCTACAGTAAAATGTTGCATACAACGGTACTTAGATATTACAATGGAAGCTCCATTTATTGCAGCAGTGAATACATGCCACAGAAGGGAAACACTGGATCTAGCAAATCATGTAACTATGTGGAAGACAGACAAAATAAAGGTGTGCATGCTTTGTATTTTTTTTAAAAACTAGGTTAGGGAGGACTGGAGGTGGGCTTTAATCTCTCTGCTCTTAGTAGTATGTACTCATTTGTCCTTTGCTCCCCTGCCAATCCATTCAATGCCATAAGCAGAAGAAAGTTAAGCGGTACTTCTGTGAAAGGAGAAGCATGTGACAGTGCTAGGCCAATCAGCACTGTCAAAGAGGAGTCCATAGCCTGATGTAAAATTACAACTCTGGTGACTAGTAGCTTACACATGACTCTTTCTTCATTCGCTGCAGCTAAAGGAAATATCGGAGAGTGAAAGGAAGGTAAGTATATACATCTGTGGAGGTCTATATCAAAGTGAACCTATTGCTTTACCCTGTACCACACTATACAGCCAGATTCACTTTAAACTAAAAACCTACAAAGGAGTTAGTCATCAAAGTATGGAAGAAATGTAAATTATAACATCCATGTTGAATTTTTAAGCTTTGATAAAAGTCATTAAAATTACTATACTTTATATTGTACCAAACATAAATAATTAAAAAGCTGAAATTAAAGAACTATTTAATTTATTCAGTGAACTAACCTTTAGATTTATTAACAACTATATAATGCTCACAGATGTGTTTATAAATTTTATATATATATATATATATATACACACACACACACACACACACACACACAACTTAATGCATTCCCTAGCTAAAAATCTATGGCTAGTTTGTCTCACTGCTGCCATTAAAAGTTAATATTCCCCAAACGGTCTTAAGATTTACAAATGCTTTTTATTTCCTACATGTAGCCCATGAAACTGTGAAAGTGCCTTGGATGTCAGCATCAGTAATCATAAAATCACTCAGATACTTGCCATTTAATGTGCAAGGTGACCTGCTTATAGCGGTCACTTTTAAGACCTTGGACAGTTTTCTTTTTTGTTTCTAGGTCAGAAATTCAGATACAGTAACACACAAAGCCTAAGTGCATTTTCACTACAAATTATGCATTTACATGTAATCTAATGCTTCGTACACACCGTCGCATATTCCGACGGAAAATGTTTGATGGGAACCTTTTGTAGGAAATTCCGACCGTGTGAAGAAAGTTTCCATCGGAATTTCCGTCGCACAAAATTTGAGACCTGGTTCTCAAATTCTCCGACAACAAAATCCGTTTGCGTAAATTCCAATCGTGTGTACACAATTCCGACGCACAAAGTGCCACGCATGCTCGGAATCAAGCAGTAGAGCCGCACTGGCTATTGAACTTCATTTTTCTCAGCTCGTCGAACATGTTGTACGTCGCTGCGTTCTTGACGTTCGGAATTTCCGACCAACTTTGTGTGACCATGTGTATGCAAGACAAGTTTAAGCCAACATCCGTCGGGAAAAAAAACATGGATTTTGTTGTCGGAATGTATGATCATGTGTACGAGGCATAAGGATACTATTTCTGCTGTTCCCAGCCACCACTAGAAGGCCCTGTTTGGAGACTGTGGACATTCCAGGCAATTAAGGCTTATGCACACTAGGCATTGAAGCCTTTGTGCCTGAGATTTTGGTATTTTTGTGCGGGCGGAAGGAACAGGTGCACCCTCCAGCCCAACTACCAGCTGCTATATAAGTCTATGAGAGGCTAAAAAATGCGGCTAGATGCTGTACTGAGTGGCGCCCAGGAATAAGTGCTGGGTACTCAAGAAGTCTGTGCCAGTGGGCATGAGGCCATTAAACGATTGCCCTATCACACATAAATGGTTGTATCACAACTGAGCAGAATACAAAACTCTGGGAGAGTTTTTACTATGTATTAAAAGATAAACAAGTCCTTTAAATCTTATACATACTTAAATGTGTCTTTCAGCTGTTGCTAATTAATATGTTGTACCATAAGGTTGTAGTAGATTTATTATGAATTATGATTCATATAAGTGTAGAAAACAAACTATTTAACTATAACAAAATATGAACCTTTTTTCTTCTTGATCATCTTGATCATTGCTGGACTTTTTGCTATATAAACAAAAAAAGACTGAAAATGTAGAAAAAAAAATATTTTATACCCTGTTATAAAAAATATCCAATAAAATCTTCATATATTTAGGCCAAAATGTATTCTAATTTCAATAGTTTTTTTTATTTTTTTTATTTTTTTTTATTGAAGTATAAGAAGTACAGTTAACATCTTAAAGCATCAGCGATTTTTGGATAGGTGAATAGAAAACAGAAAAAAAGATGTATTTTTCATTATATTGCTCCAATTTAGTCCTGAGAAGTCACTGACGGTATATGTGTAAGAACATAAAGTAAAGGAGCAAGCAATGTAAACTAATTTGAGGAGAACTGAAAATAAAAGGAACTAACAAGAAATAAAATAAAATAAAATCATACATCTACACAGTCCAGCAAGGAGTGATATGATGTGATCATATATCTAATTAACATAACCAGTCTATTCTCTTACGAGAAAGTTAGGTAGTTTCAAGCCAATCCTAAATTATGATTGGTAGTCATCACTTCTTAATTTGTACCATTCAGTCCACGGTTTCCATCGAGAGCTCATTACTTGGTATTTACCTTGAGCTACAGCGAACATAATTCATATGTGGCGTGTGTTGGTCGTCTTAATGACTTCACGTAACGCGGGCACTATATGATCCTTCCAATGTCTCATTGACATCCTGGCGCTTAACAGGACATGAATCACTATAACTCTTGAGGATGTAGGAATGGATTCTATTCCTAGAGATAAGATGGCCATACCTGCAGTTAGGGGGATCTGTAATCCAAGGATTTGTGACATTATTGGAAGACCTTGGTCCAAAAAGGCATGTATAGCTGGGCATGGCCATAATATATGATGCAACATGCCTTTAGTTCCACACTTCCTCTAACAAAGTGGAGAAGTCTGGGCATCAAATTTTGACATTCTAAATGGTGCCAAACACCAACGTAGTAGTATTTTATGAGTTAATTCCCACAAGTTGACACTTTGTCACCGCATAAGTTCTATGGAGTGCATTTGCCATTGTTCTGAGGTATAGAAAGTGTCTATGTCTTGTTTCCATGCTTTAATATCAGAGGATTTAGTAAATACCATCTTATTGTTCAGTGTATTATAGAATAAGAAATACCTTTGATAATAGTGGAGGGTTTGGTGAAATATAAATCAATTCTCCATGGTAGTAATGTAAAGGTATGTGGGTTGGCATGAAGAAAAATGTTTAACCTGGAGAAACCGATATTGGTTGGAATCTTCTAGGCCATGTTTAGTTTGTACAGCCCTGAAATGTTTTTAGGGTAGGTCCTAACATAGGGTCGGCTACTGTTGTTATTCCCTTAGCTACCCAGTGTGCTATATGTAGACCTGGAATGATCAAGGGTAAACTAGAGATAGGAAGTCAAAGGGATATTGTAGAAGAATTTCCAACTTGCATATCTAATAATGTTTTCCAAGCTTGAAGTGAGATTTTTATAGTAGGGGATAAAGCAGAGGTCAGAAGGGTGTTAAATCTGCTGGTCATTAATACGTTAACAAATTATTACCAGGAATTTGGAATTCTTCCAATTCTTGCCACCTTGTGTTTTGGGGGAACCATGTTCTCAGTTGAGTAAGATTTGAAGCCATATAGTAATCCTTAAGCAATATGAGTCCCACCCCTCCCATTTTTCTTGATGCTATCAGTTTACTAAATGCACATCTTGCTCTTTTTTTCTTGCCATACATATTGGTTTACCAAAGACAAAGACTGAGCAGTGGAGAAAAAGGAGCTAGGGACTGGTATAGGCAAAGTTCAGAAGAGATAGAGCAATTGTGCTAACAACACCATCTTGAAAGCAGCTAGGCGTCCTGACCATGATAGTTCCATCTTAGCTATATTCTGGAGTTCTATTGTGGCTGTCAATGTAATACCTAAATATTTTATCCCTTCGTCTCGCCAAGTGTATGGGAACCGTGAACTGAGGGTTAGTTTTAGAGGTGGGTCTATACCCAATCCCAGTATATATGATTTGCTTTCGTTAACTTTGTAATAAGAACCCAAATAATTCTAATGCTAAATGAACCGAAGCCAGGGAAGTTTCTACCTCTGTAAGTACCATAATGACATCATCAGCAAAGAGGCTAATGGTATGAGTGGAGTTTTGAATTGGAAACCCTTTAATGTTGGGGTGTGATTGGATATAGTTGGCTAGAGGTCCCTTTAATAAGTTAAATTCTAAGGGGAATGGAGGACATCCCTGACGCATCCCATTTGAGACGTCAAAAGATTTGGACAAGACTCCTGAAGAGTATACATGGGCAGAAGGTTTAGAGTACAGAGCCATAATTGCTGCAGAAATTGGACCAGAGAATCCAAATTTTTCTAGTACCAGGGCTAGATATTTCCAATGTATGCGATCAAAGGCCTTCTTCGCGTCCAATGCTAACTAACAGCAGAGAAGGCCTTTGGTGGAGCTTGGCTAAATGTATAATGTTCGTCAGTCATCGGGTGGCATCTGAGGTCTGATGTCTCTTGGTGATCTCTGTCTGATCAGGGTGAATTAGAAAGGGAAGTATATTTATTAGGTGTGTAGCAATGAGCTTAGCATACAATTTTAAATCAATGTTTAATAGTGAGATGGGTCTGAAGTTAGAAGGTGTATTTGGATCTTTCCCTGGCTTGGGTAGGGTCACAATCATAGCTTTAAGCATCTCGGGTGGGAAGGAGGAAGAGGCTGCATCAGTGTTAAAAATGCGTTCTAGGTAAGGCGTCAACATGAGTTTAAAGGTATTGTAATATTATCCAGTAGGGATGAGCCGAACACCCCCCGGTTCGGTTCGCACCAGAACCCGCGAACGGACCGAAAGTTCGCACGAACGTTAGAACCCCATTGACGTCTATGGGACTCGAACGTTCGAAATCAAAAGTGCTCATTTTAAAGGCTAATTTGCATGGTATTGTCCTAAAAAGGGTTTGGGGACCCGGGTCCTACCCCAGGGGACATGTATCAATGCAAAAAAAACTTTTAAAAACGGCCGTTTTTTCGGGAGCAGTGATTTTAATGATGCTTAAAGTAAAAAAAAAAAAGTGAAATATTCCTTTAAATATCGTACCTGGGGGGTGTCTATAGTATGCCTGTAAAGTGACGCGTGTTTCCCATGTTTAGAACAGTCCCTGCACCAAATGTCATTTTTAAAGGAAAAAATCTCATTTAAAACTGCTTGCGGGTTTAATGTCATGTCGGGTCATGGCAATATGGATGAAAATCAGTGAGACAAACGGCATGGGTACCACCCAGTCCATTACCAGGCCCTTTGGGTCTTGTATGGATATTAAGGGGAACCCCGCACCCAAATTAAAATAAGGAAAGGTGTGGGGCCACCAGGCCCTATATACTCTGAACAGCAGTATACAGGCGGTGCAAACAAGACAGGGACTGTAGGTTTGTTGTTAAGTAGAATCTGTTTGTAATTTTGAACATTTTTAACGTGTTTAGCTCCAGCCAAAAAATCTTTTCTAAGCTTTTTGGAAAACATAGGGAAGGGTTATCACCCCTGTGACATTTGTTTTGCTGTCTTTCCTCCTCTTCAGAAGATTTCACCTCACTTTTTTGTCCCAATGAAAAATGTTTTTTGAAAATTTGGGTTTTTTTGTGGAACAAGGATTGGAAAGCATCAGTGGAAAGGAGAAATTGTTTTCCCATATTAACTCTTACAGGAGAGAATTTCCCTTCCTAGGGGTAGATTTCATCTCACTTCCTGTTGTCTCCTTCCGTTTGCAAGTAGGAGTCGTTTGTAAGTTAGATGTTTGAAAGTAGGGTCCTGCCCTATATACTCAGCAGAAATTTGGGCCTTAGGTGTTGCTGTGGCCACAACACTGTAAGCCCTCACAGGGCCCTGCTGTGAAATATTAGATCAAGAATTGTAATTACATGCCCCTGTTGAACAGGAGCTGAAAAATTAGGCCTTAGGCACTGGTGCTGGTGCCACAACACTGCAACCCCTCACAGACACTCTAGTTGGAACGCAGGAACGAGCCCTGCTGCAAAGTATTGCTTCAAAAATTGTAATTACACGCCCCTGTTAGACAGGGGCAGAAAAATTGGGCCTTAGGCACTGGTGCTGGTGCCACAACACTGCAACCCCTCACAGACACTCTAGTTGGAATGCAGGAACGAGCCCTGCTGCAAAGTATTACATCAAAAATTGTAATTACACGCCCCTGTTAAACAGGGGCTGAAAAATTGTGCCTTAGGCACTGGTGGTGGCGCCCAGAACCAAAAATGTTCTTACAAGCTATCAGCGTGATGATTGAGGAGGAAGAGGATAATTACTCAGGGATAGTCACTCAGCATCAGCATAGGCAGTCTTTGAAGGGATCTGAGATTTCAAAAAAAATTATTCGGTTACATCAGCATCAGGTGCTTGGTAGCTGGTGGTGATCCAAGACTCATTCATTTTTATGAAGGTCAGCCGATCGACCGAGTCGGTGGACAGACGCACCCTGTGATCGGTTACCACGCCTCCAGCAGCACTGAATGTGCGTTCCGAAAGAACGCTGGATGCAGGACAGGCCAGTAGCTCAATTGCATACTGTGCAAGCTCTGGCCAGTGATCCATCCTCAAGACCCAGTAACCCAGAGGATTTTCGGTGGGAAAGGTGTCCAAGTCTGATCTTGCCCCTAGGTATTCCTGCACCATGTAAAACAGACGCTGGCGATGGTTGCTGGAACCGATCATACCTTGGGGCTGCGGACCAAAAAATTGTCTGAACGCATCGGTCAGACGGCCACCTTCTCCACCGCTCCTTCTTTGACTGACCGAAGCCTCAGCAACACGTTGTCCAGAAACAGGAGTTTGTAACCTCCCAGTCTCTGGGAACGCGTTGCACAGACCTTTCTGCAAGGCCTCCCGAAGATGTTTCATCCTCTGCTCCCTCTGCGATGGCAAGATAAGGTCCGCAACCTTACCCTTGTAACGTGGATCAAGGAGGGTTGCCAGCCAGTATTGGTCCTTCTCCTTGATACCACGAATACGAGGATCCTTACGCAGGCTTTGCAGGATCAGGGAGGCCATGCAGCGTAGGTTTGCTGAGGCATTCGGTCCGGAGTCCTCTGGGTCACTAAGAACGACATGGTCCGCAGCCACCTCCTCCCAGCCACGTACAAGTCCATGTGTTTCTTGGGACTGATCCCTTAAAGACTGCTGCTGATGCTGAGTGCCAGGCTCCACCTCCATACTGACACAATCTTCCTCCTCCTCCTCTTCCTCCTCGTCCTCTTCCTGTGTGATCGGCGGGCACGCAGGAACACTGTCTGGATAAAGGGGGCCTTGAGAGCTAAGGAAGTCCTCCTCTTCCTGCCTCTGTTCTGCCTCAAGTGCCCTGTCCATTATTCCACGCAGCGTGTGCTCCAACAGGTGGACAAGGGGGACAGTGTCACTGATGCATGCACTGTCACTGCTCACCATCCTCGTGGCCTCCTCGAATGGTGACAGGACAGTGCATGCATCCCTGATCATGGCCCACTGGCGTGGGGAAAAAAAACCAAGCTCCCCTGACCCTGTCCTGGTGCCATAGTCGCACAGGTACTCATTGATGGCCCTCTGCTGCGTGTGCAGCCGCTGCAGCATGGCCAACGTTGAGTTCCACCTGGTGGGCATGTCACAGATTAGGCGGTTCTTGGGCAGGTTAAACTCCTTTTGGAGGTCCGTCAGCCGAGCACTGGCATTATATGACCGGCGGAAATGCACACAGACTTTCCTGGCCTGCCTCAGGACATCCTGTAAGCCCGGGTACCTGCCCAAGAACCGCTGCACCACCAAGTTAAGGACGTGAGCCAAACAGGGCACATGGGTCATTTGTCCCTGTCGGAGGGCAGAGAGGAGGTTGGTGCCATTGTCGCAAACCACCATTCCTGCCTTAAGTTGGCGTGGCGTCAACCACCTCTGAACCTGCCCCTGCAGAGCTGACAGAACCTCTGCCCCAGTGTGGCTCCTGTCCCCCAAGCACACCAGCTCAAGCACCGCATGGCATCTTTTGGCCTGCGTACTTGCGTAGCCCCTTGAACGCCTACGGAGCACCACTGGTTCCGAGGAAGAGGCCATGGAGGAAGAAGAAGAGGAGGGGGTGGAGGAGAGAGGTGTGTCACAATCAGCATTTTGGAGGCGTGGTGGCGGAACAACCTCCAACACTACTGCACCTTGTCCTGCATCCTTCCCAGCTGCCAGCAGAGTCACCCAATGCGCCGTGAAACTTAGGTAACGTCCCTGTCCATGCCTGCTGGACCATGAGTCAGCGGTAGTATGCACCTTACCGCTGACCGCCCTGTCCAGCGAGGCATGGACATTGCCTTCCACATGCCGGTAGAGAGCCGGAATCGCCTTCCGTGAGAAAAAGTGGCGTTTGGGTACCTGCCACTGAGGAACCGCACATTCCACAAACTCACGGAAGGGGCAGAGTCTACCAACTGAAAAGGCAGCAGTTGAAGTGCTAGCAATTTTGCCAAGCTAGCATTCAACCGCTGGGCATGTGGATGGCTGGGAGCAAACTTCTTTCGGCGGTGCAGCAGCTGGGGCAGGGAAATTTGCCTGGTACAATCTGACGTCGGTGTACCAAAAGCAGATTGCCCACAAGTACTTGGCTGTGACACACCTAATTCTACACCTTCATTCCTCTCACTGCAGGTCTCAGAGAGGACTGAAGGTCTAGTGGGGTTGGAAATCTCAGCTGATGAGGAGCAAGGAGAGATCCTCTTTGTTCTTTGGTGTGGGTCTTTTAGATACGCTTGCCAACGAACTGCATGGCAGGTCAACATATGTCTGGTCAAGCATGTGGTACCCAAGCGGGAGATGTTTTGGCCACGCGAGATACGCTTGAGACATATGTTGCAAATAGCAGCGGTGCGATCTGATGCACTCGTCTCAAAAAAGGCCCACACCAAAGAACTTTTTGAATAACGCGCAGAGACTGCAGCGCCCTGCACATGTGGAGCTTTGGGGTGTGATGCAGTCAATGTGCTGCCCTTAGGCTGGCCCCTGGAGGGCATCCTGCCTCGTTGGTGATGTGCCGCCGCCTCCTCCTCCTCCTCCTCCTCCTCTCTCCTATCAGGCACCCACGTTGAGTCAGTGACCTCATCATCCCCTCCCTCCTCATCACTGGAGCAAACCTGGCAGTATGCTGCAGCAGGGGGAGCATGACTGCCAGGTTGCTGTCCTTCTTGGGCACCCCCTCTGTCCGTGCTCATGTTACTGCCTTCATCGAGCTCAGTATCGTCATCAGAGCCTTCCAAACGCTGGGCATCCTCCTGGAGCATGTACCCAACACTGTGGTCAAACAGTTCGAGGGAATCCTCATGAGGACATGGTGGAGCTAGGGAAGGAGTCACTGATGACATTGAGCTGAGGGAAGAGGCCGCTGCTTTGCCAGACAAAGCACCCTGGGCATGGGTGAGAGAGGATGAGGAGGATGAGGACGGCTTGGTCATCCACTCGACCAAGTCTTCCGCATGTTGCGGCTCAACACGGCCAGCTGCCGAAAAAAAGGCCAAGCGTGTCCCATGGCCACGTGCTGATGAGGATGCACCGTCTCCACGACCAGCACTAGACACAGAGCCTGCTTGCCCTCTCTTATTGGCTTGTGACTGTCTGCCTCTCCTTCTTGGCCTTCCAGACATACTAATGGCCTGTAGCTGCACTAAGCTGGGATAGAACACCTGTAATTTTCTTCAAGTAGCTTTATATACTGTAATCAGACAAGCCTGCCTGTCAGTAGGAAGATAACAGGAACGGATCTAGCTGAACACTGTGAGCAGGACGCACTGTACTAAATGTAAATAGTCTAGCTGCCTGACCGTGGTACTAATAGGATCAAATAGAACACCTGTAATTTTCTTCAGGTAGCTTTATATACTGTAACCAGACAAGCCTGCCTGTCAGTAGGAAGATAACAGGAACGGATCTAGCTGTACACTGTGAGCAGGACGCACTGTACTAAATGTAAATAGTCTAGCTGCCTGACCGTGGTACTAATAGGATCAAATAGAACACCTGTAATTTTCTTCAAGTAGCTTTATATACTGTAACCAGACAAGCCTGCCTGTCAGTAGGAAGATAACAGGAACGGATCTAGCTGAACACTGTGAGCAGGACGCACTGTACTAAATGTAAATAGTCTAGCTGCCTGACCGTGGTACTAATAGGATCAAATAGAACACCTGTAATTTTCTTCAGGTAGCTTTATATACTGTAACCAGACAAGCCTGCCTGTCAGTAGGAAGATAACAGGAACGGATCTAGCTGTACACTGTGAGCAGGACGCACTGTACTAAATGTAAATAGTCTAGCTGCCTGACCGTGGTACTAATAGGATCAAATAGAACACCTGTAATTTTCTTCAGGTAGCTTTATATACTGTAACCAGACAAGACTGCCTGTCAGTAGGAAGATAACAGGAACGGATCTAGCTGAACACTGTGAGCAGGACGCACTGCACTAAATGTAAATAGTCTAGAAGATAACAGGAACGGATCTAGCTGAACACTGTGAGCAGGACGCACTGCACTAAATGTAAATAGCAGGAACGGATCTAGCTGAACACTGTGAGCAGGACGCACTGCACTAAATGTAAATAGTCTAGAAGATAACAGGAACGGATCTAGCTGAACACTGTGAGCAGGACGCACTGCACTAAATGTAAATAGCAGGAACGGATCTAGCTGAACACTGTGAGCAGGACGCACTGCACTAAATGTAAATAGCAGGAACGGATCTAGCTGAACACTGTGAGCAGGACGCACTGCACTAAATGTAAATAACAGGAACGGATCTAGCTGAACACTGTGAGCAAGACGCACTGCACTAAATGTAAATAGCAGGAACGGATCTAGCTGAACACTGTGAGCAGGACGCACTGCACTAAATGTAAATAGCAGGAACGGATCTAGCTGAACACTGTGAGCAGGACGCACTGCACTAAATGTAAATTGCAGGAACGGATCTAGCTGAACACTGTGAGCAGGACGCACTGCACTAAATGTAAATAGTCTAGAAGATAACAGGAACGGATCTAGCTGAACACTGTGAGCAGGACGCACTGCACTAAATGTAAATAGCAGGAACGGATCTAGCTGAACACTGTGAGCAGGACGCACTGCATTAAATGTAAATAGTCTAGATAGAAGATAACAGGAACGGATCTAGCTAAACTGAATACAGTGTATATATATATATGCAACACCTGGGATGCATATATATACACAATACACTGTAAGTGCAGCTAACTGACTGACTGTTCTGCCTAATCTATCTAACTCAAATCAAATGACACTGTCTCTCTCTCTCTCTCTCAGCACACCGGAACACACACTACACAGGGCCGCCGTGCAGGCGGCCTTATATAGTGTGGGGTGTGTACTAAATCCCCTGAGCCATAATTGGCCAAAGCCACCCTGGCTTTGGCCAATTACAGCTCTCTCTACTGACGGCGCTGTGATTGGCCAAGCATGCGGGTCATAGTGCATGCTTGGCCAATCATCAGCCAGCAATGCACTGCGATGCCGCAGTGAATTATGGGCCGTGACGCGCCACACGAATTTAGCGCGAACGGCCCATAACGTTCGCAATTCGGCGAACGATCGAACAGCCGATGTTCGAGTCGAACATGGGTTCGACTCGAACACGAAGCTCATCCCTTTTATCCAGTAAAGCTATCTGGACCAGGAGACTTGTTCGCTGGGAGGGAATCGATTACTTTATGTATTTCTAATGAGTTGAAGGGTGAGTTTAATGACATTAGTTGTTCTTGAGATAAGTGTAGAAGAGACAATTTCTGTAGGAATCTATTGATCAGGTCAGTGTTAGGTTGGCAATTCCTTGCGTCATCTTTTAAATTGTATAAAGTGCCATAATAATGACTGAAGGTGCCTGCTATATACTGGGGGTGATACAATTTGTTATTAGTTTGGGGATGTATTATAGAAGGTATCTTAGTTTTATACCTTTGGCCACGTAACTTTTGCGCTAAAATTTTTTCTGCCTTGTTTCCATTAGCGTAATATGTCAGTCACGGCCTGCTTATCATAGGGGCTATTGGAGTTGCAGCTCCAGGCCCCTTACCTTAACCACTGGGCACTTAAACCCCCTTAATAACGAGACCAATTTTCAGCTTTCGGTGCTCTCACACTTTGAATGACAATTACTCAGTCATGCAACACTGTACCCAAATTAAATTTTTGTCCTTTCTTCACACAAATAGAGCCTTCTTTTGGTGATATTTAATCACCGCTGGGTTCTTTATTTTTTGCGCTATAAAAGAAAAAAGACAGAAAATTCTGTAAAAAAATGCATTTTTCTTCGTTTCTGTTATAAAATTTTGCAAATTAGTAATTTTTTCTTCATATATTTTGGCCAAAATTTATACCGCTACAAAAATAACCCAAATCGGTGTATATTATTTGGTCTTTGTGAAAGTTATAGAGTCCACAAGCTATGGTGCCAATCTCTGAACATTGATCACACCTGAAGTACTGACGGCCTATCTCATTTCTTGAGACCCTAAAATGCCAGAAAAGTACAAATACCCCCCAAATGACCCCTTTTTGGAAAGAAGACATTCCAAGGTATTTAGAAAGATGCATGAGGAGTTTTTGAAGTGTCATTTTTTCCCACAATTCTTTGCAAAATCAAGATTTTTTTTTCTTTTTTTCACAAAATTGTCATATTAGCAGGTTATTTCTCACACACAGCATATGCATACCACAAATTAGACCCCAAAACACATTCTGCTATTACTCCCGAGTATGGTGATGCCACATGTGTGAGTCTTTTACACAGCGTGGCCACATACAGAGGCCCAACATGCAGGGAGCACCATCAGGCATTCTAGGAACACCCAGGCCAATTCTGACATTTCTCTCCTACATGTAAAAATCATAATTTATTTGCTAGAAAATTACATAGAACCCCAAAACATTATATATATATATATTTTTTTAGCAAAGACCCTAGAGAATACAATGGCGGTCGTTGCAACTTTTTATCTCGCACGGTATTTGCGCAGCAATTTTTCGAACGCATTTAAAAAAAAACAAAAAAAAAAAAAACAGTTTTGTGCTTTAAAAAAAAAACAAAACAGTAAAGTTAGCCCTATGTTTTTGCATAATGTGAAAGATGAAGTTATGCCGAGTAAATAGATACCTAACATGTCACCCTTCAAAATTGCACATGCTCGTGGAATGGCGCCAAACTTCGCTACTTAAAAATCCCCATAGGAGACGCTTTAAAATTTTTTACTGGTTACATGTGAGTTACAGAGGAGGTCTAGGGCCAAAATTATTGCTCTTGCTCTACCGATCGCAGCGATACCTCATTTGAACACCATTTTCATATGTGGGCGCAAATTACGTATGTGTTCGCTTCTGCATGCGAGCACACGGGTACACGGGGAAAAAAAAAAATATTTTTTTTTTTATTGTTCATTTTACTTTATTTTAGTTTGAGGCTTTTTTCCAAAAAATAAATTTTTTGATCACTTTTATTTCTATTACAAGGAATGTAAACATCCCCTGTAATAGGAATATGGCATGACAGGTCCTCTTTACAGTGAGATATGGGGTCAATAAGACCCCACATCTCACCTCTAGGCTGGGAAGCCTGAAATAAAAAAAAAAAAAAAAAAAAAGATCCTGGCTTTGATCGTAGCAGTGAGTCGGTAGAAGCACCTGAGGGCGGCGAGAGGGGGGGGACATCGTCAAGGACGTCGTATGACGGCCGTCGGGCGGGAAGTGGTTAAAACACTTTCTTTTAACACAAAGTTGTCCATTTATACAATGTTTCTAACACATAGCATGTACATACCAAAAATGACCCCCCAAAATAGATTCTCCTACTCCTCCTGAGTACGGCGATACCACATGTGTGAGACTTCCACAGCCTGACCACATACAGAGGCCGAGTACATCCAAGTATGGCTGAGCATGGCAGAGTATAGCCGAGTATGGCTGAGCATGGCTGGGTATCACAGAGTATGGCTGGATATTGCAGGGTATTGTGGGGTATTGCAGGGAATTGCAGAGTATTGCAGGGCATTGCAGAGTATTGAAGAGTATTGCGGGGTATTGCAGAGTATTGCGTGGTATTGCAGAGTATTGCGGTTCATTGCAGAGTATTGCAGGGTATTGCAGAGTATTGCGGGTCATTGCAGAGTATTGCAGGGTATTGCAGAGTATTGCGGGGTATTGCAGAGTATTGCGGGGTATTGCAGAGTATTGCGGGTCATTGCAGAGTATTGCATGTCATTGCAGAGTATTGCACAGGGTATTGCAGAGTATTGCGGGGTATTGCAGAGTATTGCACAGGGAATTGCAGAGCATGGGGGGGATGGCTGAGCATGGAGGGATGGATGGATGGATGTGACTGCATATGTCACTGAGCAGCGCTGTGGGCACTACACATCCAGCCCACAGCGCGGCTCCCATCCGATCTCCCCCCTCTGTACCGATCAGTACAGAGAGGGGAGGGAGGAAGCGGCGTCATGACATGACGCCGGCTTGTTTACATGTGATTGCTCCGTGATTTTTAGGTCTCTCCAAAGATGCTCAATTGGGTTTAAGTCAGGGCTCTGGCTGGGCAATTCAAGAACAGTCACAGAGTTGTTGTGAAGCCACTCCTTCATAATTTTAGCTGTGTGCTTAGGGTCATTGTATTGTTGGAAGGTAAACCTTCGGCCAAGTCTGAGATCCTGAGCACTCTGGAGAAGGTTTTCGTCCAGGATATCCCTGTACTTGGCCGCATTCATCTTTCCCTCAATTGCAACCAGTCGTCCTGTCCCTGCAGCTGAAAAACACCCCCACAGCACGATGCTGCCACCACCATGCTTCACTGTTGGGACTGTATTGGACAGGTAATTAGCAGTGCCTGTTTTTCTCCACACATACTGCTTAGAATTAAGGCCAAAAAGTTCTATCTTGGTCTCATCAGACCAAAGAATCTTATTTCTCACCATCTTGGAGTCCTTCAGGTGTTTTTTTAGCAAACTCCATGCGGGCTTTCATGTGTCTTGCACTGAGGAGAGGCTTCCGTCGGGCCACTCTGCCATAAAGCCCCGACTGGTGGAGGGCTGCAGTGATGGTTGACTTTCTACAACTTTCTCCCATCTCCCGACTGCATCTCTGGAGCTCAGCCACAGTGATCTTTGGGTTCTTCTTTACCTCTCACCAAGGCTCTTCACCCTCGATAGCTCAGTTTGGCCGGACGACCAGCTCTAGGAAGGGTTCTGGTCGTCCCAAACGTCTTCCATTTAAGGATTATGGAGGTCACTGTGCTCTTAGGAACCTTAAGTGCAGCAGACTTTTTTTGTAACCCTGGCCAGATCTGTGCCTTGCCACAATTCTCTCAGCTCTTCAGGCAGTTCCTTTGACCTCATGATTCTCATTTGCTCTGACATGCACTGTGAGCTGTAAGGTCTTATATAGACAGGGGTGTGGCTTTCCTAATCAAGTCCAATCAGTATAATCAAACACAGCTGGACTCAATTGAAGGTGTAGAACCATCTCAAGGATGATCAGAAGAAATGGACAGCACCTGAGTTAAATATATGAGTGTTACAGCAAAGGGTCTGAATACTTAGGACCATGTGATATTTCAGTTTTTCTTTTTTAACAAATATGCAAAAATGTCAACAGTTCTGTGTTTTTCTGTCAATATTGGGTGCTCTGTGTACATTAGTGAGGGAAAAAAAAGAACTTAAATGAGTGAAAAATTTAAGGGGGTCTGAATACTATCCGTCCCCACTGTATATGTTATAATATAATAATGTATTATTTATCTATTTACTGTGAAATTACTAGTTTGAAGTTATAACTTCAAACTTCAGTAATTTGTCCATTTGCCTGAGGACAGTTTTTGAAAATATAGTAAATTACCTTAAAAACAATATATAATAATTATTTGTATATTAATTATTAATGGTAATTAACCCCTTGTCACTCAGGCCAATTCTGACACTTCTCTCTGACATGTAAAAATCATATTTTTTTTCCTAGAAAATTACTCAGAACCCCCAAACATTATATATTGTTTTAGCAGACACTCTAAGGAATAAAATGGTGATCCTTGCAACTTTTTATGTTACATGGTATTTGTACAGGAATTTTTCAAACGTGTTTTTTTGTAAAGAAACTGTTTCATGAATAAAAAAATAAATAAAAAAAAACACTAAAGTTAGCCCGATTTTTTTGTATACTATGAAAGATGATGTTACACTGAGTAAATAGATACCCAACATGTCACGCTTTAAAATTGTGCACACTTGTGAATGGCGCCAAACTTCAGTCCTTAAAAATCTCCATAGGCGACGGTTTAAAATTTTTTACAGGTTACATGTTTAGAGTTACAGAAGAGGTCTAGTGCTAGAATTATTGTTCTCGCTCTGTTTGCGGTGTATGTAACCTGTGTTTATCTGGCTCTGATACTAGAAAGTGTCCAACCAGCCACTGACCTCACCGCACGTTCCTGACCCAAATCTTAAAAGTAAATTTGGACAGGGCTGTACGAATGCCATAGCTGTGATGCTTTAGCTTTTTGTCATTTCTTTAGCTGCAGCATCTTTAACTCACCTTAACTGTCAAACTCATCTATTGATTTCAATAGGGCCACTCTGCAACTGCAAGCCAAAATCACTCGCAGTAGCAGCATAGTCCAACAATGTAAAAAAAAAACAAAAAAAAAAAACAAGGAGGCGGCAGTAGCACCTCATGACCGCCTGTCAGCTGCTGCTATACCACTCAGATATCTATACCACTAGATATCTATGTAAACAAGGCATTTCCCTGTTCTGCCTAGCAACATGACAGGTATCTACTGCTCCCAGTAATTGGGAGCAGTGATCTCTGTTATGTTCTAGTGAGCCCAGCCCCCTACATTTAGAACATGCTGAGGGAACATGGTTAACCCCTTGGGTTGCCCTCTAGTGTTTAACCCCTTCCCTGCCTGTGACATTTGCACTGTAATCAGAACATTTTTATAGCATTGATCGCTGTATAAATGTCAATGGTCACAAAATAGTGTCAAAAGTGTCCGATCTGTCCGCCTCAATGTCGCAGTCATGATAAAAATCGGAGATAGGGGGCGGAGCTTGCCACGGAGGAAGATGGGCGGTCAATAGAGAAGCTCCACAGCACTCAGGGATAAACCGGCACACATCGGGCTTCAAAGCTACCGGAAACTGCACCAGTGTAACCACCAGAGCTGAGGCATAGCCCGGGGAATCGACCGATCATGACACAGCGGAACAAAGAGCTCTGGAAGAGGCAGAAGCTCACTGAATACTACCGGCTGGGGCCTAAGCAAGATATAAACAAAAAAGTCAGTGCTACTACCTATACATCACATGTAGAACAGAGCTCTCGGGTGCTCGATCCACAGTCGCTGGCTGAGTAGAGAAATGAGGAAAAGATGATCCGCACTCCGGTGATTGCTCTTAAAATATGTTGTATTTATTGTCAAGCCACAGTGACCAACTTGCCTAAGCAAGATGGCGGCGGCGGACCAGCAGCACGAGGCATGTCCAGCACTCAACAGGAACCATCTAAAAGGTAATCCTAACAAAAGGAATGCCCCACAAAAGAGCCCACAGTCTCCTATCCACACCCCTACCTCAGGGAGCTCAGAGAAAGCGAGATTAAGGCTGGATGCAATGGATTCAAGCCATGAGCTAACCCAAGGCCTAGATTCAGGGGAAGACACCAGGAATCTCCCTGACTCGATTGATCTCTTCCCCACAAATAATCAACCGGTCCTGGATACATTTAAAGACATGTTAGTTTCTCTCAGAAGCTTGCTGCATGCTGACATGCGTGCACAAGTTTGGGGTGGAACTGAGAGAAACTTCATCCAGAGTAGATCATATAGAAAACAAGATGGGGGAATTTGCAACCACCAGCAATGATCTTGTGGATGCCCACGATAGCAATGCGGATGAAATGGATGCCATCAAGGCTAAATTGGCGGACATTGAAGACCGCTCCAGGAGAAATAACTTAAAAATAAGGGGGGTCCCTGAATCGGTCCAACAACCTGATCTGCGCACATATGCAGCCTAACTTTTCCAGGCCATACTGCCTGACCTGACAGACCTGGACATTACAGTGGACAGGATCCATCCCTTACCTAAACCAGCTCACCTACCAATCAACATAAGAGATGTCATACTCCGGCTTCATTTCTTTCAAATGAAAGAGCACCTGATGGCAGCTTCACGCAATAAGGATCTATTTCCGCCATAATATAAAGATCTGCAATTTTTCATTGACTTATCACAATTTACCTTGCAAAAACGTAGGAACCTGAACACAATCTCCAAGGCATTGAGAAATCATAAGATCACCTAGAAATGGGGGTTCCCTACAAAATTGATCATCACTAAGGAAGGTAGGGATCATGTTGTGGAAACTCTCGCCAAAGGGATGCATTTACTCCAAAAGTGGCACATTATCCTGGAAGATATGCCAAGGGCCCACAACTCACGGAGTCCTGACCGCATTGTGGAAGAATGGAACCTGGTCACCTCCAAAAATGCCCGCAAACACACATGAATCAGCCGCATCGTGTAAGGATAGAATCTACTATTCCCTGAGTAGGAAAAAACTGCTAAGCTGAACTGTTTTTTTGTTTACCCCCCAAATGCAATATGAGTGGCTGTATGTCACACCCAGGTCGCACTGACCTATACATGTTTTTGGTTAAAACAAAAGCGAACCAAATTCCAGATAACAGCGGTATCAGACACTGGACAATGATCCCATCAGGCTCCAACACCTTAAGCTGTAAAAGTGGACCTGGTTTTTCAATGGACGCAGGAAACACGGTATCTTTGGAAAAGCTGATATCCAATCTGGCAGCTCAAGGATAAATCCCAGAGCATAAAGGAAAAAGAGGATAGACTTGCAGTGTAATATATTTCAACAAAAGTTTTATTAAGACAGCACACTAAAAACTTACATCAAGGCAACCAAACATCAGCAAAAATAAATGCACATAAAAAAACAGAGCTTAAGGTGTTTCTGGTAAGAAGTGAATCTATGTGGTGATGGGATATTAAAGTCTTTGTGTTTTGAAGAGCACCAAAGTTCCCTTATATCTGGTTCGCCCAATTTCCCTTGAAGAGCACAGAATTTTTCACATATTTGGTTCACTCAGTTCCTTTTTGTATAAGGGTTTGTCATTTGGACATTTTTCATGCACATCTTTTTATGCACATTTTATGAACTGAATCGTATATTTTTCACTTTGAGTAATTTCATCCAATTTTTTTTATTTTTATACACTTGTTTTTGTAGGAGCGAACTTTATGCCCTCAAATTTTTGTCATGTGAATTTTTGCACTGTGAACATTCTTATAGATTAGCGCACCTGTTTCTTTTAATTATTATTATTATTATACAAGATTTATATAGCGCCAACAGTTTGCGCAGCACTTTACAACATCGGGCAGACAGTACACTTACAATACAAATCAATACAGGAGGGATCAGAGGGCCCTGCTCGTTAGAGCTTACAATCTAGAAGGGAGGGTCAAGTGGAAACAAAAGGTAATGACTGTGGGGGATGAGCTGATGGAAAAAATGAAAATACAGTTGTTAGGTGTGGGTAGGATAGGCTTCTCTAAAAGAGAAGGGTTTTCAGGGATCGTCTGAAAGCTAATAAAGTAGGAGACAAGCGGACAGATTGGGGTAGGGCATTCCATAGGATTGGAGAGGCTTTGGAAAAGGCCTGGTGGCGAGCATGGGAGGAGGTGACAAGGGAGCTAGAGAGCAGGAGGTCTTGAGAGGAACGAAGAGAGTGAGTAGGTTGGTATTTAGAGACTAAGCTAGTGATGTAGCTGGGGGGCGAAATTGTGGATGGCTTTGTACGTAGTTGTTAGAATTTTGAATTTAATTCTTTGGCCGAGCGGAAGCCAGTGGAGGGATTGACAGAGAGGAGTGGCAGACACAGAGCGATTGGTAAGGTGGATGAGTCTGGCAGCGGCATTCATAATGGATTGAAGAGGTGATAGACTATGTAGAGGTAAGCCAATGAGAAGGAAGTTGCAGTAGTCGAGGCGAGAGATGACCAGCGAGTGAATTAAGAGCTTTGTTGTGTCACTGGTTAGAAAGGGGCGTATTTTGGAGATGTTGCGGAGGTTGAGGCGGAAGGATTTGGACAGTGATTGGATGTGTTGCTTGAAGGAGAGTTCAGAGTCTAGTACTACACCTAGAACCTTGGCATGTGGGGATGGGCTTATAGTTGTGCCATTGATTTTGACAGAGAGATCAGGGGAAGAGGCATATGGGGGAGGAAAAATTATAAGTTCAGTTTTGGACAGATTGAGTTTGAGGAAGTGGTGTGACATCCAGACTGATATATCTGAGAGTAAATTAGTGATACATGAGGAGACAGAGGGAGTGAGCTGAGGGGTAGAGAAATAGATTTGGGTGTTGTCAGCGTAGAGGTGGTATTGGAAGCCATGGGAAGCTATCAGTTGATCTAGGGAGGCGGTGTAGATTGAAAATAGTAGAGGTCCAAGAAAAGAACCCTGAGGGTCCCCAACAGAGAAAGGAAGAGGAGAGGAGGAAGTAGAGATATAAGAACGCTAAAGGTGCAGTTGGATAAGTAGGAAGAGAACCAGTGAAGTGTATAGTCACGGAGACCAAAGGCGTGTAGTTTTTCTTTGAGGAGGGGGTGGTCAACATTATCAAAGGCAGCAGAGAGGTCCAGGAGTAGGAGTACGGAATAGGGTCAATTGGTTTTGGCCGTTAGTAGTAATTATCTATGCTTATGGTAGGGGTTCGGACCTTTTAGGTTTCGGCTTTTCTTTATCTATATATTTTCATTTATTTATGAGCTTGATTTCTCCATTTCAATAGTCACACTTCCCTTCACCAGGAGAGTATGATAAGCACAGGATTTTAACCCTTTTTTGACACCTTTACTACGTATATCACTCGTTGAAAAGCAACCCACCACAAATCACTTTTTAGAGGGCAGTAAGCATTACCGCAAATGTGAAAGAAACTTGAAACACATCATCCATTTCACACTCACCACCAATCAGGTCACTCCCCAGCCACTTCTCATATTAGCCACCTCCCTTCAACTTATATCACAGGTGACCATTTCCCAACCTGCAGATGACAGACCCTACTCCAAAAGATATCACTCCCAGTTACTCCCCCCACCCGCTGATTGATATCCCTCCATGACCACCTCACACCTCCTTGCTGACAGATCTCTCTCCCACACACCCTCCCACCTGCTGATCTGAGGATGGGGGAATCACTCCCGCAGTGTTATTGTATTCTGCCAGTGGGGATTCTTCCCTCTACCCACAGAATACAATGATCAGTTTTGCTAACTATAGCTTGCAGCATTGATTGTTTTGGGAAAACCCTGACAGGCCGGTTGTACTCAAGTTGATTAATAGATTGACTTGTGTACAACTAACTAGCCCATACATGGATCAACTATGCCTGGTTTCTGCTTAATTGGCTTAATTTCAATCCATGTATGGCCCGCTTAACCACTACGCAGTCCCTATACATCCTTCCACAAACCTTTACATTTTTCCTTCGCAGATTCCTTCATCCTTCTCACCTGTACATAATGCCCACTGTAATACCCTCCACACTCCTCTCTTGTACATACTGCTCACTGTCATACCCTCCACACTTCTTTCCTATACATATTACCCACTGTCAACCCTCCACACTCCTCTCCTGTACATAGTGCTCACTGTTATACCCTCCACATTCCTCTCCCTCACCTGGACATACTTTCCACTTTTATACCATCCATGCTCCTCCCTCATGCCTCTCACAAAAACAGTTCTTTAAAATTATATTGAATATCCTCAATGTTACCAGTTCTAGAATGGGCACACTTTTGTTAGTTCAACTAAAGGAAATCTTCTCAGTCCTCATATTCTTTTTGCCCATTATTAGTACTCATTTAATTTTGTGATTACTATTGTAATGTATAGAGGAGCATAGGGGATGCCAGTTACTCTAAATAAAACACTGGTAAAAAAAAGTGTCCCTGAAAATAATTTTGAAATGTTGGTAACTATGCACTTGGGCACTGCCCAAGGGCCACTCGGTCATGAGTGGCTCCTGGGATCCTGTGATATTAAAGCAGTATTAAACTTCCCTAACATTACTACTTTTTAGAGGCCCTGAGGTAGGTTATGCCATAATGTACAAGTATGCACAGCATATTAGCACGTTAGGGTACACTGACTGAGCCCGACTGAGCCCTCCAGCGCTGCGCTGTGATCAATCCGGGCAGTTCCATCTTCACCCGGTCTTCCTTCTGGGTTCTTTGCCTTCAGTCACTTGCCTTGGCCGGGCTGTGTTGATGTCACTCCCACGCATGCTCATGCGCATCCTCTAGCATCCTCCCTCCCTTACCCCTCACCCTTCTCTCATCCTCCCTCTCTCCATTTAATTTAATTTTGTTATAACAAAACATTATTTGCAATGTTTTTTTTTATAAAAAGCCCCACAAAAACATCAGCACCAGGCCCATGATGTCCTTAATCCAACCCTGATGTCAGTCATTCTTAGCCTTTTGATTGTTTTTTCAAAGTTCTCCAACAGGAGGAGTCTGAGATCGTATCTTAGTTGAGTTAACTTTTGGGACATTAAGGGGGAAGATTGTTGTTTATTTTTGGTCTCTAGTTGAAAAATTTTGATAAGATCTCGCATACGCATTTGCAGCTGCCTCTTGGCCTTCGCACCCAGTTTTTTAAAGATACCTCTGATATACGCTTTATGAACGTTCCATAAAACAAATTGATCTTGCACAGAAGAATCATCATTGGAGAAAAATTCTAGTATATGATTTTCGAGTGTCTGTTTATATTCCTCTTGTTGCATACCATCTGGATTGGCTCTCCATATTGGAATTGAGTTAGTAGCTGCAGAATCTTCTATTAAAAGAGTTAAGGAAGCGTGGTCTGACCACATTATACTATTTATGGTAGAGGAAACAGACCTAGATAGGATCTGTTGATCAACTAAAAATAAGTAAATTCGTGTATACACATGAAGTGGTGGGGAAAAGAAAGTGAAGTCCCTTTCACCTGCGTGTAGACACCTCCAGACATTAAATAAATCCTGGTTGTGAAGAGATGGGCTTGTGCGTTTAGCACCTGATGTAGAGTCAATAGAAGGGAGTGGTGTTAAAATCTCCACAAAGCACTAGAAGGCCCTTTTGGTGTGTGCGTATTTTCCACATTATTTTATGGAGACATCGAACTTGGTGCTTGTTAGGGGAGTAGACATTCACAATTGTGTATGTAACCGAGCTGAGATAGCATACTAGGATCAGGAAACGATCCTGGGGATCTTCGATTTCCTTATGTAGAGTAAACGCCACAGAGTCTCTGATAGTTGTGAGAACTCCTTTTGTTTTGGAATCTGCATTAGCAGTGAATACATGAGGAAAACTTCTGTGGGAGCAGATAGGAGGAGATTGGTTGCAAAAAATGCATTTCCCGTTGCATTTATTAGAGATTGCTTCTTTACAAAGGGATTTCCGCCTTATGGGTTGATTGAGGCCTTTTGAGTTTATTGAAAGAAACGCAATTCTCATTTTGATAGGGTTAGTGGTTTTGTGTTAAATGGAGTTAATATTTTCATTGCTATAACAAGTGCCCCCTCTTGTGGCCAGATTAAAAATAGCAGGAAGGTGGTGAAATATTTCTGGAAAGGATTTACAACATACTCACTGAGTGTTATGCACATCATGTATTCAGACAGGTAGGTGATCTTCCTGGAAGATGATACTTCAGATAACTTTGCTGTGATGAGCTTACCATAAGTCATGAATATTCTGTGGCTTTCGACTGTTAGTAAATTAAATAGAATAGAAAAAGTCCAGAAAAATAAAAGAGAAAAACAGATAACCATTCGACATATATAGAACAAACCTTTAGGGAAATTTCCCAAAACAAAAATGGGTAGGCGATACCTGTATGCAGCACTGTGCTTGTCAGGTCACCTGAGTCCAGGTGACAGATGCTCCCCATTGGGGTCTGGAGTGCACCACAAGGTATTGGACCCTATGGCTGACTGCTGCGGATGGAACTCTGGGTGGTTCAGGAAGGCAGGTCCACTAGAGCAGGGATATGCAATTAGTGGACCTCCAGCTGTTGCAAAACTACAAGTCCCATCATGCCTCTGGGTTTCATGCTTCTGACTGTCAGAGTCTTGCTATGCCTCATGGGATTTATAGTTCTGCAACAACTGGAGGTCCACTATTTGCATATCTCTGCACTAGAGCAACAACACAGATCCCACTGGGAGCTGGAGCATAAGATTCCCCATGGCGCGGAGTCTAAGAGCCAGTAGGTGTTCCCCAGAGCTTCTAGTGGTGAGGATGTACTGCGCTGCAACTGGCTCCAGGTCGCGGCCCCCAGCTCACAACAGGCTACAGGAGGACAGAGAGGAAAAGCAGCAGTCCAGGACAACAAGGTATAGTAAGGAGTCAAGCCAAAGGTCAGGGCGACTAGCAGACAGGAATAGACAGAGAACACGCCAAAAGGTCAGGGTCACAAGCAAGCAGAGATAGCCAAGAACAAGCCAAGATCAGTAAACAGAATCAGACGTAGGACACAGAGCAACGAGCACACGGAAGCCAAATCACAATATTGATCAGCAGAGCTGGCTTGCAGTGCACAGGTTAATATAGCGTTCCCTGATAGGGGCTGGGGTGGAGACATGCTCTGAGGAGAGATTTAAGCACCCAGGTGAGAGTGGCTGGCCTCTTAATCTGAACACATGGAGAGGTAAGCTGACAGACAAACATTACTGCATAACCATGACAATGCTACTCAAGTTAGGTGAGGGGTGAGTTCAAGCCTAGAGACTTTCCTCTGTCTCCTCTTAGGGGACTCATATTAACTCGCAATGCCCAGGTTTAGATGTGCGATTTGGCGTTTTTGTTCATTACTCTTTTCCAGTCAGATTCGACCTGTCGCACAGGTCTAGTGGTGTTATTGGCATTGATAGAATCAGGAAGGATCTTCCATTCTTTAAACAAGAAGAGACCTTTCACCAGAGTCTACAACATGCGTTTGGCCTTCTTTTGTGATGTTGATTTCAGTGGGGGTAGCACCATCTGTATATAATCTTGTGATTCCTGAAAACTTTAGTGACAGTATTCAAATTTTTCCTCTTTTGCAGGGTATATTGGGATAAATCTGCATAGAATTGCAGATTTTGGTATTGAGAGGGTATTTGATCTTGCTTGAGTATTACCATCATAAGTTTCTCCTTAATGTGGTAGAAGTGAAGACGCAATATCACATCTCTAGGTACCCGATAGGTACGTTGGTGTGGGCAGACGATTAATTCTGTCAATGGCTACATCTAAATCAGAAAGGTCAGGTAGGAGAGATTTGAACAGTGTTGAAGCATAGGATCTCAGGTCTGTTTGCTGAATAGATTCAGGGATCCCACTTATTTTCAGTATTATTTCTTCTTGACCTATCTTCCATATCTGCTCATTTACTTTTAATCCATTTCTGTCTTTCCTTCCTTTTCCTCATTTGCATCCACTAATTCATTTATGGCGGAGGCATATTCCCCAGTTTTATGCTCTATGTGCTCCACACTTGTGTCCATAGCCTGAATTTCACTGTTGAACCTGTGCATGCAAGTCAGCATATCTTTTAGCACAGTGTCCATAACAGGCTGATTCATAGTGGGATATAAAAAAAGATTTTTTAGGGTGCTCAGAGCTTCAGGATAGAACAGACAATGTCTCTGTAAAAAACAAAAGTCCAATGGTGATGCAATGGCAGTGATAGTGATGTTTCTTCAGTACTTAGGGCTGCAACTTACACATAGATGCAGTCTCTATGAAACACAAGCAGAAAAAAAGGCGCCTCTAAGTGTAGAAGTTAAAACAGTTTAACATCCCCAGTGGCATTAAAAACACTTACAAAATCAGAAGGCAATAAAAGCACATAATGACAGATGGCTAGATGGTAGGTTATTCAGCATCAGAAGGGTTCACAGCGGAAGAAAATCCCAAGGCTGTTTGTGTGTGGTCACACCGAATCCAGTCACCAGCGGAGTATCCAGGACACTGAGGCTGCCAACGGAAGTAACGTAGTCCGAGATCAGGAAGAGAGGACCCGGAAATGATGTCAGCGTTGATGGACAGCAACCAGCCTGGACCACAAACTGGACATGGTCATAAGAAAGGGACGCGTTTCGGAACTCTATCTGGTTCCTTTATCAACCGTTGCCTTCTGATTTTGTAAGTGTTTTTAATCCCACTGGGGATATTAACTGTTTTAACCTCTACACTTAGAGGCGCCTTTTCTTCTGCTTGTGATTCATAGTGGGGAATAATTCAATGGATTCAGGGAGCTCCCGCGTGTCATCCCCTAAATCAGTGACAAGACTCACTGCAGGGCTGCATCCAGCTCCATCCATCCGAAATTTTGCTTTAGCCGGGCTGCCTGATGTTGGGGTAGGATTGTGGACTGTTAGAAGAATCACCATTTTGTGGCAAGATGCAAGTTTTGGATGTTTTTTTTGAGCTTTACCTCCCGGGGTGGATGATGACCCGGCACCATCTTGCCTACCTTCATGCTGTGTGTGGATGAAGAAATCCATCAGGCGCTGTGACTTTCTGTGCTCCTTTCCTTTGTCATGATCCCTGGATGTCCCCGAGTCAGATCGCCAGCATAAGGGTGGAAAAGGTTTCCCGTGAATTATGTGCCGCTGGGTCCCTTAGGTGACTGGAGCTCAAGCTGCCATCCGACTCCGTAGAAGGCCGCGCCCCCCTGGCCAAAATGTATTCTGCTATATTGTCTTTGAAGTGTAGAATAATTGGTTTGTGTGCAAATTATAAAGTCTACAAACTATGATATATGTATCTATATAAATCTCTCTCTCTCTCTCTATATAGCATATATCTATCTATCTAGAGATATATATACCGTATTTATCGGCGTATAACACGCACCCCAAGTTTAGGAGAGAATTTTAAGGAAAAAAACTTTTAGGAGGGAAGTTTAAGGAAAAGAAACTTACATTAAAATGCCCATCAATGCAGCCTCATCAGTGTTCATCTGCAGCCTTTTCAGTGTCATTGCAGCCTTTTCAGTGTCAGTGCAGCCTTGTCAGTGCAGCTTTGCCCCAGTGCAGCCTTGTCAATGCAGCCTTGTCCCCAGTGCAGCCTTGTCAATGCAGCCTTGTCCCCAGTGCAGCCTTGTCAGTGCAGCCTTGTCCCCAGTGCAGCCTTGTCAATGCAGCCTTGTCCCCAGTGCAGCCTTATTAATGCAGCCTTGTCCCCAGTGCAGCCTTATCAATGCAGCCTTGTCCCCAGTGCAGCCTTATCAATGCAGCCTTGTCCCCAGTGCAGCCTTGTCCCTGCAGCCTTGTCCCCAGTGCAGCCTAGTGTCCATGCCTCCTGCCGCCGCCGCCATACACATAGAAGTAGTTTTAAATATGGCGCCGCGGAGTTCGGAGAGACTCGGCGCGGGCGGAAGTGAACGAACGCTGCCGAGATACACATAGCCGAGGGTTCTCGGCTCTTTCCGGCGCCGCTCACAGTCCCGCCCAGTCCCGCCCTATGATGGACATAACACAGGTCCAATGGCGGGACTGGGCGTGACAGTGAGCGGCGCCGGAAAGAGCCGAATACACCCGACTATGTGTATCTCGGCTCTGTGATTTCGGCAGCGCTCGTTCAGCACCGCCGAGTCCTTCCGAAGTCCGCGGCGCCATATTTGAAACTACTCGCTATGTAAATGTCGGCGGCGATCGCCGACATTCACATAGCGATAGCGGGGATCGGCGTATAACACGCACCCACGACTTTCCCCTGATTTTAAGGGGAAAAAAGTGCGTGTTATACGCCGATAAATACGGTATATATATATATATATATATATATATATATATATATATTTGAAAATTAATTAATCCTGATGTACAGAAGGCCTATCTAATTTCTTGAGGCTCTTAAAAATGCCAGGACAGTACAAATACCCAACAAATTACCCATTTTTAGAAAGCAGTCTGGGGTATTTAGTAAGAGGCATGGCCTCTTGAAAATTTGAAAATTTTTGTCACAATTTTTTGGATAATGAAGACATTTAAAAAGTTTCTTTTTCTTTTTTTTACATGCTGTCAACAGTGCAGTACACCGTCCTCATATGCATCATTTCACAGCATCACTATAGGAAACACAGCTGACATTCATACATAACAGCTTTGTTGACGTTGTCATGAGGTGATCCCCTGGCTGCTGCAATCCGCTATGTCCGGGGGACACAGCGTCCGCGGGAAAGGAACGATGCTATCCCGGAAGAGGTAGAACGACGTACATGTACGTGATTCTGCCTACCCGTGCCGTCCTGCCACAGTAAATGTACTGTGGCCAGGCAGCAAGTGGTTAAAGTAGTTGTGAACATACAATGTTATAAACACTTTCTAACAGTTATAACTATGCAGGTACCAACAGCTTTTGCTTAGTTTCAGAAATTATTTTTCTTTCACAAGGTTAAAAAGTTCTGTCATGTGACCATTCATCCATTCATCTCTTCTTCTTGATATGGGGGGGGGGGGGGGAGTTGCAAGACACTATGCAAACATACAGTGTGCCTGTATTCTATAGTGTGTTCAGCCTGAGGCAAGATACAGGCTGTGCTAGACAGGGGGAGTGTTCAAGAAGCAGGCTGTAATTGTTTGGGGTTGTGTACCAAAGGCGGGCTGTGATTGGGCAGGGAGAGCAGTGGCTAAACAAACTACCCCACTACAAAGTAAGCATTACTACAAGACACTGTTGATTATTCGGCATCAGCAGGATCTCTCTCAAGAAGTTTGTCTGCCGCTAGGGTAGCCCTAATGTGATGTTCAATCTCTCCAGCAGATGCACGAACTGGCAAGATTAATGACTGGCAACCCAGTTTGTCTGCCACAGAAACTGGCTGCAACAATGAATACATTGTTTACTTCTCATTTAAAATCAGATGTCTAGAATCACTATAGGCCTAGAAGGTAGTACAGTCCCTGACAAAAGTCTTGTCGCTTGTGTACAAATTGACCTGAAGTGCCGCTAAAATATATTTCTAATCAAGATTTTGTTACAAGAAATGGGTCATTTTAATCCCGACAGCTTTTGTAATAATGTTTCAGTGCAAAACGAAACTGACAAAAAGTATTCTAATATTCACAGCTTGGTAAAGCCCATTGAGTCAATTTTTGCCAAGACATAAGTGTTGTCGCCTTGTTATCTGAGCTTTACCTGTGACTAATAATGGATCAGTTAGGTCTCAGGTGTGTATAAAAAGAACACCAGTACACTAGACCTTCTCAACTGCAACTAGACCTCTGCAAACATGCCTAAGATTCACCCGGAGACTAAAGTGTTGATTATCAAGAGGCTGAAGACCAGATCCACTGCTGATGTGGCAGACACCTTCAATGTGTCTCAGTGTCAAGTTCAGAGGATAAAAAAAAGATTTGAAGAGACTGGAGACGTTTTGGACAAGACCAGGTCAGGCCGACCCTGCAAGACAACTGCTCGCGAGGACCGTTTGTTGGCTCGAAAATCCAAGGCCAGCCCATTTTCCACTGCAGCAGAGCTCCACGAGACCTGGTCACCTGAAGTCCCTGTGTCAACCAGAACAGTTTGTCGGATTCTGTCTCGAAATGGCCTCCATGGTCGAATCAGTGCCCATAAGCCAGCACTAAACAAAAGGCAATTGAAAAACCGTGTGGCATTTGCCAAGGGCCACAGCCTGCTAAAAGGATGGACTCTGGAAAAGTGGCAGAAGGTGGATTTTATAAGATGAATCTTCTGTTGAATTACACCACAGTCACCGCAAATATTGCAGGAGACCTACTGGAACCCGCATGGAGCCGAGATTTACCCAGAAAACAGTGAAGTTTGCTGGAGGAAAAATCATGGTCTGAGGTTACATACAGTATGGGGGTGTGCGAGGGATCTGCAGGGTGGAAGGCAACATCAATAGTCTAAAATACCAAGAAATCTTAGCTACCTCTTATATTCCCAACCATAAAAAAGGCCAAATTTTGCAGCAGGATGGTGCTCCATCGCATACTTCCATCTCCACATCAAAGTTCCTTAAGGCAAAGCTCTAGGATTGGCCAGCCCAGTCACCAGACATGAACATCATTGAGCATATGTGGTGTAGGATGAAAGATGAAGCATGGAAGACGAAACCAAAGAATATTGATGAACTCTGGGAGGCATGCAAGACTGTTTTCTTTGCTATTCCTGATGACTTCATCAATAAATTGTATGAATCCTTGCCAAACCACATGGATGCTGTCCTTCAAGCTCATGGAAGTCATACAAGATATTAAATTTGGATCTCACAGCACCACTACTTAATTTGCTGACACATTTTTGGATTTTCAGTAAAGTTGTTCAATTTCTGTATAGGCGACAAAACTTTTGTCTTGCCAAAATTTGACCTGTCTTGATTAAATGATAAATCTTTTTTTAGTGAAACTAATTTATTTCAGTGCATTAAACATCATTTGGGGGGCTTTAGCTTTTCACATATGCTATTTCTAACACCAATTGATTAATTAAAAGTCAGGTTAATAGCAGGAGTTTCTACAAAATAGAGAAGCGACAAGACTTTTGTCAGGGACTGTATATCCAAAAACAAAACATAGATGAATGTCTGCCAGATACAGTGAATCATATTGGAGGTTCCGTGAGTTTGGGCAGCATTTCTGCAAATTTGGTCACAAGTGATGGCATCCCCACTGTTAAGATATAAAGGCAGATTCTTAACCACTACGCAGTACCTCTGGGGGCTTAGGATTTGTCATAACTTCAAGCTGCAGTAAGAGAAAAGTCGTCACACAGAATATTGATTTAGTTTGATATTCTGTTTACTGTACTTTATAGAAAGTTCCTTATTTACTTAAAAAAAAATTGTCATGGGATTTCTGAAGACATTTGTACTTGGCAGCATTTTCCCCACAAATGCTTTAATGTTTTGCAAATCTCCTGACCTGAAAATTCAGTGTCACCATTATCAAATTTGATGTTCATTTCAATGTCATGTCAAATGGCACAAGTTGGGAAATATAGGTAATTAAAACACAGTAATATCAAATGGGAGAAATTGACAGATATACAGGGTATGGTGTAATATTTGTTTTCCCATACATGAGGGGTCCTATTTTTTTAAATTCCCTTAAATAGTTAGAACCAAAGAATGGAAAAAAAGAAACAAAAATGTTTGAGGTGTTTTTTATATCTATTAATATCCTGTTTGTTATTACTGAAATGACTTGAAATGAAGTCAAACTATTAATGTATGCACTTTAAACATTGCTTCATGAAAAATGTCACCCACTCTAGGTACATGACGCTTGAATAATCCATACCAGATAAAGTAGATCTAAATTCAAATCACTAAAATATCAAAATTATGTATATGCAAAAGCATAAATTAATCTTTCTAAATCTGCAGCTTTCATTAAAAGAATACCTGGTGATTCTACAATATTGGTCCTTACTCACACATTTCCAGTTATAAGGGGACAATGCTCCCCCAGTTGTGCTTCTGTACTGTCATCCTGTCACAAGTGTTCCTACAAGCAGTAGTACTGACATACAAGCATGGACCACCATTGTCACGATCAGTAAACCAGACCAGAAAAAATATGTGCCGCAAACACTGGAGGCTTGAGAGGATCAGCAGCACTGAGATGTAAAACAAAATAAAAATTTTATATAAACAAAAAACATGGAAATTGATTATAATACACAGGTCTTAGCAAATTGTGTCATCAAGTTTAGAATAAAGGTGAAAGCTTTGAATGGCATTTTTGTTAAATGCACATTGATTAAAGTAAATTCCAACAGAGCTGATGATTACTACATCTTGGCAAAGTGTAAATGAATGAGTATTGCCAGTTCTTCTGGAGAGATTTTCCCAATTATCTTATTTTCTAGGGATAAAGCACATTAGATCAAGACCATGAAAGAATCTTGGCATTGTATAGTTCTTTAAAGTGCAACTCCTGCCATAAATAAGAATGTTGTACTCACAGTAGTTAATTAGCACACACAGGATCTTCAATGTGTGGGCATCACTGCTGCCTTCAGGACAGGATGCAAATAAAAAAATGGGCCCAAACCCTCTAAGCGACTATATTCTACTATCCCTACTCCAGCTCAGTTGTAGCAAAAAGTAAAAGGAAACAGCCCATACTTAACAGAAATAACTTGAGAACAGGCAACCAATGAGAACAGGCAATATAAGAGTGCCCCAAAAGAGGGTAGCAGCTGGGTCTTGTAAAACTACTGGAGAAATTAGAAATCAAATTTGTGGAGTCCATTAACCACTTCAGCCCCGGAAGGTTTTACCCCCTTCCTGACCAGAGCACTTTTTACAATTTGGCACTGCGCTGCTTTAACTGGTAATTGCGCGGTCATGCAATGCTGTACCTAAACAAAATTTGCGTCTTTTTTTTCCCCCACCAATAGAGCTTTCTTTTGGTGGTATTTGATTACCTCTGCTTTTTTTTTTTGCGATTTAAACGAAAAAAAGACCGAACATTTTGAAAAGAAAATATTTTCTATTTTTTGTTATAAAAAAATACAATAAAATCAATTTTAGTGATACATTTAGGCCAAAAAGCATTCAGCCACATGTCTCGGGTAAAAAAAAAAATAAAAAAATTCAATAAGCGTATATGTATTGGTTTGTGCAAAAAGTTATAGTGTCTACAAACTAGGGTACAATTTCAGGAATTTACACAGCTTTTAGTTTGTGACTGCATATTTAATTTCTTGAGGTGCTAAAATGGCAGGGCAGTACAACCCCCCCCCCCCCCAAATGACCCAATTTTGGAAAGTAGACACCCCAAGGAATTTGCTGAGAGGCTTGTTGAGCGCATTTAATATTTCATTTTTTGACTGAAAAATATCAAAAAAACACAAAGTTGTCTCTGAAATGCTATATTGCTCAAACATGTAATGGGCCTCACTACCTATCACAGTTTTGGAGGCCATGAAATGCCCAGATAGCACAACCCCCCCCCCCCCCTCCCAAATGACCCCATTTTGGAAAGTAGACACCCCAAGCTATTTGCTGAGAGGTATGTTGAGTCCATGGCATATTTTATATTTTGCCACAAGTTGCGGGAAAATGACAATAGCTTTTTTTCACAAAGTTGTCACTAAATGATACACCAAAATTACCCCATTTTGGAAAGTAGACACCCCAAGGTATTTGATAAGAGACATGGTGAGTATTTTGCAGCTCTCATTTGTTTTTGAAAATGAAGAAATAAAAAGGAAAATGTATTTTTCTTTTTTAAAAACTTTGTGACAAAAAGCGAGATCT
Source organism: Aquarana catesbeiana (assembly GCF_042186555.1). Classification (NCBI taxonomy): domain Eukaryota; kingdom Metazoa; phylum Chordata; class Amphibia; order Anura; family Ranidae; genus Aquarana; species Aquarana catesbeiana. The sequence continues at coordinate 508,869,171 of NC_133327.1, read as the reverse complement.
GCAAAATACTCAACATGCCTCTCAGCAAATAGCTTGGGGTGTCTACTTTGCAAAATGGGGTCATGGGGGGGGGGGGGGGGGTTGTGCTACCTGGACATTTCATGGCCTCTGAAACTGATAGGTAGTGAGGAGTGAAATAAAAAATGTATGCCCTTAGAAAGCCTAAAAGGCGGTGCTTGGTTTTCAGGGTCCTGTACGCGGCTAGACTGTCAAAAACTCCCACACACGTGGTATCCCCATATTCAGGAGAAGCAGCAGAATGTATTTTTGGGTGTAATTTCACATATTCCCATGGCATGTTTGAGCAATATATTATTTAGTGACAACTTTGTGAAAAAAATTAAAAATAAATAATAATTTATTGTCATTTTCCCAAAACTTGTGGCAAAATATAAAATATTCCATGAACTCAACATGCCTATCAGCAAATAGCTTGGGGTGTCTACTTTCTAAAAAGGGATCATTTGGGGGGTTTGAACTGTCCTGGTATTTTATGCACAACATTAGAAGCTTATGCCACACATCACCCACTCTTCTAACCACTTGAAGACAAAGCCCCTTTTGACTATTTTTGTTTACATTAAATTTTTTTTTTGCTAGAAAATTACTTTGAACCCCCAAACATTATATATTTTTTTAAAGCAAAGGCCCTACAGATTCAAATGGTGGGTGTTTCTTTTTTTTTTTTACACAGTATTTGCGCAGCGATTTTTCAAACGCAATTTTTTTGGAAAAGAAACACTTTTTGGAATTTTAATGCACTAAAACACACTATTTTGCCCAAATGTTGGGCAAAATATAAAAGATCATCTTATGCCGAGTACATAGATACCAAACACGACATGCTTTAAATTTGTGCACAACCGTGCAGCGGCGACAAACTACATGCATTTGCGCGCTAGGATTGCTTTTACATGACAGCAAACCACTGGCTGAAAAGAATGATACCAAGATGATACCTAAAACCGCAGGCATTATTCTGGTATAACCACTCAAAGTCCAGCAATATACCAGTACGTTGCTGGTCCTTATTGGGCATATATTATAATGTTCTTTTTTTTCCATGCAACCTGTGGGCTGAACGAAAAAAAGATTGATCGGTGGGTATGCCCACCATTAGAATACCGCCCTACACTCACCCACTTCCAATGATGGGCATACATGCACCATTTTTTTTTAACTGTGGTGGTGAAATCACCTCCTACAACGCTGGAGTCGCTGATTTTTGTTTCGTGAGAGCAAACCCTGTTGCTGTCAAGATAAATAAATCAGTGCTGCAGCTGAATGGCTTACCTACAAGGAAAATAATGGTTAACAATAAAACACAGTAAACAGTAAAGTATAAAAGAATTACATACCTGCAATGTAAACATAATAAAACATAGTAACATTAAAACATTGCAGTTATAAAATACAGTGAAACAGAGCAGAACAATAAAGAGAACAATAGAGATAGAATAGAGAGAGAACAATAAAAACGACAACTATTTTTGGCTTTTTTATTTTATCTTTTTTTTTTTACACTTTTATTTGTAACTGTAAAGGTTCCAGGTTCAGGTCTCTAAAAATGCGATGGCCTCTTTGGAGACCCTGTGAAAGTGTGTCCTATGACTGTGCAGTGCTGTACCCTACGCTAATACTCCACTAGTTTATGGTAGCGTTGGAAACATTTACTGATGCAGAGACCAGGTTGGTTAGGACAGGAGGGAAAATAAAAGCGGGTGTCACGCCTGTATCCGCATTTCCTACAGACATGGCATCTTTTTTCTTCTGGGACTTCTGGGAAGTGCCTCCCATGCAGCCGGCTCACTGCATTTGCATTGGGAAGTTGGGCCACAGCACCATCTGAAACAGAAGGGCTGTGATGATCTCTTCCTAGAATTTAAGCAAGGATCCAGTTCTCCTGGTGCCTTGTATAGCACATAAGCATTCAGCAGAGCCAATTGAAAGAGGTACACAGACACTTTTGTACCAGTGTCTGGCCTTCAGGCAATTAGCTACGGCACCAACAACTGGTCGTTGAGGTCCACCCCTCGCATATTTAGGTTGTATTCGTGGACACAGAGGGGTTTCTCCACAACACCAGTCGCCGTTGGAATTTGGACTGTCGTATCTGGGTGAAGGGAGAGACAGAAAACTGTGAGCTAGCCAGTACAGAATATCAGACAACTAGCATGTTTCAGTTTTGTAGAAAAATAGCACTGACAGCTTAATCATTAACAGAGACGCATAGGATCATGACCCTCAGTGGACTCACCATAAGGATTTTACCAAATGAGTACAAAACAACATGTTTTACTTCCCGTCCATTAAGGGACACAGGTCTTCTTAGGCTTTTGTGATGTCTGAAAACAGTCTACAAGAGGGGCAGGCAACAACTGGTAACAGATGGATGATGGTCTGCCTAAGTCATTTAGAGATGGTGGAATGAGAAGCTGGTGTATCTTTACATCATTTTTTTTTATAAAAATGAAGCAGACTTCCTGAAAAAAAAAGTGGAGGCTGGAAAAAAAAGTCTGTCAAATGCACAGATAGGGTACACTGGAGCCCTCCCTAGCCCAAAAGGCTTGCATCAGTCCTGAGGCTCTTCCAGAAGATGGGAAGAACAGACTTTTCTTATTCCAGAGCCAGATTCCAAAGCAATATTTTTTTTTTAAAGAAGTACAGCCAAAGCTTGTTTGGCTCTACTTCTCGTGTGGATAACAGGAGTGCAGTTCTTTCTGTGACCCATTTTCAGCAGACAGCAGGTTGAGCCCGCTGTCGGCTGAAGTCACAGAGCCAGTACAAGGCTGGGGCAAGATCATGATAATAAAGTTGGGATTCGCCCGCAACCCTGGACCGCCACATGACTCAGCCTCTCAGTGAGCCCGAGCCAGCTGCTCCCACCCCCTCCACAGCCCAATTTTTCAGTGAGAACGGGGGGGGGGGGCAGAGCTGAGAGACAGTGACTTACAGTCGTCAGTTCTCTGCTCACGGAGCTCCGAGAACCGAGTTATCAGCGGTCTTTCATTGCTCAGTTCTCAGTCGTAGAGCCAACGGGGGACTGATGTTGCATCCGCCTAGGTAAGTATGGTTTTGAAAATAAAACAAAAAACAAGTTGAAAAAAAGAACAACCCTTAAGCAAAAATAAGATTGGCTTGCAAAACTACCTTACCCTTGCTTTGAGGAAGGCTACATTCTGGGAAAGAGAGAAGGGAATCTGACAAACAGGTTAAAAGGAAAGATATACTAGAGGTGACTGAAACATGAACACCAAGGCAAAGATTTGTTCCTTGATAGTGCTTGAAACTCAGAGGTGGCCGTGGACAGGGGGAGGATAGAGGTGGTTGTGGACAGGGGAAGGATACCTAGGTGGCTGTGGACAGGGGGGAGGATACAGAGGTGGCTGTGGACAAGGAGGGGGGGATACAGAGATGGCTGCAGACAGGGGGATACAGAGGTGGCTGCAGACAGGGGGATACAGAGGTGGCTGCAGACAGGGGGATACAGAGGTGGCTGTGGACAAGGAAGGGGGGGATACAGAGGTGGCTGTGGACAAGAAAAGGGGGGATACAGAGGTGGCTGCGGACAAGGGGGGGTACAGAGGTGGCTGCGGACAAGGGGGGGATACAGAGGTGGCTGCGGACAAGGGGGGGGATACAGAGGTGGCTGCGGACAAGGGGGGGGAGATACAGAGGTGGCTGCGGACAAGGGGGGATACAGAGGTGGCTGTGGACAGGGAAGGGGGGGATACAGAGGTGGCTGTGGACAGGGAAGGGGGGGATACAGAGGTGGCTGCGGACAAGGGGGGGGATACAGAGGTGGCTGCGGACAAGGGGGGGGATACAGAGGTGGCTGCGGACAAGGGGGGGATACAGAGGTGGCTACGGACAAGGGGGGGATACAGAGGTGGCTGCGGACAAGGGGGTGATACAGAGGTGGCTGCGGACAAGGGGGTGATACAGAGGTGGCTGCGGACAAGGGGGGGGATACAGAAGTGGCTGCGGACAAGGGGGGATACAGAGGTGGCTGCGGACGAGGGGGGGGATGCAGAGGTGGCTGCGGACAAGGGGGGATACAGAGGTGGCTGCGGACAAGGGGGGATACAGAGGTGGCTGCGGATGGGGGGGATACACAGGTGGCTGTGGACGGGGGAGGGATACAGAGGTGGCTGTGGACGGGGGGGTGGATACAGCAGTGGCTGTGGACGGGGGGGTGGATACAGCAGTGGCTGTGGACAGGGAGGGATAGGGAGGTGGCTGTGGACAGGGGGAGTGTGGATACAGCGGTGGCTGTGGACAGGGGGGACACAGAGGTGGCTGTGGATGGGGGGTGGATACAGTGGTGGCTGTGGACAGGGGGGATGCAAAGGTGGCTGTGGACAGGGGGGATACAAAGGTGGTTGTGGACGGGGGGCATACAAAGGTGGCTGTGGAGGGGGGGATACAAAGGTAGCTGTGAACAGGGGGAATACAGAGGTGGCTGTGGATGGGGGGATACAAAAGTGGCTGTGGACAGGGGGAATACAAAAGGTAGCTGGGGGGGATACAGAGGCGGCTGTGGATGGGGGGGATACAGAGGTGGCTGCGGACAGGCGGGGGGATACAGAGGTGGCTGCGGACAAGGGGGGATACAGAGGTGGCCGCGGACAAGGGGGGGATACAGAGGTGGCCGCGGACAAGGGGGGGGATACAGAGGTGGCCGCGGACAAGGGAGGGGGATACAGAGGTGGCTGCGGACAAGCAGGGGATACAGAGGTGGCCGCAGACAAGGGGGGGATACAGAGGTGGCTGCGGACAAGGGGGGGCACAGAGGTGGCTGAGGACGGGGGGGATACAGAGGTGGCTGCGGACAAGGGGGGGATACAGAGGTGGCTGTGGACGGGGGGATACACAGGTGGCTGTGGACAGGGGAGGGATACAGAGGTGGCTGTGGACAGGGGGGTTACAGAGGTGGCTGTGAGCAGGGGGGGGTACAGAGGTGGCAGTGGACGGGGGGATACAGAGGTGGCTGTGGATGGGGGGGTTACAGAGGCGGCTGTGGACAGGGGGGATACAGAGGCGGCTGTGGACTGTATTCCTATTATTCACTCAGATTAACCGTGGCCGCCCGCGTAACATCATATGATATCGCAGAATTTGAACGGTGATATCTGAATGAGGCCTGCAGCTACAGGCCTTATTCAGATATCTTCTATTAGAGCTGGTGATTCCCTTCACCATAAGAACAATCATAGCTACTGTTCAGTCGTTTGATCGTTCTTACAGGCAGCGGGAGGGGACACCCCTCCTCCCGCTGCCCCTCCCGACTGGCCCCTGCGTTTGAACCAGAGAAGGTACCGTTCGGCCCTGGATGCTGACCATAGAGATTTCCAGGGGGCCAGATGGTCTCCGGAGTCTCTATGATCGTTCGGAGGCCAGGCGCGATATTAGGACGTCACATCCGGCCTCTGCATTTGAAAAATTGCCTCCGCATCGGCTGGGAGGCCAGGATCGTTTTTTTTATTTCAGACTTCCCAGCCTAGAGGTGAGATCCTATTCCTATCACAAGGGATGTTTACATTACTTGTAATATGAATAAAAGTGATCAAAAAATAAATAAAAAATGTAAAAGAGAAGTGTCAAAATTGAAAAATAAAAGTAAAATTAACAATAAAAAAAAAAAAAAAGTAAAGCGCCCCTGTCCCCACGTGCTCGCTCACAGAAGCAAACGCATACATAAGTCGCACCCACATATGTAAATGGCATTCAAACCACACGTGAGGTATCGCCGCAAACGTTAGAGCAATAATTCTAGCACTAGACCTCCTCTAACTCAAAATATGTAACCTGTAAAAAATTTTAAAGCATCGCCTATGGAGATTTTTAAGTACTGAAGTTTGGCACCATTCCACAAGAGTACGCAATTTTAAAGCATGACATGTTGGGTAGCTAATTTCCCGGCGTAACATCATCTCTCATAGCATACAAAAATATCGGGCTAACTTTTGAACCGGAGAAGGTACCGACTGGATCCGGATGCTGACCATAGAGATTTCCAGGGGGCCAGATGGTGCCCTGAGTCTCTATGATCGTTCCGAAGTTTGGCGCCATTCCAGGAGCGTGTGCAATTTTGAAGCGTGACATGTTAGGTATGTATTTACTCGGCGTAACATCTTTCACATTATACAAAAAAATTGGGCTAACTTTACTGTTCTGTTTTAATGCATGAAACTTTTTTTTTTCGCCAAAAACTTGCATTTGAAAAATTGTTGCACAAATACCGTGCGAGGTGCAATGACCGCCATCTTATTCTCTAGGGTCTCTGCTAAAAAAACATATGTTTGGGGGTTCTGTGTATGATTTTGTGATATGATTTTTACATGTAGGAGAGAAAATGTCAGAATTGCCCTGGGTAGCAAGTGGTTAAGAATGTAATCTTTAAAAGTGTCTCTTATATAATAAAAATGCAGCTATATACCTCAATAAGAGTGCCGCTCGGCACTCACGTGACCCAACGCCTATCTATTCCTCATCTGACAATTGCAGCAGGAGGGGCCGAGAAGGACATCAGTCAGGTGAGGGAGGAGAGGAGGCGGCGATTTACCTCAGCCCCAAGCAGTGCTCTTAATGAGGTATATAACTGCATTCTTATTATATAACACAGACACTTTTGCCGATGACATTTTTAAACAGACATCCACTTGTCTGTAGGCTGGGTGCCCATAAATTGATCACCGGCCGGAGCTGGCCTGCAGGTTGCCGCCCCTGCTTCAGAGCAGGGCACAAGGATGGCAGAACAATGTCCTCATTGAGATGGAATGCTGAAACCACATTTGGAAGGAAAGATGGTCTAGGGCATAATAACCTTGACATTGTGAAGTATGAGGAAGGTCTCTGTAAGAAAGAGCTGCTATTTCTGGAGTACATCTATCAGATGTGATGGCCACCAGAAAGGCTACTTTGGAAAAAAAAAAAACAAAAAAAAACCCACAAAAAACTAGGGATGCACCGAAATTTCAGCTATTTGCCGAAAGAGGAAAATGGTTGATAATGGAGCCTAAATGGGGCGGGGCCTGGGCACAGGGCTCCGCCCCCACCCCTGGTACCACCTATCACGGGGGCTTCCTATAGCGTAGAAGAGAAGCGAGCCGCCGCCGCCTGGTTGATTAGAGCGCCGGGAACATCACAGCTTTCATTTCAATAGCTGTGTTCCCCGCCGTCACATACAGCCCCTCCCACTTGTCTGGGGAACTTTGATAGACAGATCACCCATCCCAGGATTGGGCAGGTGATCTATCAAAGTTCCCCAGACAAGGGGGATGGGCTGTATGTGACAGCGTGCGGCGGGGAACACACAGCTATTGAAATGAAAGCTGTGATGTTCCCGGCGCTCTAATCAACCAGGCAGTGGCTCTCCTCTCTCTTCCCCTGCACAGGCTGGCTGTAATGGAGACACTGGCTGCAATGGGTGACACTGGCTGCAATGGGGAACCCTGGCTGGCTGCAATGGGGGACCCAGGCTACAATGGGGGACACTGGCTGCAATGGGGAATTCTGGCTGGCTGCAATGGGGAACACTGGCTGCAATGGGGGACACTGGCTGCAACAGGGGACACTGGCTGGCTGCATCTGATGGGCACTGGTGAAGCTGCATTGATCTCCTGTACCATGTCCCCAGTCTCTGACCATCTCCTGTACCATGTCCCCAGTCTCTGACCATCTCCTGTATAAAAATATTTTTAAAAACAGTCACTTTCGGTATCGGTGCTGTTTCGGTATCTGTTTTCGGCCTAGTGTATTTTTCATTTTCGGTATCGGTTTCGGCACCAAAAAAACCCATTTGGTGCATCCCTACAAAAAACACAAGTTAAGATTCCAGGGGAGCCCTGGGTGCTCCAAAGATGTGTATGTGAGTGGAGAGGCTAATACGAGAAACACTTTGAATAAAGAATTTTATGAGGGAATGTGAAGCTAGAGGCCTTTGGAAAAGGATGAATAAGGTCGCAACTTGCTCTTTTATGATGCCAAGAGCTAGATTCTGGTCAAGACTGGTTTGTAGAATGGCCAGAACTCGGGGTACAGAGTAATCTCTGTGCCTGAATTGAAGTAGGATTTCCAAGCATGATAATAAATCTTCCAGGATGTGGCTTTTTTTTTTGCCTTCATCAACACTAATAGGCTCAAGAGACCACTATCTTTTAGAACCTGGGTTTCAACACGTCATTAAAGCCAGAGACTATAAAAGCAGAACGATTAATAGGGCTTTGAGATAGTAGGTCCAGTCTGTTTGGAGGAAGCCAGGAGCCTTCTGCAGAAAGTCCAAGTATGTCTGCGTACCAGGTTTGCCTGGGCTAGTTTGGTGCCAGAAGAAATCACTGAATTCCTCTCCCATTGCATTTTGTGGAACAGGCAAGGTAGAACGCTCAGTGGAGGAAAGGCATAAACTAGCATGAACTGAGACCAAGGGATAACTAAAGCATCAGAGGCCAGAGTTAGATCTGGTGCTGGATACAAATAGAGGTAGCGTGTTGTATCTGGAATACCCCATTTTGGCATATCTGATTGAATTGGATCATTGCTCTTGGTCCTGGTGGTGGAGATAATCCACCTGCCAATTGTCCACTCCTGGGATGTGGTCCGTAGGAAATGCTGTACAAGGAGCTTGTCCACAAGAGAATCTGATTTACTTCCTTCAAGGCAGCCAAGCTCCTCACGCCCCCTTGATGGTTTATATATGCCACAGAGGCGGCATTCTCTGACTGCACCTGATTTGGGTGTCCCTTTAGAAGAGGGTCCAGTGCTGAGCTCCAAGATGTTGGTGGGGAGTTTGATCTCCTTCCATGTTCCTTGAATTATCAAGAATGAAAGGACTCCTCCCCGGCCTGACAGACTTGCGCCTGTTGTATGAACTTATCGGTTGTACGTGAGGAATGATTTTCACTCGTCAGAATTGAAGTGCTGCTCCACCAGAATAAGGAATTTCTTGTTTGAGGTCACAGAAGCATGGGTAGATCCGGGGAAAGAGCCTGCTTTTTTCCCCATGCTGAATGTAGGTTTTAGAGAGTTCTTGAATGGAATTGAGCAAAGAGTACTGCCTCGTAGGAGACCACCATTAACTCAGAACTGTCATAGCGAATCTCATTGTGGGACTTCTTTTGGATCTCAATTGTCAAGCACAAGCTCTTAGAGAAAGAACCTTCTTTTCTGTAAGACAGATCTTTGGTTGAGACCTATCTAGAATTAGACACAAAATACGGTGGGTGCACACAGGGCTGAAAAGCAGATGAGAAGCTGAAAGGCAGTGCGACAAACTAAAAATGGTCATCTGCCACTGCAAAACATAGAAAACACTGATGTAAACACTGGAAAATGGGAACTTGTAGATATGCATCCTGTATGTCCATTGATGCCATGTGTTCTCCTTGTCTCAGAGAGGCAATTACTGACCTTGCTGATTCCATACGAAATTTGGGAATGTAAAAGAATTTAAGGGATTTTAAGTTCAGGATAGAACAGATACTTCTGTTGGGCTTGGTACAGTGAACAGGTTTGAATAGAATCCCTTGAACCTGTTCTGTGGCCTTTTGCAAATCTGACTGCTCTTGGACAGCCTTTGGGTGAGGAGGTAGTGTTTAGAACACTATCCTATATCCTTTAGAAAATGCCGATTGAACCCACTGGTCTAGGATGAATGGGAAGGGATAGAAACTGCAACACTCTTAGGGGTGAGGGTGCCCTTTCATTGTTAAAAGTGCTTTGCGGAGAGTTTGGTGGCCTTTGTGAGCCTAGCCCTGTGCCGAAAGGAAGGGCGGAATATAGGCTCTGAAGTTAAAGCCTGGGAAGACCGTGAAGGTGCTCTGTATTTAGGAGGAGCTAGAACCACATGAACAAGAAGGCTTTGTTACCTTTCTCTCTGATGAAGCAAACCTTTCCTCCAGTGACCATTTTAATGATCTGGTCAAGTTCCTCTCCAAACACGTATCTTTCTTAAAAGAATATATGTGTAAGGCACCTCTTGGAGGCAGGTTCTGCTGTCCAAGCATTTAACCAAAGAATTCTCTGCATATGACAAGATGGGGACCATTCTGAATATTTATCTCATGCTGTGGTCCAGGACATCTACACAGAAAAGAGCAGATGGAAGTAGTTGTAACTGTTCTCCAACTGCCATATCCAGAAAAAATATGGCTATGTTGGTTGTTCATTGTCTTGGTCCAGTTAGCTTTGGTTTGATATACTGAAATAGCAGCAAGAGTTGGTTGCACGACTGGGCCTGGCAGGGGTAAAGAGCTTTTAAAAGCATCTCACATTTTCTGTCCAGAAAATCTTTAACAGATGGATTATTTTCACTGTGTACAGTGCAGTGTTTGTTTAGGACAGAGACAGCAGGGTCAATCACAGAAATAGCTCACTATTTTGTAAACTCTTTTTCAACTAAAGTTCAGAAAAGATTGCTGCTAGTGAAAATACTTTCAGGCGTGTCATCCTAGACTGCACATTCTGTTTGTGAACAGGGAAGGTTTTGCCAGACTTAGTAGGTCTCTTTGTGCCAAAACAGGGGTGGGGACATGCCCGTCGCGACAGGACAGGCAAAACAAGCAATTACTTGGGGCCCCAGCCGTGCTGCCGCTTCCTATAAGCTGCAGCCTGTAGTGTGGCCGAGCTCCTCTTCCTTCCTCCTGCAGTCCGCGCGGTACAGGACTCAGGAGATTCAGTTTCATGTTCCCATCCGGACTGACAGGCAGTGCACACACTGAGTGCTCACTTCCTTTCAGTCTGGCCGGCCGGGAACAGAAAACTGAATCTCCTATCGCGCGATAGCCAGGGAAGGGGGGGGGGGTTAAAAAGAACACGGGGGGAGTAGTAAGGGGGAGGCAGTCATCAAGACCCATTTAGTAATAAAAATATGGTAGCTTGCTGACCATAATAAAAACATTTAATTATGTTGGATTTAGTTATTGTGCACTTTTTTTAATATATATTTATTTGATTTTATGGTACAGTGGTGTTTTTTTGCAAATGTTCAATTGTTAAAAATGTTAAAATTTTATGCACATTATATGCAACAGCAGTATTTGCACTGTAAACCTTTATTTATATAAAGTGTTGGTGAACTTAAACTGTATCTCTATGCTGTGCGTCCTGTAGGCTTTGCGTGCATGTGGGGGGGCTCCATGTCCATTTTGTTTGGGGGCCCCAAATTCCTTCAAACGGCCCTGGGTGGGGAGACAAAACAGTATACTTTTTCAGAGGAATTAAGCTTTTCAACATTTGCAAGCATATTGTGGAAAGCTCCCTCTTCAATAATGCAGGGGAGAGAAACTTTTCTGCAGCTTCCTCCAACACTGCCTCTACATACTCTTCATTACCCTCTGAATTAGCATCCTCTATAACCAGCATTTTTAGGGACATGACTAAAAAACAGGAGTAGAAGAAGCCGTGTGAGAAAGCACGTTTGTGCGAAACGCGTCCACTGCGCACCTTATTGGATCAATGTATGTCATGTTCCTTGATTTTATGGACTGTCAAACTTTTTTGATTTTATTTCCGGATGCGCCACCATTTTTCTCTGTTTTAATTAAAAGAGGCGGGATGTTTTTGAGCTATGGACAAAGCTTGCTGAATTAAGGTCATAATCTGTCTGTGAATTTGTTATACAGATGCAGACATTTCTTCTTTTGTCAAATAGGCGGCTTGTTGCATGCCTGAAATAGAGCTAGGATCAGATACTAAAACCAATGTTAAGCCCAGTTTCTGCTCTGCTGCAAGGGATGCATCATTACGGAGTATTGTGCAGACTTTCAGCAGAGGGAATGTTTGCCTGCTGTTTGGAGTGGGCTTCCTTTTACCTGGTCTCCGCCCTATCTACAAGTGAAGGTATTTCCCTGTGGGATACTCATGAGGTAGTGTGTGGGAGATAGGGTAAGCCTGTCTAGTAGGAGTAGGCAGTAATCCAGGTGTAAACCATTCTGGAAGGGGTCTTCAGGGACTGGGTTCAATTGTGAACTGAATCGAACCATGTGGCTATCAACGCATTATGCCAAGGTGAGCATCCCACGCAGAATCCCATGGCAGAAGCAACAAATACAGGCCATCCCCCCCAGTGTGGGGTCCAGGTATGGCTTCCAAGGTTTTAACGAAGTTGCACTGATCTGGATACATGGCTTCAATAGACAGTGATGGTTGATTGAAGAATTCTTTAGGAAAATAATAAAGTAGTGAAATTGGTTTCTCTTAGAAGGAGAACATGTTCATTACCTACAAACTAGCAAAGAACTGAGGACCCTCAGAGTGGGGTAGGGTTATGGGGGGGCACTCCTCAAAGACTTGTCGGTGTTCAGTCACCTGAAGGTACAAGCCTTTAACTTAGGGTCTATGAGTACTCTGCCTGTGTCCTGTACAATTAAGATAAAATGTTTGCCTGGCTTTAAAGAAAAATCCACCAAAAACAGATAAGAGTTTTTGGCAGGATTGGGCTAACCAGATTGCTCATAGGAATTTGGGTTGGTTCATCCAACTGTGAAACTTCTTGCCCAGCAATAGCCTGGGCACTGGTAGCATCCTATAATTAATTAATTCTCAGTAGATTAGGAACAGAGGCTTTCTGCTGCTACATTAGTGCTCACTTTGTGTTATTAGGGCCTGGAACTACTGACCTACCGAGACTGCAGTGCTCATTTCTGCGGACTGCCTTACTGAGGCCTATTGTGAAGGCTGTCAGGGCAGTGCAAACCAATGACACTTGGTTTCCCAGGTGGCAGTGCCAATCTTCTGTCCTGCAACTATTTTTTATATATATATATATATATATATATATATATATATAATATGACACAGGCAGGCAAATGGGCATACCTGTACGTCCCTTTGAATTTGCCACCTATCGGGCACATGCATCCACCGCAGGATCGTGCCCGCAGGTCCCGCAAACTCGATGTTCGTCGGTGGCCCGCGACTGCGGTGAGGAGAGGCAGAATGGGCAGATGCCTAAACAAGGCATTTCCCTGTTCTGCCTAGCAACATGACAGGGATCTACTGCTCCCTGTCATCAGGAGCAGTGATCTCTGTCATGTTGTAGTGAGCCCATCCCCCCCCCAGTTAGAATCACTCCCTAGGACACACTTAACCCCTTCCCTGTCATTTATACAGTAATCAGTGGCTACTTGTAGCTCTGATCGCTGTATAAACGACAATGGTCCCAAAATAGTGTCAAGTGTCTGTTTTGTTTGGGTACGTCGTCGATCAACCGTGCAATTGTCAGCTAATACGTCGCAGTACAGAATCGTAAAAAATTCTCTGGTCAGGTAGGGGGAAATCCTTCAGGGGCTGAAGTGGTTAACAATAGAAAAGGGCTCTAAAGTGCAGCCTGCAAGTCACAGGAGGAGAGCCCTCAGGGACCAGGGTTTCCCCCCTGCTCCGACTTGGTGAGGTGAGAGGAACAGCAGCCACAGGTTACTGGGAATAGTGGAGAAGACTATACATTGCAGGGAAGAAAACATTGTTGAGAGGAAATAGAGGAGAGTTCTGGCTAAAAACGTAAACGCACATGCCCTTGTGTTGAAACCAGAGATGGACTTACCACATTATCTCTTGATAAGAATAGGAATGCAGCTTTCACTTTTCTGTACCATTAACAAGAAATAAAAGTAAATGAGACTATAGCCAGGCAATCTTTATTGCTCACCTTTCACACAAACAGCATACATTCAGCTAGCTTCCTTCACAGCTTAACATGGCTTATTTACACAGTAAACCCAGCAAAAAGCATAATGTAGCTCTTGGAAAAGATCACACGTCCACAAAGGTTTTGCTTCTTTTTAAATATTCCGGGCATAAACCCACTTTGCTCACAGAGTAGTGCATTCCTTGGGAGGCAGAAGAGGAAAAAATGGGGATAAAAGTGGTGTGAAATCTTGCACACACATGGGAGGAAAAAAAAAAGTTTAACGGTTTTCAAGTAATTTATCTGAAAATATTAGTGTTTTATGAAAGCAGCCGAGTCCTTTAAGGCAGCCACATTTGACATTTGAAGACCACAGCTATGACTTGCTTAAGCAGCGCTGATCCCCTTGAGCTGAATGTGATGTGCAATTGTTAGATGAAAGATGGAAGGCTTGATTGCCCTAAATACTGCCGTAGAGCTCATGTAATAATGATTACCTCATCAGAAAAACAATAGCAACACAATTAAAAAGAGTAAGTGAACTTTAAAATAAAGGGAGGTTATCTTTTTTGCCCCCTTTCCTTGACTTAACCTAATCCACACCCTGCCCCTCCAACACACGCATACTTAAGTCAATCTGATGGGCATGGTTTCATTGTTTGTTGGCATCTAGTCTTCCCTGCTCTGGTCGCACCTGCACATTATTTTCCCACAGACTTATACAGGACCATCTCAGGACTTGAGTAAAGGCGCTCAGGCGCAGCACTGCTAGATGTAAACAAACAGTGGAGCCACAGTCTTTAGATCAAGGTTTGTACACTTCTCTGAAGGGGGGAGGGTGGGTTAGGTCACGGTAAGTGGACAAAAAGAAAATACGCACTTTGTTTTAAAGTGTACTTGTACTTTAAAATAAAATGAAAAATCTCACAATTTAATGCATATGCATTTGAAGGCAGTGTAAAACGTACACATTCATCATATAAACATTATGTCAAAACCACAGAAGAAAAGCATATGGAGCTGCTAGTCTTTCATCTGTAATGCAAGAAGGAAAAACATGCTAAGGGCATACTTGATAAGTAAAACAACAAAGTGCGGTAACCAATGCTGATCATCTTTTTCTATTCTGTTAGGAAATTTGACTGTTATTAAACCTCTCTAACTGTCCTTTATGGTAGAATATGGTTGACATGGACACATCTCCTTTTGTTTTTATATCCATTTTTCATCATCATATGCATGTGTGAAGAGACTGGCAACATATTTTCATTGTGAAACTTATATGAAATGCTGGATACCTTAAAACTAAAAAAGGAGCTCAAAGAAATCCCAAACAAGGTTAAATATATTTTCACTTTACTTAGAAAAATATTTATATAAAAAGATAAAACATAAAAACAGCCCATTTATAAAAAAAGAATGAGAAAAAATGCAAACAGAAGTGGAGGAGTTGCCCATAGTGACCAATTAGGATGTATACTATTCTTAGGGAAAATAAAACAAGGAAACCTACTTGTCATTTTGGGCTGACTCCACATTTGTTACAATGTGTTCCCCCCTCTAATTTTTTTTCTTTTTTTTTTATAAAGATGCCCTAGCTTTGCAACAGAATATACTATTAGTACATTCTAATTTTACAGTTAACAACCATTACCATATTTACTTCAAAGAACAACTTTTTTTTTTGAGATGTAGGGTGATAATGGCATCTTATGTATAAAGTCACACTTACAGATCTGTGCTATGAAGTTACCATCCCAGCAAGATTATTTACTTGTATAGTGCTCAATAGGCTATCCTTGCCTAAAAAAATCAGGCTGATTTAAATTTTACAGACTGAAACAAGGAAAGGAGTATGCATTTGTTTTGTAAAGCAGATCTTTAATGGGGGTTGTAAAAAAAAGAAAAAAAAAAAAAAAGAAAAAAAAAAACTGTCCTGAGCCAAGCAACTTAATACACACATTTACTAAACAGGGCACTAATCACATTTCTGGGTGGAGCTTTTTATTTAAACTATGAATATTACCACTGTTTAGCCATCTCTGCAAACAGTATTTTCTTTGAGAATTTTGGAGTGAAAAATATAACCTCAACAAACCGCATCTGAATAAACCCAACAGTGCGAACACAATTTTGTTATGTCCACACATGCATCAAAGCTATGGGACAGCGTAAAACAAAACAAAACAAAAAAAAAAACAAGAAACAAAAATAAAAAAAACCTTTCTGATCAGGTTGTCACAACTATTACGTGAGCTCTACTTAAGGTGAAACTAGAATGATCTCAACTGGTGTAATGTCTTCCTTGTCCAAAACCAGACTGATTATATTGATAACCTCCATGCTGAAAGTGCTGCTCAAACTGACCACCTTGGTTGTATGTTTGTGCACCACGGCCACCCCAACCCCCACCTTGCCCTCCTCTTCCACCACGACCACCTCTGCCTCCTCTTCTATCTCCACGGCCACTTCCTCGGTCATTGTGATGGCCACCATCTTGAAATCTGTTGTCTTGTTGATAGCCTCCTCCTTGATAACCACTACCAGAGTAGGATGAACCTTGGTAGCCTCCATAGCCTCCTCCCTGGTATCCACTTCCACCTTGATATCCACCACCTCCGCCTTGATATCCACCTCCTTGATACCCTCCTCCGCCACCCTGGTAGCCTCCAGTTTGATATCCAGAATCTCTAAAGCCTCCATCTTGGTAATGTCCACCAGAACCACTGCCACCACCATCTGTCCAGCCTCCTTGTACTTTACTTCCTCTACCTCCTCTGTTTCCTTGATCATAGTTACCACGTCCTCGTCCTCCACCTTGCTCATAGCCACCACGGCTACCTCCCTGTTCATAACCACCACGGCCACCTCCCTGTTCATAGCCTCCTCGGCCACCATAGGACTGTTCATATCCACCTCGTCCTCCACCTCTACCACCACCTTGTTGTGGGCCATCTTGTCTCTTCTGCCAAGGTGGCATTTCTGGTGGAGGAGGTTCTATTTCATTGGGTCTACCACCTCTGTCAGGAACTCTTCCCATTAACACCTGTAAAAAAACAAAAAAAAACAAAAAAAAACATTGTTTGTATGAACTGTGCAATATTAAAGATAGTACAGCTCTCATCATAAGAAGACAACAAAAATGGTATGGCTTAATACACAATGCACTTTATAAGAGGGAAAACATGCTCAGCCGAAAAAAAAGAAACTTGGGTTGTATCTTGCACTTATGACTTTGTAGGATGCAATTATTAAGCATTCCAGAACAACAAAGTTCCTCAAACAGTGTAGATTCAATCACAAGTGCAGTAGCGACAAAATAAGCGTGGGAAGGGGTAGAAACTGTGCATTAAAGGAAGTCAACCATTGAGCTATGACTTGTATTCAGTAGGTCACCTTGTGTCTACTGCTGTGATTGAAATGCAATAAAACATGTTCTGCTGTAAAAAAAATTTCAGTAAAGACAAGCAAGAGTAATGCCCCGTACACACGATCGGACTTTCCGCCAACAAAACTGTGGATTTTTGTTCGAAGGTTGTTGGCTCAAACTTGTCTTGCATGCACATGGTCACACAAATGTTAGCCAACAATTACGAACGTGGGAATGTGGTGACGTACAAGATGTATGACGAGCCGAGAAAAAGGAAGCTCAATAGCCAGTGAAGGCACTGCCACCAAATATGGAAAAGGGTACAAAGGTACCAGTCCACACCTACAGTGCATTGAAGAAACCCAGGATTCCCACCTACATAAGCGCATTGGTTCTCTGTACCAATAAGCTACAATTTTAACCTTTTCACTGCCACCAACATATATCATAGTGCCATAGCAGCAGGGGGTTTAACAATACAGCAGCTTTAAAAAGGAAAGCCCCCCCCCCCCCAAAAAAAAAGAAAAAATTAAGCAAGCTCTGCCACTATGTGCATGCACATATGAACGCAAAGACACACGTATGAAAATGCCAATTATGCTACACATTGCATATCACCACACTCACACCAGTGTGCGAGCAATAATTCTAGGGCCAATATTCATTATTAACTCTAAACTGATGACCTGTAGGGGCTTTAAATGCTTAGCCCATGGAAAATTGTGGATACTGAAATGAATCCTAATTTCACAATTTCACAGAAGCATGCACTTTAAAGGCTTGACATTAACTACCGTATATATTGCCGTGTAACACGCACCCCAAGTTTAGGAGGGAATTTTAAGGAAAAAAACCCAAAAAAAACCCCTTACATTTAAATGCCCATCAATGCAGCCTTATCAGTGTCCATCTGCAGACTTGTCCATCATTGCAGAATGATCAGTGTCCATCTGCAGCCATGCCCAGTCTCATTGCAGCCTTATCGTTTAAAATTAGCGCCGCCGAGATACACAGAGCCGGATGTCCTGTGTACTCGGGGCCTCTCGCAGTCCCGCCCAGTCCCACCCCTGGCCCACCTTCTATGATGGACATAACACAGGTCCAATGGCGGGACTGGGCGTGACTGCGAGCGGAGCAAATTATTTTTAAACAGGAGCAAAAAAAATAAAACAAAACCAGGCTCTGGCTCAAGGGTTAAAATGCTTCCTGATATATTGGTATTGACAAAGAAAAAGTGATTAAAGACCAGGAATTTGTCAGAGAGGGTGTTACTGATCCCAAAGGGCCAGGTAAACTCAAAGATATTAATTTGCAGCGGCCAGTAACAGTTTGTACAGCAGTAAGTTTACATGCAAAAGACCTGATGTAAGCAGTAATACTTCTATTTGATTTAAATGTTGCCATGGTTTTGGAAGGCTCTTGATGAAATTACAGAGTTGAAACCATCCCCAAAAGTCTAGTGGTATATGTCTCTATTTAGCTCTTATTTCCAAAAGATAAAGTGCCTCGACACCTTTGTAATGTCATATAGTCCTAGCAGGCCCTCTGTAGATCAGTGTTGGAAAGCTCTCTCATCCAGACCTGGAGGGAACTGGGGATTGTCAGGTAGTGGCATGAGGGGATAAGTACTAACACCTTGGCTCAATAAATAAATCCATGAAAATCAGATGTAAACTCACTTTCTCATTACCCCCGTTGACTCTGAAAGTCCTACTAGATAGATTTTACCAGTTCTCCCAGAACGAAAATCTCACAATCCTTTTTTAAAAAGGAATATTTTATATATATTAATATACAAGGAAAGATATCAATGTTTATCAGACAGGTGAATTCCGAAGTCTAGGACTATCCGAGGACCCAGGATTATTAATAGTCATGAGATGTTGGCTTACAGACTAAATCATTCCCACCCCCAAATAATACAAGCTTGACAGTTCATCAATATGGTGACCGGATTGGCTTCCTTTTTAAGGTTTTTCTTTTTGCTTTATTTTCACCTGGTAATCCTACCAGCACTCACTTCCTGTCCAAGGAGGAACAGGATTGTCATCCTAAGTTGCTCTTCTGGTTTGGACAACAAACACCTCTAGGTTATCTAATGTGCACATGTACGCCATTTGGTTTACAGGTGTATGTTACATCAGCTTTCTGTGCCATACAAAAAAAGTGCCCCAAACTTGGGTTCAGAGGGGAGTGTAATTTACGTCAGTACATGCGTAAAGTGGTCTAAATGCACATATGAATGTAAATTTATTCCAGTGGCTAGAATTAATGAATAGTTTAGCCAACAGAATGATTTTACTCTCATATGCTTCTAGACACCATACGCATATGCACAACACACACACCAACACTTAGGGCACTTTCACACTGGCGCTGTGAAGTTTTCCCGTACCACGGGGGCAGTGCACCTGCGGGTTTCCTGCGCTATACTATACATGTCTTTTGCACTGGGTGGTTTTAGTGCGCTTTCAGAAAATGCCCCAAAACCACCCAATGCAATAGAAGTGTATGGCAAAGTGCAGGTAACCCACACAAAACCCCCAGGTACACTGCGGGTAAACTGCACCAGTGTGAAAGTGCCCTAATTCAGTAGCTGCATCTAGACTGGTAAAGTGCAGTAAATTACATTTTTATTAATAGATTTATACATGTCAACACCAAAAATTGGGTTCACCGATAAAATGGTGACGAACTTTGGTGGAGCAATTTTTTTCACAGGCAATGCATTAAAAGCCCCTACAGGTCATTAGTTTAAAAGTTTACTGTGAATAAATGTGCCTGGAATTATTGCTCTCTCAGACCTAGAGTGAACAGATGCACGCTATTCACCCATGAATTGAAGGGAGGCCTGGGGGTCCCAGATTTGACTAAATATTATCCCGCACAACTGAATCGTTTTTATTCCCAGCGGGTCAATCCTTTGTGGATACAGTTGGAATCTTCTCACCTCTCCTCTACTCCAATTAGTCACTATATGTGGCTGAAAGACAGACCGGGTATACCATGATCGATGCTGTCTTTTTCCCTGGGGCTATGGGACAGATTTGCAAAAGGTTACAGATTCTAATCCTCTCAACGGCCCCTTTGGTGAGCAATCCAATGTTTCCTCCGGGTCTCAGTCCTTCTACATTTGAGTGGTGGATGATTAAAGGTTTTCTCCATCTCTCAGATTTCGGCAACCATAGAGGAAGGCTATCTAGAAGTACATTATTGGAAAAGTGCCTCCTCCCTACCGGGGAGCTATTTAGATATTCCCAAATAATGCATTTTCTGAACACTCTCAAACTCTCTAGTGACTTGACCTCTTCAACCTCAATGGAATATTTGTGTAGCAGTGTGGAGTAAATTACTTGCAGTTCCTGAGTTACGAACACCCGAGTTACGAACGACTCCTACTTACGAACAGCCTCAAATGCCGGCCACTTGTGCTCCACGCTGGTCCTGGATACCTCCGGACACATCCCATACTGCAGTACTACATGAACTGTATGGCCAGAAAAGCCCCAGATAACATAACAAGCCCCCGGAACATCCCACATCCATGCACACTAAGATGTTACACTTACAATGCTGTGTTCCGACTGGAAGTTACACTTACAAATGCATCGTTGCAGCTTACGAACAACTTCGACTTACGAACAAACCTACAGTCCCTATTGTGTTCGTAACTCGGGGACTTCCTGTACTGGTCATATCTATGATATACACTATACCAGCCCTCAAAATTTTCACTCGTCTGCACGCATTTTGCGAGTGAAAATTTGCTGGAGGCGAGTGGAGAGGGGGCACAGAGCAGATGAGTGACACTGAGTGCCCAGCTCTCCAGCTGCCTGAATGATAGGAGTGACGCTGCTGTCACTCCTATCATTCCGAGCACCACACAGTGCAGGCTCCGATGGCTGCTAGAGGAAGGAAGGATTTTGCTCCCACTCCCTCCAGCTTCAAGACTGGCAGTTTCAGGCACTGGCTGCTTGTTGTGTGGGTGGGATGATGATGCAGCAATCTTCTGAGATCCCACCCACTTGCCTGACTCGTCCGCCTGCTGAGCCGCCCACTCATCTTTCCATCTGTCTGAACCGCCTGCTTGCTCACCCGTCCACCTGCCTGCCTGCACTCCTGAAAGAGGGAGATTTGAACTTATCAGGAGCGAGTGCGTGCGGAGGTAAACACAGCTAACTACTTGTTTCAGCTCCCTGTCCAGCACCATAGCATTAGGGCAATGGGACTGGAACAGGCTGAAATTGAAAAAGGGGTTAGCATTGCCATGTCCACCGATGCACGTGGGGGATGTGGGGGGGGTTGCAGTGAAATTTTAGCTCACCACCCCCTTCTGCATTTGTGGTAATGTCAGTGAAAGTTAACCCCCTCTGGGGTTCATGGGGGGGGGTTACATTTCAATGCTACAATCAATGTAGGAGAGGGGGATTTTAATACTGATACCTGTACTAGCGGTTATTAATGCATCCACTGACTTAAATGCTGGGAGTTACTAATGCATCCTCTGATACCAGTGTTGGGGGTTATTATGATGTCCACTGACATCAATGCTAGGGGTTATTTAGGCGTCTGGCACCAGTGCTGGGGGTTTTTAATGCATCCGCTGACATCAATGCTGGGGGTTATTACCACAGCCTCGGATACATGTTTTGGAGATTATTATAGCGTCCACTGACACCAATGCTGGGGGTTAAAAATTACATTGTAATTTAATTTGAGTTTAGGGGCGGGGCAAGGTAGGGGTTGGGTGGGGTAACTGGTGGCGAGTAACTAAGGGCTGGCTAGTAGCTCATGACTTTAAATTTTGTGCCATGCACTATACTAGATGAAGGGTCCACCACCAAACTGACTCAGGATAAAGTTTTTTTGTTTTGGGTGCAATTTTACACTTTTTTCCCTATTTAAAAAATATGATCACATAGGCAACAAAAAGTACCCTACATGATATAAAGTTGTGGTGTCAGGTTCTCTTTAATAAGACACCAGGACTCCTTTAGACCCCTGATGTCTCACCGCAGATTTCGCTATACTAGATTCTTCCCCAGCCACAGAGCCTGAAAGTGACAGCAGATAGACAATGTTATACAAGTTGCTTCCAGGTTCTTACTGGGTAGGGAAGATCAGCAAAAAAACATTCACTGGTCTCCCTTCCCTCTATCTGAAAACACCATATGGGTACGATGCTTGAAGGTGGGACAGCAGAACCCAGGATGCATTGTGGGGGGCTAACTTCCTGCACTCCGTGAAAGCAATTGGGCAGCTGTATCCTTTAAAGGATAAGTCCACCCTAACACTAAATTCTCTACATCTACAGACATCCATGATCTAACACTAACCTATCTAACCCTGTGAAGAAGAAATCAGTATATATATCTTTTTTTTTAAGCCGATCCTGTCCGGTCTCCAGCGGTGGAAGCTCTGCAGAGGACTAGGGCTGAAACGATTAATCGATATTATCGATAATAATCGATAATGAAAATCGTTGTCAACGATTTTTATTATCGATTAGTTGGTCCGCACCTTCCTTCTGTCCGTCCATTTTAAATCCTCCCTCCCTGTGTCCTCGGCGCCGCCATCTGTGACCAGGCACGTCTGCGCCGCCGCACGTCCACAGCGCGCCTCTCCTCCTCCTCATTGACGTCACCCCCCTGATCTTCTCGGCCCCGCCCGCTGCCTCGAGGGAACAGAGAAAAAATCCTCCCTCCTGTGTCCTCGGCGCCGCTGTTTGTGACCAGGCACGTCCGTGGCGCACCTCTCCCCCTCCTACTCTTTGCAGACGTCATCCCCACTGATCTCAGCTCTGCCCGCTGCCTCAAGGGAAGAGAGGCGAGGGCAAGAAGCGAGGAGAGCCGAGCTGCACATTCATAGTGAAAGGTAGCAGCTAATAATAACACAGTGAAAACAGCACATTTTTATGACCGGGCACCATCCTAACAGTATTACTGGGGAGGGAGGGGGGGAATGCCCCATCATTGGTGTTCTTGGGAGGGAGGGGAATAGACATAGTGCCCCATTGGTGTTCCTGGGAGGGGGGGGGGATAGTGCCCCATTGGTGTTCCTGGGAGGGGGGGGGAATAGTGCCCCATTGGTGTTCCTGGGGGGGGGAAATAGTGCCTCATTGGTGTTCCGGGGGGGGGGGGAATAATGCCTCATTGGTGTTCCGGGGGGGGGGAATAGTGCCCCATTGGTGTTCCTGGGAGGGGGGGGGGAATAGTGCCCCATTGGTGTTCCTGGGAGGGGGGGGAATAGTGCCCCATTGGTGTTCCTGGGAGGGGGGGGGAATAGTGCCTCATTGGTGTTCCTGGGAGGGGGGGGGGAATAGTGCCTCATTGGTGTTCCTGGGGGGGGGGGGGAATAGTGCCTCATTGGTGTTCCTGGGGGGGGGGGGAAATAGTGCCTCATTGGTGTTCCTGGGAGGGGGGGGGGGAATAGTACCCCATTGGTGTTCCTGGGAAGGAGGGGGAATAGTGCCCCATTGGTGTTCCTGGGAAGGAGGGGGAATAGTGCCCCATTGGTGTTCCTGGGAAGGGAGGGGGGAATAGTGACTCATTGGTGTTCCTGGGAAGGGAGGGGGGAATAGTGACTCATTGGTGTTCCTGGGAAGGGGGGGAATAGTGCCTCATTAGTGTTCCAGGGAGGGGCGGGGGGATAATTCCCCATCATTGGTGTTCCGGGGGGTGGCTGCCTGGAGTAGTAGTTCCCCATCATTGGTTTTCCTGGGTGGGAGGAGAATAGACATAGTGCCCCATTGGTGTTCCTGGGAGGGGGGGGGGGAATAGTGCCCTATTGGTGTTCCTGGGAGGGGTGGGGGGGATAGTGCCCCATCATTGGTGTCCCCGGGAGGAATAGCGCCCCGTCATTGGTGTCCCCGGGAGGAATAGCGCCCCGTCATTGGTGTCCCCGGGAGGAATAAAAAAAAGGCACATTACGATTTTTTAAATGATTTTATCCGATTAATCGAAAAAATAATCGGCCGATTAATCGATTATGAAAATAATCGTTAGTTGCAGCCCTACAGAGGACACAGCCGACAATGGCTGTGAAATGAATGGGAAGTAACGTCACCCATAGACTTACTTTGGGGCTTCTGTTGTCGGCTGCGTCTTCCACACCTGCCTCCACAGCGAAGCCACAGCTGACAGCTAAACGCGGGTTCAGGTTTTTTTCTTTACAGGGTTAGATAAGTTAGTGTTAGATCGTGGATGTCTGTAGATGTAGAGGTTTTAGTGTTAAGGTAGACTTTTCCTTTAATGCAAGAAAGATTATACGGGTACAGAAAATCTTATTTTTTTCCTCGTCTATTGAGGGACTGAGTCTTTAAAGCGGAGGTCCGCCCACTGCTGCAAAAATTAAAAGCCAGCAGCTACACAAACTGCAGCTGCTGACTTTTAATAATAGGACACTTACCTGTCCTGGAGTCCAGCTGATGTTTTCATCAGCTGTCATGTGCTGCTGCTGCAATTGCCAGTAAGGGAACCCAGTAGTGAAGCATTACGGCTTCACGCCGGGTCCCTACTTCGCATGCGCGAGGCACCCGTTGCGCTCTCCTACTAGCCCAGTGGCAGGGGAAGGAGCCAAGCGCTGACGTAATGCGCCGTGGCCGAGACCCCTGGAAGTGGAGACACAGGATACCTGGCAAAGACAGGTATCTGACCCCCCCCCCCCCCCCGAAAGGTGCCAAATGTGGCACCTGAGGGGGAAGGAGACAAACAAACTGAAGTTCCACTTTTGGGTGGAACTCCGCTTTAACCTTTGGAACATCCAAAAGTAGTCCAACTGAGGAGTATGCAACACAGCAAGCAAACGCTAAAAGGCCCAAGAAAACAGGGGACTGTCTGCAGCTCAAAGCACCACCTGAAGGACCTTATGCTCGAAGTTGTCAGCAGATGAGGATGAAAATGCTGATCTGGTAGAACTAGAGACTGCGTGAACAGAAGACCAGATGGCAGCCTTGCAAATCTGGAAAATATTTGCTTGATGCCCAAGAAGCACTCACAGATCTAGTAGAATGTGCCTTAGCAAAAAGGTTAACAAAAAGTAAACCAGATAATTCTGCGCTGCTCGCAAGATTAGCAGCTAACACACCACATTGAAAAAATGGTATACAAAAACAAATAAAGTGTAGCGCTAAATGATGCATCAGCAGCAGAGAGAGATCAGCCCTGTGCAGTGCCCCGGGAAACCTGGAGGAAGCAGATTTTTCAGCTTCTGTCTGCCTGTGGTACTACATTTCCCATGATTCCATCTGGCTGCCATCTGTATACACCTGTCTGACGACACTGATCCAGGGTCCATCCAAATATACTCAAGCCTGTTTGACACGCAGAGCGTATGCTCTAGCGTGTTCAAACGATCTGGTAAGCCTCCCCTATATTTATATAAATAATTTATATATAATAATAATATTAATAATAATAATATTTGGTGGTGATTCTCTTCACAAGTGTATACATTCACTGCTAGATTTCCTCGCACTCAGACTGGGAATAGATTCGTATCTACTATTATTTATGGAATTTTTTTCATTTTAACAGTATTGATTGTGCATATTATTTTATTTTAGTATATTTATGCTGTTTTTCCAGTGTCATTTTGATTTATGTATGGATTGCACTGGGCACAACATCATTTAGCGCTACACTTTGTTATATTTAACAAAAAGGTTAAACCCGATCTTTGAGACGATAAGCTTGGATGATGATCTGCCTAAGTCACCTAGAAATGGAGGAACAAGAAGCCTGGAGTATCTTTGCAGGGTCCGTCTGGGATAACAAAAAAAAAGGAAGAAAATCAGTCTGAAGGAAGTACAACTAGATCCAAACAATAGAGATAGATTTATTTTGGGCGAAGATGGACAGAGGAAGGGAAGGACAATATCCTGGTTGAGGTGAAACACAAACTGGTTGAGGGAAAAAGGAAGCCCTGAGGACTCAAATCTAGCAGTTCCTAGTAGGATATAGCTGCCAGTTCAGATACTCACCCCATAGAGGGGGAACTACATGTGAGACCTCTGTACAAAGGTCTCAGGGAGAGAGGCCAATGGTCTCCCTCACTAAAATGTTAAAAAAAAAAAAAAAAAATCGCAAAGGGGACTCTATGTAATATAATGGTATTGTGACAGGTTTTTAATAATACATCAGGGGACCCTGATGTCTCACCTGCTCTCCGCTGAAACCAATGCTGCAAAGATCATGCTCCATTAGCATCTTCCCCTAGCCACAGCTAAACAGAAATATCTGTACACCCAAAATATATTTGTAGACCTACTTTCATTTCTACCAATATCCCATAACTTAACTACAGACTGTAGAAAATGACATCAGATAAAAGTAGTGAGGGGAGGTACATGGGGGACCCCGTGTACAAGAGCTCCAGGGAAGTGAGTTGAATGGCCTCTGAAAAAGATAGAAAGAGCATAAATGGACTATCTGGAGGAGCCTACAAAGCATCCATCAGAAGTCTTGACAGGTGGGTGTATGGCATCAATCTGGGCCAGTCTGAAGCCATGAGGATCACTGAAAATTCCCTCAAAAGCAGACAAGGAATACGTTTCAGGGGAGGGAAGGCATAGATCAAAGTGTACTGGATCCTACAGAGCCATAGGAGCATCCACATCCTCTGCTTTAAAAACTATGCTTGACTTATTGCTGAACACAGGTCCTGGAACACTTCCAGGTATAGGGATCATTCCTGAAGGCCCAGGTGGATGAAGGAAGAAGGTTCTGTCTGCCAACTATTTGTACCTAGTACGTAAACACTGGACAAGAGATCAAGTTCTCCCCAGCACAGGATCCAATCTACCTCTTCCCTTGGTGGGACTTCTCCTTCCTGATGTGTTGTGACAATGTATGCCTAAATCCAGATTGGATGAACCTCAAGGAGGATGGTCCAGTGCTGCAGAATTCAAGAAGAAAGGTAATGAAAGATTTGGTGAATTCCAGAAAGAATTTCTGGGCTTGAATGAAGGTCTTCAGAGGTTGGAGATCCAAGATGGGGCGGATAGGAGGTGGCAGAGATGCAAGCGTCTGAGATCCAAGTTGTCCAAGCATCTGACATAGTTAATAAAGGTCCCCCACTCTTGAAAATGGAAGGTTGCCATTATGCAGAGGACAGCTTGTCTGAGGATTTGGCAGACTGAGCAGCAGACCTTGTGGACAGAGTGGGAGCCAACCTTGTGGTACCTAGACAAAGAGGTTGGGGGAGCAACATTCAGAGAGGACATTGCAGTCTGTTAGTTAGGCTGAGGAAAACGGCTACTCTTGCTACCTGTAGTGTCCTTGATAATATCAAAAATTTGCCTTAAGAGATGTTGTCCCTGGAAGGCCATGCCACTCAAACTCTGCTTGCACAAGGGTTTTCACAGCCCAGAACTTCAACCAAAGTGACCTACACATAAAACAGCATATACTGACATAAGGCTAATTTGATGCATTTAATAAGCCAGGATCAACTGCAGCAGTAGTTAGATCTCTGGTAGAAGCAAGAGGCTGAAAGATCGGGTTCCACCATATTCTGATAAGCCTGCTGCTAAGGCTGCAGTCTAATAAGATATGGAATCTACAGAAGAGGATTTGTACGCTTGGGGCCTCTGTGATCAGAGTCCGCAAATAACTGGATGATTTGGTCCCTTGCATAATTGTTTAAAAACTATAGCTGAAAGGGTAGAGGATGCAGCCAGACCTAACGGAGCTAAAGAGGACTGATGATGGAATAGATTCCAGGAGTGGATAGCAACACAACTCTAGGCTGCTGACATCAGCACTATACATAGGTGTGCTGCAAGCATCCTCAGAGCTGTTGGTAGCGTGTGAGCTGGAGGCTCACGTACAGCAGGACTATCCCTCCTCTGTCTAGAATCAGAGTTGTTGTGACCGTGTAGCTGCAAGACAATGTACAGGCTCAGGGTAAGGCTTCAGGTACTTACGAAACAGAGAGCTGGTAGCAAGTGAGGATCGGATGGCCAGAGGGGTTTACAGTACAATATGCAGCATTTTCCAAGAATTGTGGTTATGATGAAGCTAGATGTCCTAAAATTTAAAGTGGTTTTAAAGGCAGAAGCTTTTTTACCTTCATGTATTCTAAACACGAAGGTAAAAAAACCTTCTGAGTGTGGCATTGTACCATTTCTAAGGTGTGATGGCTGCCTTCATTTTTTTTTTGGCTTTCTTTTTTCTATTTTTATCTGCTGATTTGCTGTATAAAGTGAGAGCTAAAAGTTTGGCTTCAATTTGTTAGTGTACTTAAATCTACTAGTATATCTAAAACTCCTTACCCCCCCCCCCAGACTGACACTACTACTTTCCAAAAGGTGCCCCCTGTGCTCCTCCATCCAGAGTGGAGAGGCACTCATACAGCAGGTTTGTTACTGGCCAGATTATCAGATGAAAACAGAGGAGAAAAAGTCTAAGAAAGGAAAACTGATGCAGCCACCACATCTAAGGGTTGTAAAGCTGCAAAATTTTACACTTTTGGTTTTAGGTTCAATCCCGCTTTCAGTGATTTCCAGCAGCATCGGCCAGGTATAGCATAGTTATATTGGACATGTAACACTGGATTGGTTACAAGCTGGACCAATCTAACCATGTATACATTCCAATGTCTAGCTTTATTCTTTATTGCCATCCCATATTTTTACACTGTTTATTTTTATTTCACATATTTTGATACAAAAAGTGCTTTTACGGACGATGCTCGCATAAGTCTGTTTTAGAGACACCCACCACAAACCAAACTTTTACCATTAAATATTGGAAGACAGTGACTACATTTCAAATGTCAGTCAGTTGGCAATTACATGAGCTAGAGGATCAGTTAAGGAAATGGAAATTAAATGCCAAGTTCCTTTTTTGCAATAAGCTTTACTGCTTGATGCTCTCCAGGGCCTAGGGACAAGACTCTCAAGATATAAGCAGTCATTACAGGTCAGTTTTTCCACATAATGAAATATGAAAATTAGGCTGGTTGTTATGAATAATAAAACATTTACTCAGGAATTCACAGGCCAATTACACTAAAATGTGTTATCTTAGAATCATAATAATGCAGACTTGTAATAAAACCATATATTGACAAATAACTATGGATAGGCCAACTATAATGCAGTCAGATCTAAAAATATAATGGAACTGGTAAATCATGTTTTTTTTTCTCTCTCTCTCTCCTGGCTCAACCTCATACTGGATGTTAATACCAGTGTTGTGTGTAGTCCACAATGTGCCACCTTTAAAATCTTCAGTGAAACAAATGTCAACTGCATTCCATGACAAAAAGATCTGTTCAGCTTTTAATTCCATAGTCAATCTAGAAGATGAAATTGACATCTGGCATATACATTTACAGGCATCCTCATTCAAAACAGGAAACCATGTCACAGCAGTTACACTGTCCGGTTATAAATTCTTATTAAAAATGTTCAAATTAGCAGCTGGGAATTTTATTACTTAGTAGAAAATTAATTTACACTTGAAATGTCAGTTAGCGGGATGCCTTATGAAATCAAAATTAAAAATCTATTATAGTTTCCCTATTTTATCGGTCAGTAAAATGTATTTCAAGTTGTTTTTTAAAAGGAGATATTACTTTTTTTTTTTTAATTCACAAGTACAGAGCAGGTAGCTCAGTGAAAGGTGACTATATATTGCTCAGCCCAGCTTCACAGATGAGGAACTTTGACCTACCTTAAAGTTTCATATGTTAGAGTACAGTACAGGACATGGGCAGAGTATTCATACACCATGTTACAGGCGTTTACCTTCAGGGGATTGGACACTAGCAAAGCTTTAGAGGATTTGCAATCTTGATGAACACCCTTCGAGATGGCAAAGGGCAGGGCCACAAACTGGTAGTGTAGGGGCCCCACAGCAAAGCTTAGGAAACCCCAAATGCACTAAAAAAACGGGGACATGTAAACATGCATCCTTGATGTCCACAGGAGCCAGAAAGCTCCCCTGCTGAAGGGAGGTAATGACAAACCTGGTGAATTTTATATGTCATTTCTGAGCTTAAATACATTCAGAGCTTTAAGATTCAAGGTGTCCCCCTTTAGGCTCCATTCACACCAAGGCTTTTTGCCCTTTTCAGAAATGCAGGACATTTTTTAACATGAGTTCCTATGGAACATGCTCACATCCATGCATTTTTGTGCCTCTGCGTTTTTGGAAAGGGTCAGGGACTTTTTTTAAAATGCAAAACAGTGCATTTTTTGGTTCAATAGACTTTCAATGGAGAAGCTGCAGAAAAGCATGTAGTGCGTTTTTGCAGCAATTTTCTTTTTTAAATCTGCCCAAAAAAAATTTTACAAAAAGCATAAAAAACGCAAAACGCTGCAAAAAAAAAAAAAAAAAAAAAAAAAAAAAAAAGCACAGAAAGCATAGCAAAAAGCACTGTAGAAGCGCTCAAAAGCAACATGCATGAATGCTAATCAAGCCTTTGGAAGGTGAACCAGTTGGAATAAAATCCTTAACAATTTTGCCACAGAAGCATGTGCAACTTTGGTCCAAAAGAGCCAAGGGGGCTCAAACGAGATTTACCAAAACTGGAGCACTCAGAAACTGATTGACTACCATGCACAGCTGCACCATATTCTAACGTCAGCTTGTTCAATTAAGCTTTGACAAAAAAAACTGGAAGCCGATTGGTTTCTATGCAGAGCCAGACGGTGGTTCCATCTCTTCCGCACTGGCCAAAACTGCAAAAATAAGGTTTGCTTAGTGATGAGCATTTAAACCCAGAAAGTGTTGTTTACCAAAAGGTAACTAACCTTATTTATAGCACAAGCAGTCTTCTCCCGGATCGATCCACTGCTAGTCCTCAAGATTTTTGACAGATCATGCCGCGCTGCCAGAAGATGAGCAACAGAAATGGTGCTTTTGCTTAATAAGGATGCTCGCTTCGGCTGGTAAACCTTGCCCAGTTTGTCAGACTGACTCTGTTCAAAATGAAAAATACAGACATTACACAACAATCCTTCTGCTTGTGTTTTCTGTAGCATCCTTTAATCTCTTGTTCCTCTGTAATGTACCATTCCTCTGCACCATTCACTTCCTGTAACCTCTTTTCTAAAACTTGATATTTTCACCTCACCAAATTTTGTTGACTGCGCTCTGAGGTGTGTCATGATACACCAAGCCCCTTAAAGAATTAAATGTACTCTTCTGTCTATTACTTACCCTGACCAGCTTCTCAAGCATTGCGCCCTCTGCTTCCATTGTCCTGGTCCCACAATTGCTGTAGCACCAAACCTCTGGCCTGTGACGTCTCCCCTCTGTGCAGCCTGAGTACAACTGGTTGAAATGCACAGTGCCATATGAAGCACAGTCAGAAGGGGGAGTGACAAGTGACAAATAGAATATTAGCCTTTTCATGCCTAAGGTCTCTTTCACATGAACGATCCGTTCAGGTCCGCCTGTCAGTTTTTTAGGCGGACCTGAACGGACCCTCCATAGACCTCTATGGAGCGTCGGATGTCAGCGGTGACATGTCCGCTGACATCCAACCCGCTCCGATCCGAAAAAGTGTAACGTTGGAAAAACCTACTTTTCCATCCGTTTTCGGATCGGATGATGACGGACTCTACAGTCCTTCGTCATCCGATCCCCCATAGAGGAGAGCGGCACTGTGACAGGTCCGTCGCTGCACAGTGTGCGACGGACCTGTCATCTGCCTGCTCAGCGGGGATGCACTCCCCGCTGATCCGCTCCGTGGATCCCCGCTGAGCAAGCGGATGTTCACGGGCGGATCATCTCAGGTCCCTCCCATGTGAAAGGACCCTAAGCCTTTTTCTGACATTTGTTGCTCACAAGTAATTTTTTTTAGCAGAGACCCTAAGAATAAAATGGCGATCACTGCAATATTTTACACACTGTATGTACGCAGTGCTCTTTCAAACGAAATTTTTTTGGAAAAAATACACTTTTTTTTTTAGATTTATAAAACAGTAAAGTTAGCCCAATTTTTTGGATAATGTGAAAGATGAAGTAACGCTGAGTTATGCTTTGAAATTGCACACTCATGAGACAGCGGCAAACTACGGTACTTCAAATCTCCATAGGCGATGCTTTAAATATTACTACAGGTTACCTTTTTAGTTACAGAGGTCGTCTAGTGTTAGAATTATTGCTCTAACGATCATGGCGATACCTCACATGTGCGGGCGCAACTATGCGTTGGCTTCTGTGCACGAGCTCAGAGGGACGGGGCATTTTACATGTTTGATTTCTTATTTTTATAGCAAATCACAAGGAATGTAAACATCCCTTGTTACAGTAATAGTCAGTACTCTCACTTTTAAAAATGTGGCACCTTTAAGTCTCCAGTAAACCAGAAGTGATGTCATGACATCGCTTGCGGGTTACTAGGTCCGAGACCTGATCAAAGCAGATTCCGGCTTCGTTTAGGTCTCCGGCCAGCTGGTGGACGTGCCGGATGGTCGCCGGTGGGACAGGAGAGCCCCAGAGAGCCACCGAAGACACAGGAGGGGGGGACCCCCCTCCTGCTCCTTGGGATAACAGTCGAGCAGCTGCTAGCCGTATCGGTTGTTATCCCATAAAAGCCGACCGGTTTCTCTACAAAACGGTATAGGGGTGATGCGTGCAGCTGCATGCATCACCCCAGTACAACCCCTTTGTGCTGAGGCCGCATATTTGCATACGGTCGGTGTGAAGGGGTTAAGCTTTTGTAGCCCCAAAAATCCAGAGGAAAAGAAGAATTATTGGCGCCCATTGGTTTGCTACCTTACCTTAGATATGCCCTTACTCTGCAACCTTCTTTACTCTGCATACTCTGACCTGCTTTACTCAGTGTCCCTTGCTCTAGATCCAGTAAGCAACAGAAAAGTCAGTCAGTTCTACATGAATCCCAAATCCTCCTTATACCAGTTACTCTAGCCACTTGTTTAGCTCTCAAAGCCCCCTGCTGTCTCTGACATGGTTCATGATACAGTCAGCATTTTTAAGACTACCACTTAAGTATCTAAAATCATCATTTTTAAGGATTCTTCATCTTTCTCTGACTTAAGTAGTAATTAGCACCAATATGAACTGTGACAGCTGGGTCGTCCTCAGTCCCACTTAACAATCTGTCCATCTGATCTGCACTATAAACCTGAGCGCCCAGTCAACAACATACTGTTCAGCAACCCCGGTCTTTGTGAGATTACCCTGTCTGCCCCCTCTTAGAATATCCAGCCACCAAGACCCATGTTTTTTTTTCTTTTTACAGGGTATGTCTACCCATGCTTAACTATTTTCTGCCCAGCCTATAGTCAAATGACGGCTGGGCGGGACATTCGTTGATCCGGGTGGACGTCAATATGACATCCTCCCAAATCAAGCCACGCTGCAGCGCGATCTGTCACTGGCTGTGTCCATCAGACAAAGCCTATGACTGATCAGTGTACCTGCCCACTGCCGGTACCAGGTGACCACTGTAACCAATCAAAGCAGGTGATAGTTGTAAACAATGGACGGCTTCCTTTCATGCCATCCATTGTGTAGAATTGTGTTGCTAGCTGTGATTGGTCACACTGATCACATGGTACAGACAGGGCCAATCACAGTCCATCTGTACTATGTGATTAGCTGTGACCAATCACAGCTAATCACAAAAACAAAACAGATTGAGTGAATTTGTTTCATTCAGTAAAAACGGTTTCTTATACCAGTGAAATTCACAGTTATAAATGTGTAAGGTGTAAATTAAAAAAAAAAAAAAAAAAAAAAAAATCTGATCACTTCCCCAGAGTAGCACCAGTGTTACTATGGTAACACTGTATTGCTCTGGTCAGTGTGAAAAAAAAGTTTTTTTTTTTTACATACTGTCACAAGTCACTGTCCCTGATCACCGCCACCCCCCCCCCCCCCTTATATGATAACACTGTACTGCACTGGTGACATTATTTTCCCAAAATTGTGACAAAAAATTACAACTTCAAAACACTCACCATGCCTGTTACTAAATACCTAGGACTGTCTACTTTCCAAAAAGGAGTCATTTGGGAGTTATTTGTACTGTTCTGGTGTTTTCAGGCCTCAAGAAGTAAGATGTCAGTATATCAGGATTGATCGATTTTCAGATATAGATTCTATCTATCTATCTATCTATCTATCTATATATATATATATATATATATATATATATACACACATACACACACACATAAAGTGATATACACACTTCACAAAAGTGAGTACACCCCTAACATTTTTGTAAATATTTTATTATATCTTTTTCATGTGACAACAGTGAAGAAATTACACTTTGCTACAATGTAAGTATTGAGAGTACAGCTTGTAAAAAAGTGTAAATTTGCTGGCCTCTCCAAACAACAACACAGCCATCAATGTCTAAACCGCTGGCAACAAAAGTGAGTAACACCCCTAAGTGAAAATGTCCAAATTGGGCCCAATTAGCCATTTTCCCTCCCCGGTGTCATGTGACTCATTAGTGTTACAAGGTCCCAGGCGTGAATGGGGAGCAGGTGTGTTATATTTGGCGTTATCGCTCTCATTCTCTCATACTCGTCATTGGAAGTTCAACATGGCACCTCATGGCAAAGAACTCTCTGAGAATCTGAAAAAAAGAATTGTTGCTCTACATAAAGATGGCCTAGGCTATAAGAAGATTGCTAAGACCCTGAAACTGAGCTATAGCAAGGTGGCCAAGACCATACAGCGGTTTAACAGGACAGGTTCCACTCAGAACAGGCCTCGCCATGCTCGACCAAAGAAGTTGAGCACACGTGCTTAGTGTCATATGGTTGTCTTTGTCGAATAGACGTATGAGTGCTGTCAGCATTGCTGCAGAGGTTGAAGGGGTGGGGGGTCAGTCTGTCAGTGCGCAGACCATACGCCGCACACTGCATCAAATTGGTCTGCATGGCTGTCATCCTAGAAGAAAGCCTCTTCTAAAGATGATGCACAAGAAAGCCGGAAAACAGTTTACTGAACACAAGTGGACTAAGGACATGGATTACTGGAACCATGTCCTGTCGTCTGATGAGAAAAAAATAAAAACTTATTTGGTTCAGATGGTGTCAAGCGTGCATGGTAGCAACCAGGTGAGGCGTACAAAGACAAGTGTTTCTTGCCTACAGTCAAGCATGGTGGTGGGAGTGTCATGGTCTGGGGTTGCATGAGTGCTGCCGGCAATGGGGAGCTTGAAGACAAGCAGACTAAGGACATGGATTACTGGAACCATGTCCTGTGGTCTAATGAGACCAAGATACATTTATTTGGTTCAGATGGCGTCAAGCGTGTGTGGCGGAAACCAGGTGAGGAATACAAAAACAAGTGGGTCTTGCCTACAGTCAGGCATGATGGTGGGAGTGTCATAATCTGGGGTTGCATGAGTGCTGCCGGCAATGGGGAGCTTGAAGACAAGCAGACTAAGGACATGGATTACTGGAACCATGTCCTGTGGTCTAATGAGACCAAGATACATTTATTTGGTTCAGATGGCGTCAAGCGTGTGTGGCGGAAACCAGGTGAGGAATACAAAAACAAGTGGGTCTTGCCTACAGTCAGGCATGATGGTGGGAGTGTCATAATCTGGGGTTGCATGAGTGCTGCCGGCAATGGGGAGCTTGAAGACAAGCAGACTAAGGACATGGATTACTGGAACCATGTCCTGTGGTCTAATGAGACCAAGATACATTTATTTGGTTCAGCTGGCGTCAAGCGTGTGTGGCGGAAACCAGGTGAGGAATAAAAAAATAAGTGGGTCTTGCCTACAGTCAGGCATGATGGTGGGAATGCATGAGTGCTGCCGGCACTGGGGAGCTACAGTTCATTGAGGGAACCATGAATGCCAACATGTACTGTAACATACTGAAGCAGAGCATGATCCCCTCCCTTCGGAGACTGGGCCACAGGGCAGTATTCCAACATAACCCCAAACACACCTCCAATATGTAAAAGGAGAAAAACCCTGATCATTTTTTATATTTTATTATATCTTTTCATGTGACAACACTGAAGAAATTACACTTTGCTACAATGTAAAGTAGTGAGCGTACAGCTTGTATAACCATGTAAATTTGCTGTCCCCTCCAAACAACACACAGCCATTAATTAATGTCTAAACCTCTGGCAACAAAACAGAGTACACCCCTAAGTGAAAATGTCCAAACTGGGCCCAAAGTGTCAATATTTTGCGTGGTCACCATTATTCTCCAGCACTGCCTTAACCCTCTTGGGCATGGCGTTCACCAGAGCTTCTTCACAGGTTGCCACTGGAGTCCTCTTCCAGTCCTCCATGATGACATCACGGAGCTGGTTGATGTTAGAGACCTTGCGCTCCTCCACCTTCCGTTTGAGGATGCCCCACAGATGCTCAATAGGGTTTAGGTCTCGAGACATGCTTGGCAATCCATCACCTTTTCCCTCAGCTTCTTTAGCAAGGCAGTGGTCGTCTTGGAGGTTATTTTGGAATACTGCCCTGAGGCCCAGTCTCCGAAGGTAAGGGATCATGCTCTGTTTCAGTAGGTCACAGTACATGTTGGCATTCATGGTTCCCTCAATGAACTGTGGATCCCCAGTGCCGGCAGCACTCATGCAACCCCAGATTATGACACTCCCACCATCATGCCTGACTGTAGGCAAGACCCACTTGTTTTTGTATTCCTCACCTGGTTTCCACCACACACGCTTGACGCCATCTGAACCAAATAAATGTATCTTGGTCTCATTAGACCACAGGACATGGTTCCAGTAATCCATGTCCTTAGTCTGCTTGTCTTCAGCAATCTGTGGGCTTTGTGCATCATTCTTTAGAAAAAGCTTCCTTCTGGGACAACAGCCATGCAGATCAATTTGATGCAGCGTATGGTCCGAACACTGACAGGCTGACCCCCCACCCCTTCAAACTGCAGCAATGCTGGCAGCAGTCATACATCTATTTCCCAAAGACAACCACTGGGTAGGACGCCGAGCATGTGCAGTCAACTTCTTTGCTCAACCATGGCGACGCCTGTTCTGAGTGGAACCTTTCCTGTTAAACCGCTGTATGGTCTTGGCCACCGTAGTGCAGCTCAGTTTCAGGGTCTTGGCAATCTATTTATAGCCTAGGCCAGTGATGGTGAACCTTGGCACCCCAGATGTTTTGGAACTACATTTCCCATGATGCTCAACTACACTGCAGAGTGCATGAGCATCATAGGAAATGCAGTTCCAAAACATCTGGGGTGCCAAGAATCACTATCACTGGCCTAGGCCATCTTTATGTAGCGCAACAATTCTTTTTTTCAAAACCTTTAGAGAGTTCTTTGCCATGAGGTGCCACATTGAACTTCCAGTGACCAGTATGAGAGCGCGATAACACCAAATTTAACACACCTGAGACCTTGTAACACTAATGAGTCACATGACATTGGATTTGTCACATTTGGACATTTTCACTTAGGGGTGTACTCACTTTTGTTGCTAGCAGTTTAGACATTAATGGCTGCGTGTTGAGTTATTTTGAGGGGACAGCAAATTTACACTGTTATACAAGCTTTACATTGTAGCAAGTATTTCTTCAGTGTTGTCACATGAAAAGATATAATAAAACATTTACAAAAATGTGAGGGGGTGTACCCACTTTGGTGAGATACGTTTTTATATATACAGTATCTCACAAGAGTACACCCCTCACATTTTTGTAAATATTTTATTATGTCTTTTCATGTGACAACACTGAAGAAATTGACACTTTGCTACAATGTAAAGTAGTGAGTGTACAGCTTGTATAACGGTGTAAATTTGCTGCCCCCTCAAAATAACTCAACACACAGCCATTAATGTCTAAACCTTTGGCAACAAAAGTGAGTACACCCCTAAGTGAAAATGTCCAAATTGGGCCCAAAGTGTCAATATTTTGTGTGGCCACCATTATTTTCCAGCACTGCCTTAACCCTCTTGGGCATGGAGTTCACCAGAGCTTCACAGGTTGCCACTGGAGTCCTCTTCCACTCCTCCATAACGACATGACGGAGCTGGTGGATGTTAGTGACCTTGTGCTCCTACCCTTCCGTTTGAGGATGCCCCACAGATGCTCAATAGGGTTTAGGTCTGGAGACATGCTTGGCAATCCATCACCTTTTCCCTTAGCTTCTTTAGCAAGGCAGTGGTCGTCTTGGAGGTGTGTTTGGGGTTATGTTGGAATACTGCCCTGCGGCCCAGTCTCCGAAGGGAGGGGATCATGCTCTGCTTCAGTATGTCACAGTACATGTTGGCATTCATGGTTCCCTCAATGAACTGTAGCTGCCCAGTGGCGGCAGCACTCATGCAACCCCAGACCATGACACTCCCACCACCATGCTTGACTGTAGGCAAGAAACACTTGTCTTTGTACTCCTCACCTGGTTGCCACCCCACACGCTTGACACCATCTGAACCAAATAAGTTTATCTTGGTCTCATCAGACCATAGGACATAGTTCCAGTAATCCATGTCCTTAGTTTGCTTGTCTTCAGCAAACAGTTTGCAGACTTTCTTGTGGATCATCTTTAGAAGAGGCTTCCCTCTGGGACAACAGCCATGCAGACCAATTTGATGCACTGTGCGACATATGGTCTGAGCACTGACAGGCTGACTCCCCCACCCCTTCAACCTCTGCAGCAATGCTGGCAGCACTCACACGTCTATTTCCAAAAGACAACCTCTGGATATGACGCCGAGCACGTGCAGTCAACTTCTTTGCTCGACCATGGCGAAGCCTGTTCTGAGTGGAACCTGTCCTGTTAAACCGCTGTATGGTCTTGGCCACCATGCTGCAGCTCAGTTTCATGGTCTTGGCAATCTTCTTATAGCCTAGGCCATCTTTATGTAGAGCAAAAATTCTTTTTTTTCAGATCCTCAGAGTTCTCTGCCATGAGGTGCCATGTTGAACTTCCAGTGACCAGTATGAGAGAATGAGAGCAATAACACCAAATTTAACACACCAGAGACCTTGTAACACTAATGAGTCACACGACACTGGGGAGGGAAAATGGCTAATTGGACCCAATTTGGACATTTTCACTTAGGGGTGTACTCACTTTTATTGCCAGCGGTTTAGACATTAATGGCTGTGCGTTGTTATTTTAAGGGAACGGCTAATTTACACTGTTCTACAAGCGGTGCACTAACTACTTTACATTGTAGCAAAGTATCATTTCTTCAGTGTATGAAAAGATATAATAAAAAGTTTACAAAAACGTGAGGGGTGTACTCACTTTTGTGAGATATGGTGTGTGTGTGTGTATATACACACACACACACACACACACACACACACACACACACTATCTATTATGGGTATCTGATCCCCTGCTGATTTTGTACATTTACACACTGACAAAGAAAAGATCAGTCTATAATAATTTTAATGGTAGGTTTAATTTTAACAAAGAGACAGAACACCAAAAAAAATTCAGAAAAAAGCATTTTAAAAAAAGTTATAAATTGATTTGCATTTTAATGAGTGAAATAAGTATTTGACCCCTTCACAAAACATGACTTAATACTTGGTGGCAAAAGCCTTGTTGGCAATCACAGAGGTCAGAAGTTTATTGTTGGCATACATCTCAGGAGGGATTTTGTCCCACTCCTCTTTGCAGATCCTCTCCAAGTCATTAAAGTTTCGAGGCTGACGTTTGGTAACGCGAACCTTCAGCTCCCTCCACATATTTTCTATGGCATTAAGGTCTGCAGACTGGCTAGGCCAGACCAGGACCCTAATGTGCTTCTTCTTAACCACTTGATATCCTTAGGCCGTCATGACAGCCT
Source organism: Aquarana catesbeiana (assembly GCF_042186555.1). Lineage (NCBI taxonomy): Eukaryota > Metazoa > Chordata > Amphibia > Anura > Ranidae > Aquarana > Aquarana catesbeiana. Next base: position 508,829,432 of record NC_133327.1, on the reverse strand, counting down.
CGACTTTCCGGGGCTAAATCTGAATGATGCCTGAGGCTACAGACATCAGATACCAGCATTCAGGTACACCATAAGAACGATCATAGCGGCTGCTCCGCCGCTTGATCGTTCTTACGGGCGGTGAAAGGGGACGTCCCCCCCCTCCCGCCGCCCTCCGGTGCTTCTACCGACTCACCTCAGCGATCGGTGAGTCGGAGAGCGGATCCGCCGGCGCCGGATGTAGATCATAGAGATTTCCGGCGGACCAGATGGCCGCTGGAGTCTCTATGATCGTTCGGAGGTCGGGCGTGATGTTATGACGTCACGCCCGGCCTCTGCATTCAAAAAAACGGCGCCGCCTCGGCTGATCGTTTTTTTTTTTTTATTTTAGGCTTCCCAGCCTAGAGGTGAGATGTGGGGTCTTATTGACCCTATATCTCACTGTAAAGAGGACCGATCATGTCATATTCCTATTACAAGGGATGTTTACATTTCTTGTAATAGGAATAAAAGTGATCAAAATTTTTTTTTTTTTAAAGTGTCAAAAAATAAATAAATTTTAAAGCGCCCCTGTCCCCACGAGCTCGCACGCAGAAGCGAACACATACGTAAGTCCCGCCCACATATGAAAACGGTGTTCAAACCACACATGTGAGGTATCGCCACAAACGTTAGAGCGAGAGCAATAATTCTAGCACTAGACCTCCTCTGTAACTCAAAACATGTAACCAGTAAAAAATTTTAAAGCGTCGCCTATTGGGTTTTTTTAAGTACCAAAGTTTGGCGCCATTCCACGAGCGTGTGCAACTTTTGAAGCGTGACATGTTAGGTATCCATTTACTCAGCGTAACTTCATCTTTCACATTATGCAAAAAAAATTTGGCTAACTTCGCTGTTTTGTTTTTTTTTAAAGCATGAAAATGCTTTTTTTTTTTTAAAAAAAAAACGCGTTTGAAAAATTGCTCCGCAAATACCGTGCAAGGTAAAAAGTTGCAATGACCGCCATTGTATTCTCTAGGGTCTCTGCTAAAAAAAAAAAACATATATAATGTTTGGGGGTTCTATGTAATTTTATAGCAAAGTAATGATGATTTTTGACATGTAGGAGCGAAGTGTCAGAACTGGCCTGGATGCAAAGTGGTTAAACCCCACTCCTTTGTTGCCTTGGCCGTGTGTTTTGGGTCATTGTCATGCTGGAATACCCCATCCACGACTCATTTTCAATGCCCTGGCTGAAGGAAGGAGGTTTGACGGTATATGACCCCATCCAATGTCCCTTTGATGCGGTAAAATTGTCCTGTCCCCTTAGCAGAAAAATTAAAAGTTACACTTACCGGTAACATCTTTTCCAGTAGTCTCTCAGGACAGCTACAATGAGACCCTGGCTCCTCCCCTTCCTAGGAAACACTGCGCCAGCCCATAAAATTCCACTTCCCCCTTCTGGACTTCAGTTTTTTTCTAAGAGCACCTCCGGCCAGCTGGGGAGACACAACACCACATTAAAAACATACCACCACATATTACTACCGTGCCTGTGTTGAGGTCTTCCTCAAGACCCCCCATAAATTCGGGTGGGTAACTAGTGCTGTCCTGAAAGACTACTGGAAAAGACATTACCGGTAAGCGTAATTTTCCCTCACCGTCTTTCAGGACAGCCACAATGCGAGGATAGAAGAGCACTTATCACTTAGGGTGGGACTACGGCTTGCAAAACCTTTCGCCCAAAGGCTTGCTCATTTGCCGACATCAGGTCCACCCTGTACTGTTTTACAAAGGTGGCAAAACTGGACCACACTGCTGCTTTGCAAATTTGCTCTGGCGTCGCTCCAGCCTTTTCCGCTTGAGAAGCTGCCATAGCCCTAGTAGAGTGTACTTTTATACCAACAGAAACATTTTTTCCTGCTAACGTATAGGCCTGGACAATGGTTACCCTGATCCATCTGGCAATAGTGCGTCTAGACGCTTTATACCCCTTTCTTGCCCCCGAAAACAAAATAAACAAGGAATCTGACTTCCTTACTGCTTTCGTCAGCTCCAAGTACTGCAGGATACATCTCCATACATCTAATGTGTGAAATTTAAACTCCCTTTCTCCTGAGGGATTAGGGGAGAAAGTGGGTAAAACTATCTCCTGGCTTCTATGAAACTTCAAAGCCACTTTAGGCAAGAATGACGGATCCGTTTTGAAAACTACCCAGTCCGGAAATGCAACACAAAAAGGGGGGTCTTCTGACTGACGAGGCCTCTAATTTGCTGACCCTCCTGGCAGTTGTCGCTGCAACCAAAAATAAATATTGTCCTGAAAGTAAGATCTTTTACATAACAATTCTCTAAAGGTTCAAATGGGGGCTACGTTAGGGCTTGTAAAACCAAAGAAAGGTTCCACTTGGGGAAAGGTGGGCCTTGAACTGGCCTGTGCCTCCCTAGTGCTTGAAAAATCTAACCACCCAAGGGTTGGCGGCCAGAGGTCTTTCCAAATATGCACTAAGTGCTGATACCTGGCTCTTTAGGGTACTCATGGCTAACCCTTTATTTGCCCTGCACTGCAAAAACTCCAAAACTGCTATGGGGCTCTGCACCTCGAAGGAGTTTCCTGCTCACCATTCATTAAAGCCTACCCAGACCTTTTTGTAGGTCAGGTGCGTCTCCTTTCTGCTATTGAGGAGAGTGGATACCAGCCTTTCTGAAAACCCCTTGGATTTTAGTAACCCCTCCTCAGAAGCCAGGCAGCGAGGTTCCATCGATGCACCTGGGGACAAAGGACCAGGCCCTGCAAAAAGAGATCCTCCCGGAGCGGTAGGAACCATGGATGTTCTACTGCTAATTGTTTGAGGACCGAGAACCAGAACCTTTTGGGCCAATGCAGTGCCACCCAGATCAGAGAGCTGTTCTCTGTTTGAAATTCTCTCAGCTCTGCTGGTAGCAAGACCGGTGGTGGGAATTTTGTGAAACGCCAGCTCTGTGTTAGAGCATCCACCCCAATGCGTCTTCCCACCTGTTTAAAGAGAAGAAACGGGGGTTTTTGCATTGTCCTTTGATGCGAAGAGGTCCGCCTCCGGGGGTCCCCATCTTTTTTATACAAGATCGAAGACCTCTTGGTTGAGGACCCAATTGCCCTATCTCTGCTGTTTTCTGTTGAGAAAGTCCACCACCACATTCTTTTCCCCTTTTAGAATAACCACCGATAGGGACAGTGCGTTGGTCTTGGCCCAGCTCAGGACTTCTGTTGCCAGGGTCAACAGGATTCCGCTCCTCGTGCCGCCTTGCTTGTTTACATATGCGACCACCGAGGAATTATCTGAGGGCACTTGAATGTGGTGACCTTGTAATTCCCTCCTGAAGGCCCTGAGTGCCAACCCGATGGCTTTCAGTTCCTTCCAATTGGACGACCTTTTGAGCTCCTCGTCCCTCCAGGTGCCCTGTGCCCATAGGGTTCCTAAGTGCGCGCCCCAGCTTTTGCCGCTTGTGTCCGTGGTCACCACCCTGGAGACCGGGATGAGCCACAGACGACTCTGCGACAGGTTTATCATTTCCATCCACCACCAGAGGGATCTTTTACCTGAGGTGGAATATATACTAAGGTGTCTAACGACGCCTGACAGTGGTCCCAGATTTTTAGGACAAAGGTTTGAAAGGGACGAAAATGTAGCCCTGCCCACTGAACTGCTGGGATGGTTGAAGTTAGCAGACCCAGTGTTGACATTGCTGACCTTAGAGACCCGCTGGTTGTTCTGGAGGCCACTGCTTTGTCCAATTTCTGTAATTTTTCTGCCGGGAGAAAAACCCACAACCGAGTGGAGTCTAGAAGGTACCCCAGGTAGGTGCACTGATATGGACTCAAACTGGACTTTTCCAGGTTTAGCAGCCACCCCAGACCTCTCAAGATCCTCTTTGTCAGTTCCAGATTTCTGGTTAACTGTTCTGGAGATGCTGCAAAGAGGAGCAGGTCGTCCAGATATACAATTATTGAGACTCCTTTAAACTGCAGAAAGGCCATGGCTTCATGATCTTCATGAAGATTCGGGGTGATGAAGATAGGCCTAATAGAAGCTCCTGAAACTGTAGATGGATTGTGTCTCCTATGTTCACCGCTAGACAGAGAAATTTCTGGAATGCTTCTGCGATAGGGACATGGAGGTAGGCGTCCTTGAGGCCAACAATTCTGGGGTAGCAAAGCTCTGACCGTAAAGATCGATTCCATAGGGAACCTCTGGGTAGGATACGACTGGTTCAGGGGTTTTAGGTTCAGGATCAGTCTATTTTCCTGAGGGTTTTTGTACTACAAAAATGTGTGATTAAAAACCCCCACCTTCCTTCCCCTTTGGAACCCTGAGTACTATGTTTTGTTCCTCCAATTCTTTTAATGCCCCCAATAGGGCCTCGGCCTTCTCAACACAACTGGGAAGGTGTGTGCGACGAGGAGTCTTAGTGGGGGTGGTCTTGTAAATTCCAGGCGGTACCCCCTCCTTCCAATCCCCAAGATAAATTGACTGGAGGAGACTTCCTCCCACTGTGGGAGGAAGGCCCCCAGTCTTCCTCCCACCGTGTTTGTAACGTCATTGGCTTTTTTGGGGCTGTTCAGGAGGGCAAAAAAAAAATCACACCCCCTCTGCCCCCAAGCTTTCTTTTCCCCCTCAGGCTTAGGGACCCCCTTTAGTTTCTGCAGAAAAAACCCTTTGTTTGAACTAGGGGTTTGCATTTAACCGCTGTGCTGTGCGGTCTAGCACTGCTTCCAGTCCTAGGCCGAAAAGCAAATCTCCCGTCAATGGGATACCGCACAGCTGAACTTTAGAGGCACTATTGCTCTGCCAAGTTTTTAGCCACGAGGCTCTTCTGGCCGAGTTGGCTAGGGCCGCGGTTCTGGCAGACATGAGGACAGAATGACTAGCTATACAGTATATGCCACGCCTCGCAGAATAGTAGGGAAAGATGACAATATAGTTTCCTTGGCAGTTCCCGCTTCAATATGAGCCTGAATTTGGGAAAGCCAATGCTCCAGGTTACGGGCCACTACTGTGATAGCCATTTCCTGTTTCCTATGGTTGATTCCCAGGAATATATTCTTTTATCCATAGTATCTGCTAGAGCTCCCATAACTTCAAAGGCCAGATCTGTATGTCTGGAGACCTGGGAGAAGGCAGCGTCCAGTTTGGTCTTCTGAAAACAGAAACCTTTTCAAAGATCTAGAGAAAAAAGGTTTCTGTTCAGGATCATGCCACTCTTACTGCTTCCACCAGGACATCATGGACTGGGAATTTATTTTTTTCTGTTTTCCCATGCCCCTGTACATCTGGTCGTGGAGTGTCAGGGGTTTCTTGTCCGCCTGAATTCCAAGGGTGGTGTAAATTGACCCCAAGAGGTCCTCTACCTCTTCCAGGGAAAGCTTATATCCTGAAGAATTCCTGGACTCCCCGTCTCGGTCCTCCTCCTCCGATTCCTGCCGGGGATCCTGAGGTCGCACTATCCGGCCCCTCCCTAGTCTCCCCTCTGGAGGCCCCAGGAACTCCTTCCACTGTGGCAAGGGTGGCCGTTTGGGAAGGTGCAGAGCCCTGTGCTTGTGGAGGGGTTGTAATTTGGGGTGCAGGTGAAGGATTTGCAGGAATCTGAATCCCTTCAAAAAAGGATTTAAATGACTAAGGTGGAGAAAAACTCCTTCACTGAAGCCACTAATCCCGATTCCTGTCCTGATGCCCTTTCTCTGACTAATGCATCTATACAGTCTTTGCATAATACTTTTGTCCAAGATTCCCCTACAAGAGGTGCACTTTCTGTTAGAGCTATGTGACGATTAGTAGCTTTCTGAAATACATGTAAGAACAAATAAATAATATCACCTTTCACCCCCCCTCCATAAAGGTTACAAACCTGGGGAGTGCTGCAGGCTTTCTAAAAAGGTAAGTATCTGAGCCTTCCCCCCTCTGACCACCCAGAGGGACCCCCCCACACCTAGGAACCATCCGTGGAGGGGGGAAATCCTAGATAGAGAGGACCCCTCCCCAGGGTACCCTTACTTTTGGATGGACGGAGCTAGTATCACTGTGCACTGTCTGGGCATCCACTTCAGACATGGCCATGCTGGTGGTTGCTGTGGAGTCTCAAACTGCCTGTGCCGCATTCCCGACTCCTCTCCAGTCTGCGCCTGGCCCGCTATCAGCCCCGTAACCTGGAACCGGAAATCACGGGTCAAAGGCAAACATCCACCCTCCGCCGGATATGAGGTCACCTGCCGCTCGACCCGCCTGGTTCCACTGCGGCCTGCACCCGTGTATAGGCAGAGCGGAGCTGCCTCCCTGTGAATGCGATGGCGGGGCCCCCAGATCTTCCGCCCGCATGCGGCAAAGATGGGGTGTCGGACTGTGCTGTCAGGTATGTATCCCACCACGTTCCCTGGGAGGGCCCCGGCCTCCCCTACAGGACTTCAAAGCCACAGTCCCCCTGACTGTCTAGCCAGGTTCCTAACAGTGTCTCCCCACCGGAGGAAACACAAACAACTGAAGTCCGGCAGGGGGAAGTGGAATTTTAGGGCTGGTGCAGTGTTTCCTGGGAAGGGGAGGAGCCAAGGTCTCACTGTGGCTGTCCTGAAAGACGGTGAGGGAAAACACCCTCAAAGCATAATGTTCCCACCTCCATGTTTGACAGTGGGGATGGTGTTCTTGGGGTCAAAGGCAGTATTCCTCCTCCTCCAAACACGGCGAGTTGAGTTGATGCCAAAGAGCTTGATTTTGGTCTCATCTGACCAAAACACTTTCACCTAGTTCTCCTCTGAATTGTTTGGATGTTGATTAGCAAACTTCCTGTATATATGGGCCTGTATATGTGCTTTAAGCAGGGGGACCTTGTGGGCGCTGCAGGATTTTCATCCTTCACAGCGTAGTGTGTTACCAATTGTTTTCTTGGTGACTATTGTCCCATCTGCCTTGAGATCATGGACTAGATTCTCTCGTGTAGTTCTAGACTGATTCATCACTGTTCTTATGATCATTGAAACTCCATGAGATGAGATCTTGCATGGAGCCCCAGACCGAGGGGGATTGACAGTTACAGTGGGGCAAAAAAGTATTTAGTCAGCCACCAATTATGCAAGTTCTCCCACTTAAAAAGATGAGAGGGGCCTGTAATTGTCATCATAGGTATACCTCAACTATGAGAGACAAAATGTGGAAACAAACCCAAACAATCACATTGTCTGATTTTTGAAAGAATTTATTTGCAAATTATGGTGGAAAATAAGTATTTGGTCACCTACAAACAAGCAAGATTTCTGGCTCTCACAGACCTGTATCTTCTTCTTTAAGAGGCTCCTCTGTCCTCCACTCATTACCTGCATTAATGGCACCTGTTTGAACTTGTTATCAGTATAAAAGACACCTGTCCACAACCTCAAACATTCACAATCCAAACTTGACTAAGGTGAAGACCAAAGAGCTGTCGAAGGACACCAGAAACAAAAATTGTAGACCTGCACCAGGCTGGGAAGACTGAATCTGCAATAGGCAAGCAGCTTGGTGTGAAGAAATCAACTGTGGGAGCAATAATTAGAAAATGGAAGACATACAAGACCACTGATAATCTCCCTCGATCTGGGGCTCCACGCAAGATCTCACCCCGTGGGGTCAAAATGATCACAAGGACGGTGAGCAAAAATCCCAGAACCACACGGGGGGACCTAGTGAATGACCTGCAGAGAGCTGGGACCAATGTAACAAAGGCTACCATCTAGATATGCTGGGGGCGTGACCGGATGTGGGAGTGAGCGGGTGTGCGAGATCTCCTCTCCCTCCGCTCTGACCAGCTAAGCTACAGGCTGAGGAGACTACCGGTATGTCGGCGGCAGCGTAAGCAGCGGAACCCGGCTAAACTACAGCGCTACTGAGCACACCTGATCCCGGCGCAGACTCGGTGGATGGAGCTGAGGTGGGGTGTGAGAGACCCTGCCAGCGGGCCAGCGGCCAAATGAGGAGACGCTTCGGTGGCGGCTACAGCAGCTTCAGCAGCGGTGGTGTCAGTGAGTGTGGCAGTGAGAGAGCCAGGAAGACGGAGCCATAGGGGTGGTGTGAGAGGCCTCCCCCTGGCTGTCAGTAGCAATCGAGCAGGCCGAACACAGTAACAGCAGAAGCAGCGAACGAAGTAAGTCAATAAAACTAACAACGTAACGCTGTGAAACTGGAGAGTGACCAAGAAGACGCCAGATATAGGTGAAAACTTTCCTTTTTTTTTTCCTCATATACCATGTTCTCTGTGGATGACTTTCATTCCTGGTTCTTGGTTGAAGAGTTGGTTCTTGATTGGTTCTTGAAGAAACTTAACTGAGTTTGCAAGGTGAAACCCTGGTTAAATAGAAACTTGTTGCCTCATTACTTATTGATCTTAAAGAGGCAGCATTTGAAATAGAGGAAAATAGCAGCCCCAGTCCGAAGTGGGAGACGGACGGGGAGCTGGTGTATGAGGCCCCTTTTTCTTACAATATAAATAGAACCAGTGGAACGGTGGATGCAAGCTGCTTATTATAACATCAGCTGTAAGTGAAACTGTGTTGTCCATGTGTCTGTCCACTGCCCCATGAGCTATTGGGCTGATGTTGTGGTAACAGAGATAAACGGAGTGCTACCTTGGCGATACCATTTTTAAGTAAAATCAGCAGACCGGGACTGCAATAATTATACATTATATCTCAAATTACTAAAAGGAAAGGCTTTTTTTTGTTTTTCTTTCCCTCCTCCTATTTTTTTCTTCCCCAGGATATAATAGCATGGCTGGGAAGCGGGCAGCAGAGGAAAAATTAAACCAGCACCAGTTACAAAATCAGTCACAGCAAGTAGGAGGTCAGGTTACACGCTCTGCAAAAAATCAGACAAACCAAGTGAAAGTCGCAGCTGCAGCAGCGGCAGCAACAAAGTTAGAGCTTTTTACTAGGACCTCCCTATCACCAGTAAAATCCCAACAATCAATTCAAACAGGTACCTTGGCGGGTAGGAAAAGCCAAAGTAGCGGGTTAATATCGGCCGTAACAAGTCCAATCGCAGTGCCGCCCACAAAAGGTCACGGGGTGGGAAAACTTTATACTACAAGTGGTGACACAGAATTCAAAAGGCTATCTAATATAACCGAGGCAGATATGGAGGGAGGCCAAAGTGGAGGAGTGGAAGAGCCAACAATGAGGGACCTCCTGTATGCAATTACTGCATGTAAGGAATCAATATCTGGTTTGGCTACTCAGTTAAAAAGCATAAGGGAGGAACTGGTAGTGATGGGCAGCAGACTGAAAGAAACGGAGGGAAGAACAACAGCCCTAGAGGAAAGATTAAGTTCTGTGGAAGACGTGCTATCCCCACTTAGACAAGATATAATTGATATGAAGAAATACATAAAAAAATCAATCAGCTAAAATAGATGAACTAGAAAATAGAAACCGGAGAAATAACATAAGAGTAATAGGCATGCCTGAACGGAGCGAGGGATCTGACCCTATAGAATTTCTGGAGGGATGGATCAAGGAGACATTTGGGACTACATCTTTTTCTCTTTTCTTCGGCATTAAACGTGCCCATCGAATTCCCTTTAAACCCTGACAGGGCAAGGAGTACCCGAGACCTATAATTATGAAAATGTTCAATTTTAGAGATAAAGTATCTTTGCTTCGGAAGGCGATAGAAATGAGAGAGATCCTATATAGGGGGGTAAGAATTTCATTATATCAGGACTTTTCTCCGGACCTGCAAAAACTCAGGGCGGCATACATGCCGATTAAACGTGTGCTACAGCAAAAAAAGATAGACTATGCATTACTGTACCCCGCCCGCATGAGAATAACTACAAGGAATGGGACACTTTTTGTTGATTCCCCCCAAAATGTGGAAGAATGGCTGGAGAATAAAGAGAGAACAATACGGAATGTAGGAGAAGAGAGACTAGAGACTAATTAGATTTTGTTTTTTGTTTTTTTTCTCCTCCTGAGGTAATAGGGAGGAGGGAAGGGAAAGGGGAAACAGAGACAATAAGTAACACATCAAAGAAATAAGTAAATAACAAACCACAAGTAAAAATAAGAATCAGGGAGTGATGTAGGGACAGATTATAAAATAGCAAAGGTTAGAATACACTTATTAAAACACATTGAGTCGACATGATAAATTATTTTGCTTATGAACATAAAAAATTAAAACACATGAATAGCACTAATAAGGTTGAAGGAATAGGATTATAAATTAGCAAAAGGTTTGATATACACTCTTTAGAACACATTGAGCTGACACGATAAACTGCTTTGTTTATAAGTACAAAAAACTAGAACACATGAATAGCACTAACAAAGTCAGAGAGGGGGGGAGGGGGTGAGATAGGGACCCCTGGGGCAAGGGGGTATTGAAATGTATGGCACAGGTAAGGTATGCCAGTGCAGTTTGGGGAATGAGAGTAAGTGGGAGGTCAGGAACATAGCCCCTAGGGTAGGCCCAGTTGGGCAGGGAGGGGAGGTAGGGGGTGGGTGGGAGACAGGGTGGGGGAGACAGGAGGGTAAGGGGGGGGAAAGGGGGAGGAGAGGGGAGGGTGGTAAGGGAGGTAGGGGAGGAGTGGGTGGGAAAGGCACAACTCAAACAAATAGTGAAAAACACCACAAACATAAGTTTATTCACAAATACCTCTTATGTTTCACCACTGATGGTGGGGGGATTAGGGGGAAGGCTGATAGATATGTATTACACACTGAGGGGATCCAAGGGGTAGGTAAAACTCAGAAAGACAATTGTATTTTCACTTTTTGCTTATGTTGTTGTCTTATAATTATTTGAATTGGCATGATTCCCTATAAGAGTAAGGAAAAGGGGAAAAATAAGGGTCTACTTCTAATGACATGGAATGTGAGAGGGTTGAGGGATAGAGACAAGAGAAGTGCAATGTTTAGATATTTTGATAAAATGAATCCTCAGATAATCTGTCTACAAGAAACACATTTGTGTCCAGACTCTGTTCACTTACTGCGTTCAAGGAGATACCCGATACAGTTCCATTCCATGCACACCTCATACTCAAGGGGAGTTAGTATAGTGGTCTCCTCGGATGTCTCCTTTGAATGCATAGAACAGAGGGTGGATAAGGAAGGAAAATGTGTCTTTTTGCTATGTAAAATTAACGGACTAATGTGCATAATTGCATCTATATACATACCCCCACCATTCTCACCAGTTCCACTTGGGTGTCTATCACAATTTATAGCCTTACACCCGGATGTCCCGGTGCTAGCACTGGGTGACTAGAATAACATTTTAGATAATTCCAAAGATAGAATGTCCTTGACACCTAGAACTATGAGACAGACAGTTGGCAGGACGGCTTTTGCTGCCCTGCTTACGGAAATAGGACTCCGGGATGTATGGAGAGAGAGACATGAAAAGGACAGATGCTACTCATGTTATTCTGCAACACACGATGGTTTCTCCCGTATTGACCTGGGTCTAGGGAATGAGGCACTCTTGCAGCTAGTAGAGGACTCAGCATATTAGCCACGCCTACTATCTGACCATTCCCCATTTTGGGTACGGTTAGACACCACAGGAATGCTGGGGCGACCATTATGGAAGGTGAACCCCTACTGGTTAACTTTGTTCCCGCAGGTAGATAGAACAAGAGAGGCACTACGGGAGTTCCTGCAATTTAATAGGGGATCTGCTAGTGCTGTGGTAGTATGGGATACACTCAAGGCATTCTTGAGGGGATGTCTCATTAAAGAAATTGCGGGAATTAAAACACGTTCCAGGGAATGGGAGAACAGGGTACGGGAAGAACTGAAAGAAAGGGAGCAGGCCTTAATAAGAGATCCATCAAAACCTAATCAAGAATCCTGGAAGGAGGCACAAGCAGTATATAACTCGGTTTGGTTATCAGCAGCAGAGAAGAGAAGATACTTTCAGCAACAAAGTTACTTTGAAGAAGGGGAAAACACTGGCCGTCTTTTAGCTTATAGCTAGAGAGCAACGAGACTCTACTAATATCCTGGCCGTGAGGGCTAAATCTGGGGAGAGGCAGACCCTTAGCTCAGACATTCTGAGCAGCTTTCAACTGTTTTACAGGGATTTGTACTCCAGTAAAACTAGTTATATTCCATCTGATTTGGTACAGTTCTTACAAACCTGTCCGCTCCCGCAGATATCGGAGGCGGACAGGGAATTGTTAAACTGCCCAATAACATTAGTGGAATTAAGAGAAGCACTAGAGGGGACAAAACACCACAAATCACCAGGCCCAGACGGGATTCCGGCAGAGGTATACTCCCATTATAGAGAGGACCTCTTACCTATATTATTGCAGGCCATAAGGGAGGCTGAGGAAGTGGGCTACCTACCAGATAGCATGCAAGAGGCAATAATAACAGTAATTTTAAAGCCCGGGAAAGATAAACTCCTATTGGACTCATACCGCCCAATTTCGCTATTAAATGCGGATGTAAAATTGTTTGCCAGTGTTTTGGCTAAAAGATTATCTCGAGTGATTGGCAAGCTGGTCCATTGTGATCAGTCTGGTTTTATACCTACCCTCTCTACATCGGATAACATAAGGAGACTCTACATGAACCTACAGATGCCAGTGGACAATCCGGGGGTAGAGCCATTCTGTCACTGGACGCCTCAAAAGCGTTTGATAGTGTGGAGTGGCCCTACCTCATGGAAACACTGAAAAGATTTGGATTGGGAAGTAAGTTTGTATCTTGGGTAGAGATACTTTATTTTAAACCCAGAGCCAGAATACGCATCAATAATAATCTCTCGCCTCCATTTGAATTGTATAGGGGGACTAGACAGGGGTGCCCACTGTCTCCATTGCTGTTCGCCTTGGCAATAGAGCCATTAGCCATAATGATCCGGAATTCAACGGAGGTGGTGGGGTTCCGTAGATATCAGAGAGAAGAAAAAATATCTTTGTACGCAGATGATGCACTTATATATCTGGGCGATACGACCTCACCTCTGCGGGCAGTAATGGAGATAGTGGGAGAATACGGCAGTTTTTCAGGCTTTGATATTAACTGGTCAAAATCAACTCTAATGCCCATAGACCAGCTGAGGGACCGACTACCAGTGGGAGCGGAACAAATAGCAATAGTTAATAGCTTTAAGTATCTGGGAGTAGTGGTGTCCCCGAATCCGGCCGAGTATCTTCGGTTGAATTTGGAGCCATTGCTCTCTAGACAGAAAGAAAAAAGCAATAGCTGGTGTAGGCTCCCCCTATCAGTTATAGGATGAGCAAACTTAATAAAAATGGTGTGGGCACCACAGCAATTATATGTCTTACATAATTCACCGATATGGATACCAAAAAAGTGGTTTAAGCGAGTTGATACACTGAGGGAACTGATATGGAAAAAAAAGGCACCCAGAATTAGCCTGGAAACACTGCAATATGAAAAGGATAGAGGAGGGCTGGCAATACCCAATTCTAAGCTGTATTTCCTGGCATCACAGCTACAACAAATGGCAGGGTGGGGTCGAAAGGGGAATGAGGACCCTACATATAAACTGGTGACCATATTGGAACCCACGCTAGAAGCGGCCTCACATTTGGAAATGGACTTGCCAAGTATGAAGGGGGTAGAACCTATAAATACGCTTTTTAAAAAGGTATGGGGAGAGGTTCGGAAAGCGCTAAAAATAACAGGTGTGCTCCCATTCATGCCAATTTGGCATAATAGAAGATACCCTGAGATCCAGGAACTACAAGGGTTTACACACTGGAAAGAAAAGGGGATTCAGTTCTTCCCACAATTATATGAGGGAGAGGTGTTGAAGACATATGAACAACTATGCAGGGAATTCCATTTGAACCCGAGGGGTTTCTATCAATACCTCCAACTTCGACATGCGTTACAGGTACAACAAATAACACATTCTCAGACAGTACCAACAGTATCACTCTTGAGTGAGGTTTTTTTGGTAGACACAAGGAAAGGGTTAATATCAAAAATATATAGGGAGTTGCTGAGGTCTGTTCAGGATCATACTCTGTTAAAGTGCCGAAATAAATGGGTAGAGGATATAGGAGAGATAGAAGAAAAACAATGGGAAATGGCGCTTGAGGCTATTCCGGTGGTGTCGCTTTCCGCAACCCAAAGACTGTCACAATTATTTATTCTCCACAGGGCCTATAGGACATCAGTACAGCTTTATAAATGGGGACGAGGAGATTCCCCACTGTGCCCTAAGTGTAGAGTACACAGAGGGGATTTCATCCATCTAATTTGGAGGTGCCCAAAGCTGTATAGATACTGGGATGAGGTCTCCCAGCATATTTCAAGGTTGGCGCGGGTTCCCATCCCCCTAAACCCGACCGTATACTTGCTTGGAGCCATAAATGCTAAAATGTTTCCGTGAGGAAAGTACTTTTTGTTAACTAGACTGATGTACCTTGCCAGAAAACTTATTGCAAAGTACTGGATGGCCCCAATGGTGCCTACAGTGAAGCAATGGATTGCCTACGTCAATTCGCTTCTCCCCAGAGAACTACTGGCTTATAGCCGTAGAAGTGATAGGGGTAAATTCGATAAGATATGGCAGTCATGGTTGGGGGATGTGGACCTGGCCCCGCACCAATTGATAGTAGAAAGGCTTCAGATGTAGAGACAGGGGGGGGAAGTGTAGAGAGGAAGAGGGAGATAGAGACATCCGAGGGAAAGGAAGACGAGGAGGAAGTGTGCAGGGAAGGGGAGAAGGGAGAGAGAGACAGAAAGATGGCCTGTAAAATCAATGATAATACAATTAGATAATCAAGAACATTGGATAGGGGGGAAGTTAGTGGCAATTGTGAGTGTGGTGAATGAAACACCAAAGGTAATAGGAAAGTTTTGTTGTGATGGAGGGGGGGTACAGGGAGGGGAGGGGAGGAAGGGTGGAATAAAATAAAGAAAATGGAGTAATAAATTAGTAGTAGAGATACAATTTTGTATGGAATGAGGGTAGAAACACAAGAATGGGCTTGTATAAACCACACATTTTATTCTATGTTTTTGTATTATTAAATAATATGAATGATTGAACCTATGTTTCTTATGTCGCCAGTCTTAGCCCCTGCGTGGGCTGACTTGGCGCTTGTCTTGTATTACTGCAAATTTTCTGGTATATTTGCAATAAAAATGATTGAAGCAAAAAAAAAGTTAAAAAAAAACAAAAAAAACAAAACAAAGGCTACCATCAGTAGCACACTACGCCGCCAGGGACTCAGATCCTGCAGTGCCAGACGTGTCCCCCTGTTTAAGCCAGTACATGTCCGGGCCCATCTGAGGTTTGCTAGAGAGCATTTGGATGATCCAGAAGAGGATTGGGAGAATGTCATATGGTCAGATGAAACCAAAGTAGAACTGTTTGGTAGAAATACAACTCGTCGTGTTTGGAGGAGAGAATGCTGAGTTGCAACCAAAGAACACCATACCTACTGTGAAGCATGGGGGTTGCAACATCATGCTTTAGGGTTGTTTCTCTGCAAAGGGAACAGGACGACTGATCCATGTGCATGAAAGAATGAATGGGGCCATGTATCGTGAGATTTTGAGTTCAAACCTCCTCCCATCAGCAAGGGCACTGAAGATGAAACGTGGCTGGGTCTTTCAGCATGATAATGATCCCAAACACACCGCCCAGGCAATGAAGGAGTGGATTTGTAAGAAGCATTTCAAGGTCCTGTAGTGGCCTAGCCAGTCTCCAGATCTCAACCCCCATAGAAAACCTTTGGAGGGAGTTGAAAGTCCGTGTTGCTCAGCGACAGCCCCAAAACATCACTGCTCTAGAGGAGGTCTGCATGGAGGAATGGGCCAACATACCAGCAACAGTGTGCGACAACCTTGTGAAGAATTACAGAAAACGTTTGACCTCTGTCATTGCCAACAAAGGATATATAACAAAGTATTGAGATGAACTTTTGATATTGACCAAATACTTATTTTCCACCGTAATTTGCAAATAAATTCTTTCAAAAATCAGACAATGTGATTGTCTGGATTTGTTTCCACATTTTGTCTCTCATAGTTGAGGTATACCTATGATGACAATTACAGGCCTCTCTCATCTTTTTAAGTGGGAGAACTTGCACAATTGGTGGCTGACTAAATACTTTTTTGCCCCACTGTATATTGTGTTTCTTCCATTTGCGAATAATCGCACCAACTGTTGTCACCCTCTCACCAAGCTGCTTGCTGATAGTCTTGAAACCCATTCCAGCCTTGTGTAAGTCTACAATCTTGTCCCTGACATCCTTGGACAGCTCTTTGGTCTTGACCATGGTGGAGAGATTATTTGATTGATTGCTTCTGTGGACAGGTGTCTTTTATACAGGTAAAATGAGTGCTCCTAATCCCAGCTTGTTACCTGTATAGAAGACGCCTGGTAGCCAGAAATATTGCTGATTGATAGGGGGTGAAATACTTATTTCATGCAATAAAATGCAAATTGATTTAAAACTTTTTTCAAATGCGTTTTTCTGGATATTTGTTATTCTGTCTCTCACTGTTAAAATAAACCTACCATTACAATTCTAGACTGATCATTTCTTTGTCAGCGGGCAAACGTACAAAATCAGCAGGGGATCAAATAATTTCTTCCCTCACTGTGTGTAATTATAGATAGAATATATATATATATATATATATATATGAATATATATATATATATATATATATATATATATATATATATATATATATATATGAATATATTTTAGTAACATGGTCTTGAATTAATTTGTTAGGAAAAATTACCTTTTTTTTTTTTGTGTGTGCAAATTAACAAATCTTGGTTACAATCAATGGATTGCATTTGTGGGAGTATTTTGTAGTATAGTGTCCCATAGAACTGAATATATATATATATATATATATATATATATATATATATATATATATATATATATATATATATTCAGTTCTATGGGACACTATACTACAAAATACTCCCACAAATGCAATCCATTGATTGTAACCAAGATTTGTTAATTTGCACACACAAAAAAAAAAAAGGTAATTTTTCCTAACAAATTAATTCAAGACCATGTTACTAAAATGAAATACACCCCAATAAAAGTCTTAGGAGCAAAGCTAAATTTTAAACAAAATCCTAACTAACAAGAATTCAACTACAGACGAGTCTAATTATTCATGAAACAGGTGTCCAGCACACAGTTAATTATAAAAGGGCGTTGCCTAAAGAAAACCCCTTCCCATTTCATGCTGTCAGCAATTGCACCACATGGAAGAGAAATGTCAAGGCCTGAGAAAGTAAATTTCTTTACACAAAAAAGGTGAAGAAGATCAGCAAAGCTTTACTCATTAGTCACAATACTGTAGCAAAAGTGATACAAAAATTTGATGGAACTGCAACCATCTCACAGAGACGTCCAGGCTGTCCACGGAGATAAACACTTGACAGGCGCGTCTTCTGATGAGAAGGGTTGAAAGCCATGCAAGTTCACTGCAGTTAGCTAAAGAAGTAAAAAGCCAAACCAGACACTGCAGAGGAATGGCATGCATGGTTGTCCTCCACGAAGGAAGCCTCTCCTAAAGCCCATGCACAAAAAAACCTGCCTAGAATTTGCCAGGGCCCCATGTTGAAAAAGAAGACTACTGGGACTCTGTACTCTGGAGTGAGGAGACCAACATAAAAGTTTTTGGAACTGATGGCTTCAAAACTGTATGGTGTTGCAAATGTGAGGAGTACAAAGAAAAATGCATG
The DNA here is from genome assembly GCF_042186555.1 of Aquarana catesbeiana. Taxonomy (NCBI): domain Eukaryota; kingdom Metazoa; phylum Chordata; class Amphibia; order Anura; family Ranidae; genus Aquarana; species Aquarana catesbeiana. The sequence continues at coordinate 508,811,748 of NC_133327.1, read as the reverse complement.
GTGCTTACAGTGAAACATGTTGGTGGCAGTGTCCTCCTGTGGGGCTGCTTGAGTGCTGCTGGTGTCGGGGAGCTGCATTTCATTGATGGTATCATGAATTCACAAATGTACTGCTCTATATTGAAAGAGAAGATGCTACCTTCACTCAATGCCCTTGGTTGTCGTGCACTTTTCCAACATGACAATGATCCAAAACACACATCTAAGGGCACTGCTGAGGAAGAACAGGGTGAAAGGGATTCAGTGGCCAAGTAGGACTCCTGATCTGAACCAAATCGAACACCCATGGGGAATTCTGAAGAGACAAGTTGCGCATCAATCTCCATCCAGCATCCAGGCTCTAAGACCCCTTTCACACCGAGGTGCTTTTGTGCTTAAAAAAAAAAAAAAAAAGCTCACGAAAACCTATTTCCATTAAAATCAATGAATGCTTTCACACGGAGGCGGTGAAAAAAAGTCCTGCAAGCAGCATCTTTGGAGCGCTTAAAAAAGCACTTTAAACGCCCCTGTCCATTTAAAGGAATGGGAAGCGCTTCAAAAGCACCGCAAAATGGCTCTTTTGAGTAATGTGACCATAAAAAAGTGCCCTTCTAATGCTGCAAAAACGCCTGACGTTTTTTTATGGGCAGTTTGAGCGCCTCAGTGTGAGAGGGGTCTAAAAGAGGTCATTCTTGAAGAATGGAAAAAGATAGATGTTGCAATATGTTGCCAACTTGTTCATTCCATGCCTAGAAGACTTGGTGCTGTCCTTACAAATCATGGAGGTTAAACAAAAGTTTTTGTTGTGGTGTGTATTCATTTTTGCATAAATTTGAGTAAAACTGAAGACTTTGAAATCCGAGTTATATTATTAACCCTACTTTCATCTAATGAGCTAAACAAATGTTCTATAAAACTCAAAATTTTGGAAATGATTGTGTTAATTCAGAGATTGATTAAAATCTTACTTTTCAAAAGGGGTGTACTCATTTATGCTAAGCACTGTACCATAGTCTGTGGACTCTAACTTTTCTACAGACTAAATAACACACTGATTTGGGTTATTTTCACCAAAAATGTAGCAAAACATTTTGGCCTAAATTTATGGAGAAAGTTTCTTTTCAAATTTTAGAACAGAAAATTAAAAAAAAATAAAAAATAAAAAAAGTTTTAGTTTTCTTTTTTAGCAAAAAATTAAAAATCCAGTGGTGATTAAATACCACCCAAAAAGAAGCTGTATTTGTGTGAAAAAAAAAGATAAAAATGTCATATGCAGTGTTGCATGACTGCGTATTTGTCAAAGTGTGACAGCACCGAAAGCTGAAAATTGGCCTGGGCACGAAGTGCCTGGTATTGAAGTAGTTAGACACCTATTCCCATCCACACTCCCCTGGCAGGTAGAGGACTCATTCTACCCCAGTAATGCTACCCCTGAGCAGATATCCTCATCATCATGCAACCGGGCATCTTTACTGGGGTGCATCAACTCAGGACTGGCCTCTCTGACACACTTTTTCCTCTTTCCTGTATTCTAACTGTATCCCAGCTACCTACCTCTGGGTCCTGAACCTTCATTTCCCCCCTCTCCCCGGTGGGACACTGATGTAGGCTATGCGCACCCTGCTTGGAGATTATTATCTCTTAACACCCAGATCTGTCGGTCTGCATTTCGCACAGGTGATAAGATATCTGTGACACTGATATTTTTGAAGAAAGGACAACCTGCCAGTGTAGTGCAATTTGTGGTTGTTTGTTTCTGTTATTCCACTGGTGACATGTTCCTGGTTTCCAGTGCCCTGAGCTGACACTGTATATTAGGCATCTAGCTAAACATCAATATCATTTCTTCTACTCTTTTTTGACACCCTACTCCTTAAGAAGCTTGTTGTGAAACACAAAGAGGTGCCTTATCCACAATCAGAGCGATCCTTAGCACTATGACCATACATTTAAAAACCATACTTTGTAATGAAGGATTACATTGTAGCAATGCATGGCTGTTGCGGTTTCGCCCCATAAGGGTGCTTGGAATACTCAATGACATACTTTTAACTGGCTTTTAATATTCGTGATTTAAATAACATTTTGGGTTTTATATAATGTTTTTTTTGACTATGTACTTTTGTTGAGAGGTTACACCATGAAAGTCCCATATCTACCCCTATCTCTGTTTTTTGTGGGATACAGATGACATGTTCAAATTGTTAACGTTCCACAAGGTTACCAGATATTTCTTTGGCTCCAGAATCTGCGCTCCTAAACAACTAGCTCACACATGATTCTTTCACAGCACCCTAAAGACTTTTTTTTTTTTTAGTAAAAAAAACAAAAAAAAAAAAACAAAAAACAAAAACACACTATAAAATAAATCTACTTTTCAAATTTACAGTATATTTTTTTTTTTCATAGACACGTTTTTCTTTTCTACACAGAGAAATGCTAGACCTTCCAGCCACTGGGGTCTCTCCTTATTTACGGTGTGTACCAACAGGCATACTTTTGCTATTACATTTGTATAGGGCTTATTGTAAACTGAAGTACATTTCTACTTTCAGCCAAGGAAAAAAATAAATACAGCATTGCCCTCTAGTGGCCTGAGCTTGGACAGTTTTTTAAGCAATACAAAAGGTGTAAACATAAAAGGTTTGTTATAAGTAGGGAATTAAAGTGGTAGTAAACTGCGGCTTTAAAAAAATATATATACCCTGCAAGCATTGGCATAATGTGCTAATATATACCCATCTTCGGAGCTCCCTCGGCTACGGCACGGAGCTCAGAAGGTCCGGTACGGTAAACTGGATCTTCAGAACGTATGCACCGATGACATCACTGGCTGCATCCAAGGTGAATACTTCCTAAACACAGCAAGTTTAGGAGATATTTACTGTGCCTATAATAAGGCTTCCCTGTAGGTACAAGATCCAAAAATGTGTTTACTACCGCTTTAATGAGGCTACTAACTTCCAGGTGTCACTTTTTGCACAAGCTAAAAATGCTAAATAATCTGGCTAGTTACTACTTAATTTCAATGTAGACATTAATTCTTAGGAACAAAAACCTGAATAAAATGATAATAGGCTTTAAAACTAGACGTTCATTGACTTCGTATGTACATAAAAAGTCACTAACAGACAAATCTTACATTTGGTAACACTTGATTATTTTTATTAAAGAGAACTTCAAACATGTCTAATTACCTACAGAGATTTCAGTTACTATTTACCCATAAACATGGTTGTACTTTTATAGTAAGCCATTACGTACATGGACTTTAACCTTACTGAAATCAATCATACTGAGGTCAACACAAGACTATAGTAAACCAAAACCTTGCTGCTAGGAGTTACTTCATTCGGCACACCAACTGCTTTTTGCACAACTCACATTTACTTTAAAGCGTAGCTCCACTTTTGTTGAGAACAAAAAAACATTCCCCTCTGGGTGATCAATGTACACTGCAAGTATTATAACAACCTTTGTTACAAATTTCCACCTTTTGTTATTCTGAAGAAATCCTTGCATGTTCCTCTGTGCTGAGTGAGTCTAATGGGAGAGGTTTCATAATTATCTATCAAGTGTGCACCTGCAGAGCACTAATGAGGAAATCTGCTGGGCCTGCATCCCTTAAGACATGTTCCTACGGGGAGTATCTCACCAAAAATGAGATTTTTGTTGCAGGGGACGCCTGAAATGTGACTTACATCTTAGGCAGACTTCTAGGAAAATTGGTGAGCCAATCACACAAGCAGAAAATTATGTTTCTGGGTGGTGGTCAGTACACACTGTGTACAGAACAATTCCAGGAAGCCATATTGCATTGCATTTACAGAAAATTACAGCATCTGCAGATTGAAAAGGAAAGGTCATTTTTTAATAACATTCAATTAGAATATAACTTGTGTGGCATTTGTATACACTATATTTTTTCTTTATTTACTACTTTTTTTTCTCCACGAAAATGGAGTTACCCTTTAACTGAAATTTAGAACATCACTTCACATGGGCAAGAGTAACCAAGTGAGATGGTGCAGCAAGCCATAACTGCAATGGTATAAACTAGAGGTCGACCGATATGGGTTTTTCTCTGGCTGATGCTGATTTTTTTGGGCTGATATGTTAGGGCGATTTTTTTTTTAACCCCTTCCTCGGCCGCTAGCAGCTGAATGGCGCCGCTAAAATGACGATAAAGCGCCGCTAAAACTAGCAGTGTTTTAACGTCAACGCATTCCTGCTCCAGTGTGGGAGCAACCTTAAGTGATACAGAAATTTTTTCACATTTAAACATTAAACAAACCTCCAATCAGTACACGTGTATGTATAATTTAGATTAAAAAAAACAAAAAAAACCCCCCAAAAAACCCACTATATCTTAAATATTAAATACACAAAAACAGGTAATCAAAACTTTTGGATGAAAAAAAAATGGGCTAACTTTACTGCTTAGTTTTTTTTTTAAATCATTAGTGTATTTTTATAAAAAAAATTGCGTTTAAAAGACCGCTGCGCAAATACCGTGTGACATAAAATATTGCAACAACCGCTATTTTATTTCCTAGGGTCTCTGCTAAAAAAAAAATATATATATATATATATATATATATATATATATATATATATATATATATATATATAATGTTTGGGGGTTTGAAGTGATTTTCTAGCAGAAAATACAGGATTTTTACTTGTAAGCAACAAGTGTCAGAAAAGATTTAGTCTTTAAAAAGGTTAAACTGAGAGCTTCTACACACAGAGTTCAGTTTATTCATAAGTGTAAACATTGTATCTCTTCAGGTTCTTTTTATCAGATTTGGCAGGCTGCCCAGAGGAGGATAGAAGTCGCTTCACAGAAGTCAAGTCGTGCTGAAGTTATAATCGGCACAATCGGCGGATGCCGATTAAATAAAAAACGCCAAATATCGGCCGATATATCGGTCGACCCCTAGTATAAACTGCAACACTCCACAACTTGTAGGAACACTGTTTCACTAGAACGCTAACACAGGCTTGCTTGACCTATATTTAAAACAATAGGCTTACCTTTGCTCGGTCTGACCAACCAAATGACTGTATAGTTACATCCAAACGTTTAATCAACATTTTTCTCCGGACTTCATATTCATTACTTATGGCTTGGTTAATTGCTTCTATTTTCTCCTACAAAAAAGAAAAATACCTTTGTAATCAAATGCCAAGTTTAACAGGCATTGAAATTTAAAGCAGCTTTTAGGCTGGGTTGACACTGAAATCTGATGTGGCTCACAGCAGGGGTCTGGTGCATCCATTCTCCATTTCAGGGACAAAACAGGCCCAAATTTTTTGCCTGACTTCGGACCTGAAACAGAGCCAAAGACGCACAGGACCCCTGTGCAATCCGCTTCACAGCCACCCCAGGGATGTGTGAACCGGCTCCATTGAGAGCTGGTCAGTCTCCTGTAATGCTAATTGGATATGGGTAAACCTGCATCCAATTTGCGTAAGTGTGAACCCAGCTTTAATGTGCATAAACACACCTATAGCGTTAATGAGCATCTCAGATGCATTGCACAGGCTCCTCAGGAGCCCTATTTTTCTTTTTTATTTTAATCGGGAAGTGATCAATTGACTCTTTGCAACCATGCCTTAAGATGCACTTTTGATAGATGTGGTTGCAAAGCATCAACGCCAGAAAACTACGCAGGCAGCGTTATTCCTGCCTTGTCAACACGAGGCAACACCAACGCTGCTATGTGTACAACTCTATTCACTTCCTGTTTTACACAATCAGTATTTAGGAACACTGTATTCATGATTAGTCATATATGCATTTGCAATTTTTTTTTTCTTTCGATTTCCCTGCTTTATGCTTGCTCCTCATACTGTCCCCCAGCTGAATTGCCTATCTGGACCTATGGAGTCCTGCCAGAGTCTCCACCTCGTGTGCACTCCTGTTTTGAACCACAGGCTTACGTATAGCCAATCCCAGTGCCTTACATGCAGGCAGTGCGAGAGATACCAAACCAAAGCTCAGGAACTGCTGTCAATCACTGATGAGGAGAAGGAGAGGCATGGCTTTGGTTGTATGCCTGCATGTGGGACACTGGGAGCGGCTGTACATGAAGCTTGTAGTTAAAAGGGAGGCACCTACATATGTCAAGCAGGACAGCCAGGGGACAGTATACAGAAAAGATTAAAAAAATAATATTTAAAAAAAAAAAAAAAAAAAAACACACAAAACTGAATAATTTTGTCCAGAGACAAAATCATAGCGGCTACCATACATTTGCTTTTTTGTCTAGAGACCGAACTGATTTGTCCCACAATGAAAGAATATTGCACTGTGGAGGTCTGGGACAAAATTGGGCAAAGAAAACCTCTTGAAGGCTACCACTGGCTCCAAAACACTCCAGCAGAAGCACTGAGACGGATGACTTCTGAACTAAGTAATGTAAACTTGAGATTGTAGCGTCTTAAGTCCCTACTGAGGAAGGAGCCTTTTAGCCCGAGCAATGCCCATGAGAGGGCACAGATACATAAAGTGATGAGTCTGTTCTAGTGATAACTCCTGAAGCATTCAGGATTCACCCAAATCGCTGCTATCTCTGGACAGTCAGAGATACATTGTCTGACAGAGCCCTTGCTGATGGTTATCACAAAAAGAGGATGTCTATGTAACGCACAATTGAGATATGCATAATAGGGCCAATGCTAGAGCCAGCACCTTGATGAACACTCTAGGTGCAGAAGATAGGCTTAAGTGCAGGGCTACAAGCCAGTAATGTAGTAGTCTCACCAGAAAGCGTAGAAGGCATTGGTGTACTGGGCACATGTTAGTAAGCATCTTTGATATCCACAGAAGCCATAAAGTTTCCCTTATGAGGAAAAGCAATGAAACATCTGGTGGATTAAATCTGGAATTTTTGGACCTGAATGTAAATATTTATTGCCTTGAAGTAAAAGATAAGGGATAATGGGATGAGGGATGAGGGATAATGGCCCCTTTGGGTTTAGGAACAATGTTGGAGTAAAACCCCTGAAATCATTCTGCTGCAAGAACTATGGCAATGATGCCTTGATCCAGAAAACCCAAGAGAGTCTGATAAAGATATGTTAGCCAGCGTGTGGCGACACAGGTAATTTGGAAGTGAGTAAACAATGAGGTGGAAGAAAGCAAAACGTGATTTTGCAGGCCTGGGACACTCCCATCTATTCAAGCATCTGCAAAGGTCAACAGACATCCCTCCACTATGGAAAGTGAAGGCACACTTTCATACAGAGAAAGGCTTGTCTGGGGATTTGTAAAACTTGAAACTGCAGAATTTACACTTCTTAGAGAGGAGAAAGAGAGAGAGAATTTTGCAGTCTGCTACTTGGGCTTCTTCCACTGCGGGAAGATGACCTTTCTACCAGTAGCGTCACTGATACTATCAAAAACTTGTTCAAAGAGGCACTGGCCTCGAAGGCTATGTGGATCAAACACTTCTTACAAGAGAACTCTGTAGTCTAGCACTTTACCAAAACATGTAGCAGGAGGAGCATGCGAGAATAGGATGGGAAGCTTACTGTGAAAACTGTAAACTGTCACAAATGTAACTCTACAGCCATTAGTTTCACATGTTAAACGAGGAAAGGATGAACAACTGTGTTGGTTAGATCCATTTTGACCAGTCAGACAAGGTTTGACAAAGTATGGAAATAAATGAAGCACAGGATCTGATCTAAAGAAGAGCTCTGGAAGGGGCTTCCAACCGCTTATCATTTAGGTCAGGTGCGTCCTCCACTGGTATGGTAGTCAAATTGGTAAATTGAGACATGACCTAATCCTGGGTGGGAACAAACCACTTCTGAACTAAATCCTTGCTGAAATGAGAAAACTGGTCCCTGGTGAACTGGCCTAAATTTGTTCCACCTGTAGCTAATGTAATAATTGAAACATCCCCCTTTAACTTGGGAGAATTAGCAGTACACTGTGACCCCTCAGGGGTAGGTTCTTAGGTCTAGAATTTAAGTGCCTTAGAAACAAGATCTTCATGTTCGACGGAGACGGTATTAGAGCATGCTTTGGCCTTTACATTCGGAGTCAGTAAACAACTGCGTAATTTGGGTCACAAAGTCCTGAGTGACCTTGGTGAATATCCAAGCTAAATGAGCAGAAAATCTGGTCACACCCAAGAAAGTCAAGGATTCAGAGATAGCAAATGACATCAGAAGACAGCAGGATCCCAGGCTGCAGATGCTTGCATGATCAGTAGGCGTGCTGCATGCAGCCCCCCAAACCACTGAAAGAAATTGAACTGGAGGCACCTGGTACAGCGGGACTGTACTTTCTCATTGGAATCAGACATGTTGTGGCTACAGAGCAGACATACAATGTACATGCTTAGAGTAAGAGGCATGGCCATATGTATGTATAAACCCAGCCAGCTGATAGCAGGTGAGGTCCAGTGACTAGAGCGTTGGATGGCCAAAGGTGACCAAAGCCTCTCTAGGCAGGCAGCAGAGATCAAACTTTTTTCAACAGGTGCAGCAGCAGGGAGAGGTTACCTAAACAATATATGGAAGGAAAGAGAATGGAAGCATGTGCAATAACACTTCACCCAGCAGGTGACACATCAGCGCTCTGCTCCACACCTTTAACCCCTTCTACAGCAAAGCCTGCAACAAAATGGAATAATGGTGCCCAGCAACAAAAAAAAAAAAAAAAAAAAAAAGAAATTCTCAGTGCTCTACCATATCGGCCTATTCCCAAAGTAAGTTTGCAGAGGCAGGGCAATTGCAGATGTAATGTTGGTGGCTGTGGACATAAGTGCAGCTAAATTAACCAGGACTGAGTCTGGAAAGCGCCCCATGTGGAACCCAGTGCCAAGGGTCAGTTATAGGCTAGCCCGGCAATGCCCAGCCCAGCAGGGTCTAGTTGGAGTAGAGTTCAAAAACCAGACTAAGATTGGATAACTGCAAATCAGAGGTAAAATATCCAGCTGCAGTGTAGAGAAGAGACTCGATTGGAAAAAAAAAAAAAAAAAAAGTGAAAAAGAAAGAATGGTTTGAAAATCACGGGTCAGCCTTTAAAAACGGCAGAGCCTAAAAAGGTGATTGTAAAGTCAGACTTTTTTTTATCTTAATGCATCAAGATAAGCCGCCTTCTGTGTGCAGCAGCCCCCCTAATACTTACCTGAGCCCACTCTCTATCCAGCAATGTTGTAGGATTGTCTCAGCTGCCCGGGACAATCCTCCTCATTGGCTGAAACAGCAGTGTGGCGCCATTGCCTCCCGCTGCTGTAAATCAAAGTCAACCAATGAGGAGAGAAAGGGGACGGGGCCGGGACGCAGCTCCGTGTCTGAATGGAAACATGGAGCTGCAGCTCTGCTCAGGGTGCTCCCATAGCAAGCTACTTGCTGTAGGGGCACTCGTCAGGAGAGGGGGCCAGGCGAGCCCAAGAGGGACCCGAGAAGAGGAGAATCCAGGCTGCCCTGTGCCAATCCACAGCACAGGGCAGGCAAGTATAACACGTCTTTTTTTTTTTGTTAAATATACATCACTACATTACAATCACTTTAAGAAACGATCATCCTCCTAAATACTACAAAAAAATCAAGTCAAATAAAACACTGGTCTGGCCTACAGCTTGCCAGTGTCCAATCCACCTGAGGACGGAAAACTTTCTGTGGATGAGAGAGAGAAAGGTCCTCTGGTGACCAAAAAGTAGTTATCGATTGATGATTAGGAAAGACAAAGCTCAACTTGGTGGCAGTACTAATCCCAGTTGAACAATCCATTAAAATTTAGCATTTTCAGAAGAACCTGAATGAGTATTACAAGTATATGCTGAACTTATCCTTGAGCTCCAGGTAGTTGCTGCTCTACAAGCAATGATGGACAAATTGTCTCCAACATGACGCCAGTGCCGACTAATCCACAAGAGATTAAACAATGAGGCAAAATAGGAAAAACCCTACAACCTGCTCTAAAAGAGAAAGGGGAAAATGGGTCAGCTGGATTGGAGGACTAATTTTTTTGCCTTATATTAAAATTGAGTCAAATGGGAAAACGTACAGATAGCAGTTATGAACCACAAGATCCCTACCATAATAAGGGTTAACATGGAGAGACACCTCTGTTTTATCCTAATAAAAAATCCTATTTAGCATTCTAAAAAAAAAAGCAAAAAAAAAAAAACCCTATTATGCATGGAGATGAATGCAGGATGCTCTGCCATATCCCTAACACATGGTAGTGCTGGCGTTCAAATAAAGTCCATGTTTGAGAGAAAAAAAGGTGTGGAAAAAGTCCAGCTTGTCCACTTTCAGCTGTACTGACCCTGATAATTTCAGTTGGAGGACAAGGCATTGATAGAAGGGTTCCCTCTCCTTTAGCTTCTCTAAAAATGGCAATGGGAGGTGGCCAGAGCAACCACATCTTAGCACCTAACCGCAACAGCTTGCTATGAGAAGGAATATTTGAACACAAGCCTCACTTCTGTAGTCAAATGGATTAAACCCAAATACCACCATCAGAATTGATACCCAAGGAGCATGGAACAAAATTAAAAAGTTCACCAAGCTAAAACTGAGCCCTTACTTCTGGTCTAGAAGTGTATGATTCATAGGGGAGGAGCAAACACTTTTGTTTTTACATTTACCCAAAGGCCCAATGAGCATTCTAAGAAAGCCCATCTTAAAATAAACCTGTGGTTTATCCATGTACAGATGGCTGCTATTGCAAGCAAAGAAGGAAAAAAAAAAAAAAAAAAAAAAAAAAAGGAAGATCTAATGTACAAACTAAAATTGATCATTCAAAAAAAGGTCATGAAAGGTAACTGGAGGCTGAAGAAAAATGAAAAAAATATATAATTTCTGCTCTATATTCAGATGTTAACTACAGGTACAACAAGACTAAAATGGGCCAATCATTTGGAAATTTGAACAGATGTACAAATATTTTTGGCGACTTCTAAAGTACACATATACTTTTTAGGCTATGAAAAACTAGTTCAAGAAACCCAAGGCTAGAATTGTGCAAAACAAATTCACCTTGACAATGTGCTTGTGGGTAAGAACAGACATCTCGTATATAATTTAAATCTCAACTCATCAGACATTACTGTTTATGCTTCAGACGAAGCATGAAAATATAACTGGAAAAGCACGCTTAGAGGCATTCACTTTTGAGCGGGGAATAAAAAATCTATGCAGTAAAAAATTGTTTTAGGAGTCCAACAGCCTGCACAAACTTTCCTAACCAATATTACTAAAAAAAAAATACAAATTAAGAACTTGGATTGAGAGAAGCCCATATGCAATTCTGGGCATATACTTATGATAGTTGCAAAGTAAGGATCACGCAAAGGGATAAATAGCAATTAGATGCTGAGAAAGTCAATAGTGTCTACTAAAGATTTGTTTTAGGTATTCCACAAAATATGTCAGACTATATTTGAGGTACTTATTCTTTCACCAATAATGCAGGTAAAATTGCATCAGGTGTTCTACAATATCTCTGGTGACTGGATGATCTGGTAAATGTAATATGTTTAGGGACAGTTTTTTCTTCTTTTTAACCACTTCAATATATGGCACTTTTCCCCCCTTCCTGCCCAGGCCAATTTTCAGCTTTCACCGCTGTTGCGCTTTAAATGAAAAATTGAGGCATTATGCAACACTGCATCCCAATTAAATTTTTATATATTTTTTTGAGACAGATAGAGCTTTCTTTTGATGGTATTTAATCACCACTGGGTTTTTTTACACTTTTTTGCTAAATGAAAAAAAGATAGAACATTTTGAAAAAAGAAACAGATTGTTTGGGTTATAAAATTTTGCAAATAACTAATTTTTCTTCTTCACTGATATGTTGCACTGATGGGGCTGCACTGATTACCAGTGTAAATGTCCCCTGTAACTGGACACTGACAGCGCTGAGAAAAAGCATTGCCGATAACCAGCATTTGTTTATAAGTGATCAGCTGTAATTGGACACAGCTGATCACATTGTAAAAGAGTCTACATAATTGGCTCATTACACTAACCGGTGTTCATCACTGATCGGCGCTAGCACACGACGTGATGTGAAGAAAGCCATAGGACGTTCAGTCAGGATGGCATAGCAGATTGATGGCCAGGCGAGGGCTTTGCCATTCTGACTGGACATAAAGGTGTTCATTTGCAAGAGCTACAGTATATTAAAAAAAAGGAATAAAAACTTAAGGTTGGTTAATTTTGTCTTTTTAAATCAACACCAGGGACACCAGCCATACCATCACTTCCCGCAAAGAAAACGTTCCATTAATGGCAGATAGGAGTTTAAATTAAAGGTTGCCATTACCAAGAGGTATCACGCTACTTGCGGCATTTATTATATAACTTCCATGCAGACAAAGTGTTAAGAACTATGGTGGGAGGATCTTGCGGCTGAAAGAATCAAAGGCATTAGAAGCCAGAAGCTAACTCAGCCACCATGACCCACCTATAATCAACAGCGACAGCATCCAATCAGACGCAGTCAGTGTTCAGCAGTGCCACTGAACTCAGGCAGCTGCCACACTTGCAAAACACACCACTGTGTTGATGGTTGCGTGCGGAGACCAGATTTGCTCTTACAGCCTTATACATTTCTTCTGAGCTAATGCCCGCAAAAAGGCTCCTTTTCTAGTGCTCAATTAAATATCTTTCGCCAGGAGCTCATTTAAGTAGAAACACAGAACAAATAGTGCAGACCCAGGAGTACCACCTGATACTACATCATAAATACCTTACATATTTTTTTTTTTTTGCTGGGCTACCTCCTTTTCCTATAACTTTTCCAAGCATAATGGTCTTTTACAGTGAGCTTGTTTTTCTCCTTACAAGAAGAATCCATTTTGTTTGTTTTCCTTGTACCCATGAAAAACATTCTGGATGGAGATAGCTGTAACTTATCTCAATTAATAATCCAGAGAAGTTAAGAGGTCACATACATGAGTTACCTTTGCTTCCAGAAATGTCTTATGATATTACAGCTAGGGTTGCACCGATATCGATACTAGCATCGGTGCCAATAGCGAGCATTTGAGTATTTGTACTTGTGTAAATGCTCCGATGCTTAATCGATATAACGGAACGAAGAGGCATCACTCCTGGAAGTCAGTGGGCGGAGAGGGAGTCACTGCTTGCAGGTAAGCTGGCCCGGGCAGGTGTGCGGGGCGCAGCCGCTATGTTCCCAATGCCAGGTGTTCAGCTCAGCACAGTTCAGTGTACAGCAGCAGACAGGTAGGTAAGAAACTAATAAAATTCTGAAAAAACTACCGCGCTGATGTTTGAACAAAGCAACAAGCACCACAATTGACAATTATTGTGTAAAATCAGAAATATAAAAGGTGCTGCGCTAAAAAAGTGCAGTATGGTTATCACAACTTGCAATGTGAACCTAAAATAAATCCATACATATAAATGCAAAAGGTAGACTCGGGTGATGAGACTTTACTTTGTGTAAAAAAACAAAAAAAGTTCATATATAAATAGTTCATAAAGGGACAACTATTGTGTACCCGTGCAATAACGCAGTGCATAAAAGTGCATATAAGTGCATATAAGTGCTTAGGATGGTGATCTTTGAACATGGATGGCCACCAATGTGAGAATCACACCACCTTGGGTGATGAGGGTACGCTTACCAGAAAATGTGGACCCAAATACACTACAGCAATGAGTCACTCAGGCAGAGGTAAGTAGACATTCAACAGGCAAGATGGATCTCCCAGGTGTTTCTGCAGAATAGACCACTCAAATCCCCACAGCTCTGGTGCAAAAAGACTTGACCATGGACCTGCCGTTTCTCCCAGAACCGATGTACATGTGGAAATACACCAAGCATCATGTAAAACCATCTTCAATTAATTTATTTAAAAGTGCAAAAAACGTACATGGATAAAAGGTATACAGCGCTCATTACAATAGTGCAGTGACTTAGGCAGATAGCTGGACCCAGACACATTTAGTCAAATATGATGACATCCTCGTAGGGCTGAAAGCCCCCCGATCATTGCATTTATAGATCAGTACTAATAAAACAAATTACATTCAGCAGTGCACAGCGGTGTCCTAAGTTGCAATGGCAGCTGGAACTGGAGCAAGATGGCGACTAGCGTGCGCTCCAAGCCTTGCTCCAGCCGCCGCTAAGCAAAAGCACGGACGTGCAGCCAAACACAATAGTGCTGTGTGCGTTTCAGGGCTCGTTTCCGGGGTTAACCACCAACGAACGGAAGCGTGCTGCCATAATTCGCAATTTCCAACCAGTGCATATGCGATCTGCAGGTAAAAAAAACCGCCTACCTTGATAGCCATCCCCAGAATCGAACACAAAAATACAACCAGGCCTCCTTCTAAAAATACCCCAGTGTGTGCATGAGAAGAATGGACCGACCAATGAAAAATGGAGATCAAAATAAAATAAAAAAAAAAATCATGAAAAAAATTATTATGCATTAAAGGTGGAATGAAAAAATACTCAGGACATAAATAATAATAAAATGTGGCTGGAAACTGGGCAGATGTGAGTAAAAACAAAACACCTGTCATCGATAATGAATTACATATAAAAAAACAATAAAAAAAATAAAAAACATGAAAGAAATATATGCTGTATAACAAAATGCTCTTTATATAAACAAGTAAATGTTTAAGAAGCAGGTGAATGGTATACAATTACATGAATTTAAAAGGACAACACCCGGGAAAAAAAAAAAGAAAGACCACAACCTAAAACGGAGGGACAACCAGGAAGATATCCCAAATTGGCAAATCTATAATGGCCGTATGCACAAATCACCTAAACAAAAGAACAGTACCGCGAAAAAAGGAGGGGCAAAAATGTGAAAAATATGTAAAAAATGAATAAGTATGTAAAAATGAATAAGTAAAAAATATATAAACTGACAAAAAAAAGGGATTGAGCCCACATGGCATGCAATTTGACATGTCAAGTCGCATGCCAAATCGGTGGCTATTGCCGGCAATAGCACCATCTGAATCATTGCCACACCAACTCCCAAAGTTTTTGTACTACTTTTGGCAACTTCGGGTCAATTTGAATAGTTATCTGTGCAGGAACCCGCACAGAAGGACTTTAATTCATATATCAAAAAGGTCTCAAGTCTTGAAACTCCCTTCTTAGTAGAACCCCACCCCCTTCCATGGGGCTGTAAAATAATCTATTATAAGGAACTGTGTACCAGTGGGATCTCTATTATGATGACATAGATAATGTTTGGGAACACTGATTGGTTAGCCCCTTTTTGACATTGCAAATGTGTTCATTAACTCTCTGAATATGTGCCTGTGGTTCTACCAATATTCAAACAATATTCTTGGCACATGTAAAAAAACCTTGTTAGAATATGTACAATTAGTGACCATGGACCTAAAAGACTCAACCTTCCTGGCAAGAATAAATGTTATACCGGCATACGCTACATTTCTCATATGGATAATAACCAACCATGTTATGAAAAAAAACACGACTTAATTGGAGGGTTGATTAAGTTTGGGGTCACCACACCCTTAAGTGAAGGTGCTCCTCTAAAAGACACCTTAGCCCTATCTGGAATGACTAGACACAAAATCTGATTGTTTTTCAAGACATTCCAGCACTTATTGAAAATGCCTTTGATCTGTTTGTGTTGAATAGAGAACCCAGTAACAAAAGACCACCTGGCCAAATCACTGAAAAGGTCCCTCTTATCCAACTCCGACGCTCTAGCAATCTCAACATCGAGATCTAATGGATTATAATCTTTTGACAAAAATCTGTTTTAACACACAGGTGTCTTCGGAAATCGGAAAAATTGGTACAATTTCGACAGAGCCCAACAAACTGGCTACGAGGAACTGAATGGGGCCAGGCCTGATGGTGGACACTATCAGTAGTTAAAATAGAGTTACAGTCTGTATTTTTAAAGCAGGGGTCTCAAACTAGAGGCCCTCCAGCTGTTGCAAAACTACATGCCTCTGCCTGTGGGATCCCTGTTTTAAAGTATGTTTTAGTGACCAGTTTATTCTTTACCTTAATCTCAAGATCCAAAAAATGTATGGAAACATGGCTGGCCTCATAAGACAGGGTTATACCCCGATCATTTGCATTAAGTTGGGTCATAAAAGGTGTCCAATGTTTCCCTGCTACCATTCCAGAGGAGGAGGGTGGCATCTATGTGCCTGGCCCATAGGACCAATTCAGGTCCTGCCTGGACATAGACATCGTCGAAGTCATCCTCCTCTTCCCACTTGGCCATGAATAAATTGGCCAAGCTTGGGGCAAATTTAGCGCCCATAGCTACCCCACGTTGTTGCAAATAGAACTTCCCATCAAAATTATGGCTTGAGGCTAACATTAGTAAATCCATAATAAAACTCCCATTGGTTCCGGGGCACAGTCTCATCTTGAGAAAGGTAATACTCTACCGCCTCAAAGCCCAAAAGGTGAGGGATACAGGTGTAAAGAGGAGACATCTGCCATTACCAACAAATAATTATCCTCAATATTATCCTTTACAATAATCTGATGGCATCTTTGGTATACAGTGCCTTGCAAAAGTATTCACCCCCATTGGCTTTTTATCTATTTTGTTACATTACAGCCTTTAGTTTAATTTTTTTTAATCTGAATTATATGTGATAGATCAGAACATAATAGTCTAAGTTGGTGAAATAAAATATATACATAAAACTATTTTTCAGAAATAAAAAAAATGATAATTGGCATGTGCATATGTATTTACCCCCTTTGTTATGAAGCCCATAAAAAGCTCTGGTGCCACCAATTACCTTCTGAAGTCACATAATTAGTGAAATGATGTAGACCTGCCGCTCTACTGTAAGAGCGGCAAGGATGTAGAATTTCCTTCCACAGGCGGTGGTCTCAGGGGGGAGCATCGATAGTTTCAAGAAACTATTAGATAAGCACCTGAACGACCACAACATACAGGGATATAGAATGTAATACTGACATATAATCACACACATGGGTTGGACTTGATGGACGTGTGTCTTTTTTCAACCTCACCTACTATGTAACCTGTGTGCAATCTAAGTGTTACATGATCTGTTATTACATATACACACCTTTTTTGAAAGGCCCCAGAGTAAAGCTGCACGATTCTGGCTAAAATGAGAATCCCGATTTTTTTGCTTAGAAGAAAGAGGACGATTCTCTCACGATTTTCACGGCGTAACATCTTTCACATTAAACAAAATAATTGGGTTAACTTTACTTTTTCGTTTTTTTTAATTCATTGAAGTGTATTTTTCCCCAAAAATTGTGTTTGAAAGACCACTGTGCAAATACAGTGTGACATAAAATATTGCAACAATAGCCATTTTTATTCCCTAGGGGGTCTGCTAAAAAATATATATATTGTTTGGGGGTTCCAAGTAATCGAGCACAAAAATCTGATTTTTAACTGTAAGAAACAAGTGTCAGAAAAAGGTTTAGACTTTAAGTGGTTAAACTTCCTGCATATTCACACAGAAGTTTTCTCTCTTTGATCTAAGACAGAAGAGTTACAATGTTGTTAACAACTTAGCAGACTCCCAGAGTGAGTAGCGAACGCTATACTTGTTACATGAAAGAATCGGGAAACACTGCAATACAGTTCGTCACAGGGGGTAAATCGAGATCGCAATTTTTTAACGATTAATTGTGCAGCTCTACCCCAGAGGCTGCAACACCTAGGCAAGAGGCACCACTAACCAAACACTGCCATAAATACCAAGGAACTCTCCAAACAAGGAACAATGTTGTTGAGAAGCACAAGTCAGGGTTAGGTTATAAAAAAATATCCAAATCTTTGATGATCCCTAGGAGCACCATCAAATCTATCATAACCAAATGGAAAGAACATGGCACAAAAGCAAACCTGCTAAGAGACGGCTGCAGACCAAAACTCAGACTGGGCAAGGAGTGTATTAATCAGAGAGGCAAGCACAGAGACCGAAGGTAACCCCGGAAGAGCTGCAGAATTCCACAGCAGAGAATGGAGTATCTGTACATAGGACAATAAGCCGTACGTTCCATTGAGTTAGGCATTGTGGCTAGAAGAAAGCCATTACTTCCAGCAAAAAACAAAATGCCACGTTTTGAGTTTGAGAAAAGGCACGTGGGAGACTCCCAAAATGTATGGAGGAAGGTGCTCTGGTCTGAGGAGACTAAAATTTAACTTTTTGGCCAAAGAAAACGCTATGTCTGGTGCAAACCCAACACATCACATCACCCAAAGAACACCATCCCCACAGTGAAAGATGGTGGTGGCAGCATCATGCCGTGGGTATTTCGGGACTGGGAAACTGGTCAGAGTTGAGGGAAAGATAGATGGTGCTAAATACAGGGATTTTCTTGAGCGAAACCTGTACCACTCTGTGTGATTTGAGGCTAGGACGGAGGTTCACCTTCCAGCAGGACAATGACCCCAAACACACTGCTAAAGCAACACCTGAGTGGTTTAAGGGGAAACATGTAAATGTGCTGGAATTAACTAGTCAAAGCCCAGACCTCAATCCAATAGAAAATCTGTGGTCAGACTTAAAGATTGCTGTTCACAAGCGCAAACCATCCAACTTGAAGGAGCTGGAGCAGCTGTTTT
Source organism: Aquarana catesbeiana (assembly GCF_042186555.1). Lineage (NCBI taxonomy): Eukaryota > Metazoa > Chordata > Amphibia > Anura > Ranidae > Aquarana > Aquarana catesbeiana. The sequence goes on along the minus strand of NC_133327.1, from coordinate 508,793,185 downwards.
GCAAGGGGAAATGGGCAAAAATCCCAATGGTAAGATGTGGCAAGCTCATAGAGCATATTTTTGTCCTGTTGTTTGCTTCACAATAAAAAAAAAAAATAAACATCTTCAAAGTTGTGGGCATGTTCTGTAAATTAAATGATGCAAATCCTCAAACAATCCATGTTAATTCCAGGTTGTGAGGCAACAAAACATGAAAAATGCCAAGGGGGTGAAGACTTTTGCAAGGCACTGTATTTAAGATATGAAGGCATCCTACCGACCAAAGGCTGGAGATGTAAACTTCTATCGCCCTATCTTAGAAGTAATGGAATCTAGCCCACAAACTATGGGACGACCTGGTGGTTGGATGGGATCCTTGTGTACTTTGGGAAGGTAGTACATATATCCAGGACCCTTGAAGCCAGGGTCACCAAATAAGCGTGCTCTTTTTTGTCTATAATATGGTCATTAAAACCTCTATTAAGTTTAAAGGGGTTGTAAACCCTCCATTAAAAAAAAACAAACAAAAAAAAAAAAAACATGTCATACCTCCACTGTGCAGTTCGTTTTGCACACAGTGGCCCCGATCCTCCTCTTCTGGGGTCCCTCAGCAGCACTGGTGGCTCCTCCCCGCATCGAGTGTCCACGTTGGAGAAGCGCTCTCCTTGGTGGACACCCGTGTGGGTGCGCTCCTGGGTCCCGCATCTGTGTCCATTCACAGAGAATGCAGGATTTGGCCCCGCTCCTTGGCGTTGCGTCACTGGATTTGATTAACAACAGCGGGAGCCATAGGCCGCACTGTCATCAATCAGGACACGAGACACCAAATAGAGCTGGTATGCTCGTTCTTGGCCGGAGAAAGATTGGGGTCAGGTAAGTAAAAAGGGGGCTCGGGGGGGGGGGGGGCTACAGCACAACAGAAGGTTTTTCACCTCAATGCATAGAATGCATTGAGGTGAAAAACCATGAGGTTTTACAACCTCTTTAACCAGCTCCCTCTTGTATTGCACTGTGGGATTACTTAAAAGTTCTATGTATGTGTCATGGTCACTTAGTATACATTTTAACTCATTGAGCTAATCGGATTTATCTAATACCACGATTCCGCCCACTGATAACAAGGTTTTTCCTTTCACAAACGGTTTTTAGGCCAACATTCACTAAAGGTTGTACTCGAGGTTTTTTAAGGAGTAAACATTTTAAATCTTTAAGGACTAGATCCCTAAACAAACTAACGGAAGGGGCCATTGGCCCAGGAGGGTTAAACAGTGAAGGGTTAGAAATCCCAGAGTGTTTAATATCAGAAGAGCACATTCGTGTAAAGTTGGTCAAAGGCTTAGACATTAGATACTTTTGGACATTCAATTTGCAGATTATTTATGAATGTCAATAAACGTATATAATTTTTTTTTTTTTTTTTTTTTTTTTTTTTTTTAGGGGGGGGATATATTTCAGCCCTTTATCTAATGTAATTTTTCCACTTCCGGTTAATTCCACCTTACTTAGATTAAAAATACCCTGGATGACCAAGTTGTTCTTTTTCCTTTGGCTCCTCCGCCCCACTCGGATGCCTCTCTTGGTTTTGGACCCCTTTTTCTGCTTTGGATTTCTCTGGGAAAATCCCAACCATTCTTGGGGCCAGGGTTACTCTGATTATAGTTGTAAGATGGACAGTCAAATTGTCATATTCCCTCCTCATGTAGGGGTATGAGCCATCATAAAGGTCATTATCTCCCAAAGGTGAGAATCTGTTATGAGTGTAAACAGAGTAACTCCCTCCCGCGTACCAATGAGGATCCCCCTCCATTACTGGAATAAGATAAAAAAGGAGTAGAGGGCGTTAGGCCTCTGTTTAGGGGGGCCATATACATGGGAAGTTAACATATTGTACTCACGCCCGTAGCTATAGGGGCCACCCCTATAGTTGTTGGCCAAGGGTGGATTCCTGTTTTGACAGCCAGGGGTATGAGAGCTATAGTTTTCCCCCCTCTGTTGGGGAACATTCCTCAGACCAGATTTCCCTGAAGTCTTAGAAGGTAATTGAGAAGCACCTTCCTGTGTATTGTAGGTATCGCCCATGTTCTCAGACACGTCGTTGGTCTTTGGTGGGGTACTATCATTCTTCTACCAACTAAATACTATACCATTTTTCGAATCCTCCACATTGCGGGAATACTTTTTTTGTTTTTTTTTTTATTTCTGTTCATGTTCCTCCTTTTCTAAATGCTTTTGTAAATTAGAAGATAAAGATTTATAATTAGTAGAATCTTTATAAAAAGGCAAAAGTTTATCTTTAACATACTTAGTCTCACGGTCTAGTGATACTAATTTAGCCCTTTTCCTCTCCACTAACAATTTAAGAAACTTGACTGCCACCTCAATAAAGTATTTGAAGAGTTGAGTTCCAACTCACCTTTTTAAGGGTGTACGTTCCATGTAGGCCGGACCACCAGGGCCCTTAATGTTAGGTTAAAACATATAGCAATATTATGAAAGGCTATCCAAATCATAGTGTTTCATGTCATTATGATATGGTTCATAAGAGGGATCCACATAGTACTCTATTTCTGGGGATAGATAATTTTGTCCCTCACTGGAGAGAACTCTCCAGAATGGATATTTATTTTCAAGAGCTACATTCCCCATGGTTTAAATGTAGATTGGGATGTGAATTGCTTTTTGAATAACTCCTAAACCTGCCTTTAATTTTATTTTGAGTTTATTTATCTATTATGATATTATTAATTTTGATCATGAATTGTTTTTATAATGTCTACATACCAGCCACGTCCTGTTTATTAGCCATAAAGCCACATTCATTAAAGTGTTATATGTACGTTTTTCATTAAGCGTTAATTTTCAGATTGGTTTATTTGATATATTCCCTTTATGGGGACACCGATATGGCCGGGACGTCATGTCCGGCGGTAGTAATTTATCTATTTTGACCCCGCTATTATAGGTAAGGCGTGAGGTTGTCTATTTATATTCAGAGTGAGGCTTGGTCGTCTACTTCTTGATTATGAACCTATAACTGAAAATGAGGCTTGGTTAGACTTCCTTCTTTCATCGTTACGAGTGAGGCTTGCAATTGCTTGTTGCTCATAGTGAGGCTTGTTACGAATTGACGGGTGAAAAACAAGGCTTGGCTGGTTATGTTGGACGTAAATTGCGGTGACAGGAAGTGTGCCTCATGCCCCGGAAAAAGTCCAATTGTGACAAAACCGGTCGGGTGAGGATACACTTAGCAGTCACTGCAAGTTTTTTTTTATCATTGTGCTGTAGCTTTTTTTAGCTATTTTTTATATAAGCACTATCTATCACCATCAGTTTGATTGCATCGCTCTCTCAATAAATACCCGGGTGTCCGGATGATCTATACTGAGTGTGGGACAGACGGCTGGAAAGACCTACACCATCTGCACTGCATGTTCCTGGGACACGTTACAGCTGATATTTCCCATTGCGCTTTTGACCTTCCATAATAGAGGGTCCACCTGTTGCGGTAAGGGCACATCCTAACTTTATGTTGGTGACGTCACATGGTGAAGGATTTCTCTGGATTGTCTACTCACAGGCACTTGATTCAAAACTATATTGTTTTTGTACCTTCTATCACTTTTTATTTCGACTGTTTTGAATACAATTTGGACTTTTATATTATTTATGGAATTTCAGCGCAACTTCTTTGTTTCATTATTGTTTATTGTGTTATTTCTCACATTTTATTGTTGCCGCTATTACTAGTTCACACACAGGCACAGTATTGTTTGTTGTTTTTTTGTACGTCCCATCTAAGACTCCTAGGAACCATTGCTTCAGAAATATAATGTTCTAAAAACACTGTATCCCATTCTGAGTGTATTTCTGTTACCATTTTTGAGACGCATTCCTCCAAGTTCCGTGTCAACACCTATAGGGATAAACACCCCTTCATTAAATTAATTGAAGATGGTTTTACACGATGTGCGACTACTTGGTGTATTTTCACATGTACATTGGTTCTGACAGAGGAGGGCAGGTCCATGGTCGAGTCTTTTTGCACCAGAGCTGTGGGGATTTGAGTGGTCCATTCTGCAGAAACACCTGGGAGATCCATCTTGCCTGTTGAATCCTTACCTCTGCCTGTGTGACTCGTTACCATAGTGTATTTGGGTCCACATTTTCTGGTAAGCGAACCCTCATCACCCAAGGTGGCAGAATTCTCACATTGGTGGCCATCCGTTTTCAAAGATCCCCATCCTAAGCACTTATATGCACTGCGTTATTGCACGGGTACACCATAGGTGGCCCTTTATAGACTATGCTGATGCTTCCCCTTCTTTTCATTTCCGTCAGCCCCATGATTGACATCCCTGCTTTCCAGTTTGCCTGTGTCTCTCTCATGAAACCCTTCTGTAGCCACCCCTTAGTGTACACTACAGCCTAAGGACGTTGCCTGCACAGACATGCACTGGCAGCCCAAGAGGACAGCATACAGAACATCTACCTCTGCTTCTCTTCCATGAAAAGTGATCGATCCTTTGAAGGAGGGGCAGAGGGGTGTCTACTGTGTTTTCTCCTTTGGGCTGCCTGTTCGTTGTGGCTCAGTTAGCATCCTCAGTCTAAATTTTCTCAAAGGAGAATGCATGTGCACTGGCTCTATACATGACGGCATATGTAGCCTCAATGAATCTGAATCTGGTGAATGGTAACATATGGTAAGTTATGTGTGTGCGTGCTCCTCAACAGCAGTTCATGGTGGTGGCGTACAAGAAACAAGAGTACACTGCTGTAAAATGAAAAGTGTTTATGAATTGCCAGTAAAGGAATCATTTACTGTAATACGCTCAAGTAATACTAAACTGTTGTTGTTAAAATAAGGTGAGGCTTTAGGACTACTCTATACATTATAGAATTAATCCAGAATGGAACATATGGAAACAGTAACATGGAAGCAAACAACTTACCCAATGAGTTGGCCCCAAAGTCTTGTTCAGAAGAGGCTTTCCTAAATGATTAGGTGGCACTTTTGCTAAGGTTTCTTTTAACTAAGAAAAAAGTATAATGCACCATTAACGCATAAAACTGCAAGAAGAAAGGATATACATTGAAGAACTGTTAAAGAAGACTGTTGAAAGTTAAAATATGCATGAAAACCTTCAAATCAATTATGGAATACTACTACTGATACCACCAGAAGCTGTACCAGGCATGTCTAACAAGGAGGAGGCATAAGGACTGTCTTAAAACACTTTGGTGGTATTGTATCTCTTATATCTGTAACACTACTAGCATTCCCCAGAAAACCTGGAGTTTGCTGCAAGACAAACAATATACATGAACAGAGCTGTTTAAAGTGGAACTAAGCTGTATCCACAAACTGAAAACGCAATTTAATTCATTTTTAATATTCAACGCAAACTCCCCCATCCATGCATATCTCTGGGTTTTATTTTGTTGAACAACAATGAAAAACACTCCCTAGCATTTCTAACTGCTGCCATCTTGAATAAGGGAACTGGATTCAAGTAGCATTTAGATCCTGGATCCCATCTGCCCTTACCACTGGCATGCAGGCAGGAAAGATAGTGTGCTTAGCTGAGAAAGCCCCTCTTCCCCATGAAGAAATGTTCATGAAGAGTCATGGGATGTATGACAAGGCTTTTCCTTCCTACAGAAACATTTGGGAGACTAACATATAAAGCACTATATAAAAGCAGAATATCTTACTTTTTTCTCTATTCCACTAAAAAACTGGAACATGGTTATATTGGCTGGGGGTTTTGACATTCCCAGAGTCATGCATATTGTCTTCAGTTCCTTAAAGACCTCACTGCCTCCTCCATCCTGTTCCTTCTTTACAGGTATATTTACAGTCAGCATTCGTGCAGCTTCAAGTTCTGATATCAAATATGCTGTAAAAAGATTGAGATGACACTTTAGAGACAGAGCATTTCCCACAACAAAAGTGTTATTTTGTTGCCTATGGTTACAGCACAATAGGATTTACTTTCAAAAACCCTACACCTCAAAGTGTCTGTACTGCCCACAGTAACTTACCACATACTTCCTTTTCATAAATTTACAATGTTCATTCTTCAATACACTTTAATACTGTACGTGAGGGCCTGCATTTAATGTCCAGAAAGCCTTTTCAGTGTGCTTTAGGCATAGTAGAGAATTAGTGTGAATTAACAATAACTAAATATTATAAGGTATCTACATTCCTTGAAGTTAAATTACTTTCACTTTTAATCTAGCATTGCATAAAAACAAACACAGAAGAGTGATGGCAGCAAAAAAAGTGGTCCATTTTGATATTATATAGATTTAGGTTTGTCTCAAGCATGTTTGAATCCACTTACCATTGACTGACTCACTACCTCTCTGCTGGAATTCTATTCCAAGCATCAACTCCTTTTCAGTAAAATACTACTTTCTAAGGCCCCTTTCACACGATCGGACCGTTCAGGTCCGCCTGTCAGTTTTGACGGCGGACCTGAACGGGCGCTCCATGTTAGCCTATGGAGCGACGGATGTCAGCGGAGACATGTCCGCAGACATCCGACCCGGTCCGCTAAAAGCGGACGGATGCCTCTACGTCCGGATCCGTCGCTGGCGGATCGGATCGGGTGAGAGCTGATGAAAACGTACATGCTGTCCGCTTTCGTCCAATCTCTCCATAGGCAGCAGCAGCTCTCGACAAGCCCCTCCCTGCTCAGTGAGCAGAGCGGGACCTGTCATCCGCCGGCTCAGCGGAGATCAACGGAGAGATCTCCCGCTGAGCCGGCGGACCGAGGTGGGCTCTGTGGAAGCGGAGTCCGCCTCGTGTGAAAGGGGCCTAAGACTAATTTTAAACTTACCTCCAGCTAGTTTGAGGTCATGTCCCTGTGTGCATTCCAACAGACTCTAGCCACTTCCTGATTCTAGATAAGGCATGAATTACACTTCATAGCAGCAAATGAGAGTGGAGGTGGTTCCTTGATCTGGTCACCTGTGTCACATATATACACACACACACACACACACACACACACACACACACACACATATATATATACACACACACACATATATATATATATATATATATATTCTATAATATTAAAAATAAAAAAGTGTACACACCCCTGTTAAAATGTCAGGTTTCTGCTATAGCTACGACGGCTCGTGCCGACCTGCCACAGTAAAAGGATGGAGGCTGGTCGGCAAGCGGTTAAGTGTGTGCACACGTATGCAACCATATTATTTTCGTTTTTTATTTTTACTTCCCTCAATCACAATGATTTCAGTTTGTAGTTAAACTGAGTTGTACAGTTTATAGGTCACATTAAAGATGGAAAAAAATTCTGAAATGATTTATCTTTGTCTCTTTTTTTTTTTTTACGTCACAGAAACCTGACATTTTATATCGCTCGTGCGTGTGCGCGTGTCTCTATCTTGAATATTTGTGAGAATGAAACTGCAGCACTCTACCCCTATGCGGGCAACTGATATGAAAAAATAAAAGCAATATAAAGGTGTGCTGTCCCTTTAAAATGCTGATCACAATAAATAATTCATTAGATTATAAATAAAAAAAAAGGTAACTTCATAAGTATAGTTATACATAGTATAAATACAGTGCTTAATAAATCATCAGTGTCCATCATGAGGTTGTTACACTGGTGGATTAATATCAGTTGCACAAAGTGCAACATATAATAGGGTGGGTTCACTCCCTAACAGCCTCAAGGTGTGAGTCTGATACAGCTCAAGGGACATCCATACAGCCACCAAAAAATGATACCAACCCCAGACCCAGCAAACTCCCAAATAAGTTGTGGTGGTAAAGTGATGCTAATCCAATCAGAGGGCATGAAGGTACAGAAAGATCCAAATTGGGCCAATAATTATAGTCCATAAAATAACATAACAGAGAGACTTAGCAGCACCATCACAAGATCCTATCTGTAGGCAATTTGGATCTTTCTTGATCTGTATCTTGACGTCCTCTTATTGGAATAGCACCTGTCAGGAGCGTGTAACACTCTTGTTCTTGATGAATCCTGATTTAAGCCAGCCAAGCCTGCATTCTCATGCTTGTTATATAGTGTTTGGTACACGTGCTCCAAGCTCCCCGTTTGCACTGCTAGATTGGATTCCCCCGTTGATGACCTCGGATCGTATATCAACCTGCCTTTTGACTACGTATTTGACCCCGACTATTCTGAACCTTGCCTGTCTTGTCCCTGGACTGTCATTGAATCACTCTGCATGTCTGCCAACCGCAAGTACCTGTTTGTTGTACTGAGTTTGCACCTTCCCCAGCATGGTAGCCATGCACTATAGCATTGTGTATAAGTCGTGGGTGCAACCGAGTACTGGTAGGCCTGCTTACCTTATGGGAAAGGGGGCTGCTATAAGTGAAGAACACAGAAGCCAGCTATAGTATCTGACCACCTGTGTTAGGTGTAAGCTTGACAGCACCACTTTACCACAACTCATTATTTGAGAGTTTGCTGGCTCTGGGGCTAGTATAATTATTTGGCGGCTCTATGGTTATCCCTTGTGCTGTATTAGACTCGCACCTTGTGTCATTGGGGAATGCATCCACCCCATTACATGTTGCACAACTGCTAGTGTAACAATCTCCTGAAGACGACTCACACCAATAAAAGCTTTGACAGCCATTTTTTGCACCAAGAATATTTACAGTGGGTATAGAAAAGAATCACCACCTTTAAAATAATCACATTTTGTTGCTTTGCAGCCTGAAATGAAGACAGACACAGTGTTTGTTTTATCTCAGTGCAACTTATAACATCCAAGTAAAAGATATGTCAGAAAAAACAAAAAACAAACAGTATTACAAAATTGGAAAAAGGATCACCTAAAAATGACTCAATCAGTTGCAGCTAATCCCCTTTCAATGGCACACAAAGCCATTTGACTCAATTGTGATCAGTAGTGGTCATTTTGATTAGCTCATCATACAAAGATCTTTTCTTGAGCATTTCAATACCTGGTTGTACAACTGAAGCAAACAATCAAATATAGGTGGAAAGGCACTGTCAAAAGTTTTCCGGGAAAAAAGTTGGACAGGCACAAGTCACGAGATGGATACAAAAAAAATTCAAAGGCTTTGTCAATGCCTAGAAGCACATTGAAGTCTACTAAGAAGTGGAAGGTATTTGGTACAACACAGACCCTCCCTGGATCAGGACGTCACTCCAAACTAAATGAAAGGGAGGAGGAGTAGTCATTGTGTGCAAGTGACAACAATATCACAAATTCTCCACAAATGTGGCTTGTATGGGAGGGCTGCAAGAAAAAAAATAGGATTTTTATAACAGCGTACACTGCGCCCAAAGGCGATGTCCTCATGCCTTTTACATCTACTTGATACAATCTGGTAAATGTATGATAAATGTCCATAATATATATATATATATATATATATATATATATATATATATATATATATATATATATATATATATACACATACACACATATATACATACACACACACACACACACACATACATATACAGGGCTTTTTTTCAGGGGGAACTTGGTGGAACTCAGACCCTTTGGTGCCTGCTCACCAGAATCACTTATAAAACACAGAAGTCTGGTTTCTGTGTTTACAAGCGACAGCTTTGCACTCTGTATGTAATGCAATCCTGGTATTTAATGCCCCTTCTACTGTTTTCGTGAAATTTGACTGAACATACCCACTATTTGATGTGATTTGGAAGGTGTGTGTAGGGGGAGGGGTTTTGTGGGGCTGTGGTTAAGTTCCAGCACCTATTGTTTGATAAAAAAAGCCCTGTGTGTTATTATATTTATATATACATACATACACTCACACACACAAAAATTATGAAAGATCCGGTGACTGTGATCCCTCCACCACAAATACAGATGGCCTCTCACCTCCAAAATTCGACCTGAAACAGGTCACAAAGCAGTACACAGATCACCAGGCAAAGCCCAAATCTCCACTCTGGTTGCTGTCCTCAGATCCACACTCAGTGAGATAATCAATCGTGTATGTATAAAACAGAACAAAGCAATCTAATGCTCTCCGTATAATATGTTTATTAGTAAAAAGAAATAACAAAATATGCACTTACATTAAGCTGCACTCAAATCCGAGTGGCGGCACATAAGCATGCAGTATTATCTAACCAACGAGATGGCCGCGGGTGACATCATACGTGACACCTGACCCCCCATACTCGTTACGTCCATAGGCGGGACTTCCTCAGCGCGGGGCAGGATACACGCAGACGGCCCACTTTGTATATATGTTGTCTTAGTAACCATCAATTAGCAAATGGGGTTCTAGGATACAACGGTCGAATCACCACTTGTATCACAAATACTGCCCCGTACAACCGCTAGCAAGGATACATAGGAAAAACAAATGCAAAGTGCATAATGTCCAAATAAATACATGGGACTGGTGCTAATTTCTAAAAATGACATAAAGGGAACCCTCATTCCTCATATGTAAAAATATAACAGAAAAAAAGAAAAAGAAAATGCGCCTCCATTTATATTCACATAAAACAAAGGGAAAGGAACATAGTTAAAGGAGCACTCTACTAATAATTCCCAAAATATATCTAAAAAATATATTAAAATATTGACGTCAATCCACGACCATCTTAAGGATTAAAAACTACAAAATATCAATTCCATAGATAATTGAAAATACATAAAAATAAAATGCATAAAATATAAAAATGAAAAAAATATACAAAAATAAAAATGGCAAAAAATATATAAAAAAAATGTATAACTGTGACAAAATATGACAAAAATAACATAGGAATAGATAAAAGACCCAAATAAAACCACCTATCTGTTGGAGATAAAGCAATTGAGGTCAAAGTCCACATTCGTCCCCGCAGGAAACATCACCTTGGTCTCATAGATCCAGAAGGATTCTCTGCGACTCAGCTGTCGGATGTAATGTCCTCCTCTCCAATGTCGAGGGACCTTCTCCATACCCCAAAACTTCAAACATTTGGGGTCCCTATGGTGACATGCTAAAATGCTTGGATACACTGAGTCTTAACTCCCCTTTTAATATTGCTGATGTGCTCACCTACACGTACACGAAGTGCTCTTGAAGTGCGACCAACATACTGTAAACCACAGTCGCACTCGAGCATATACACCACTCCTACTGATGTACATGTGATGAGACCCTCTATCTGATAACGTTTTTGTGTGACAGTTGGAATAAAATCTTTCCGCTTTTTAATATTTTTACTGGCTTTCCTGCAAGTGGCACACCTGCCACATGCATAAAAAACAGACAAAAAGCTAAATAGCCTATTATCCACCATTTTGGGTGGATTAACAACTCTTAGTGCCAGACGATCACGAAGTGAAGGAGCTTTATGGTAGATGAACTCAGGAGGGTCCGGGAGTACTGGACCAAGGTCCGATCATATTTCAAAATCAGCCAATGTTTGGCTATAATTCTCTCAAACTTCTTATACTGAATACTATAATCCAACACAATTTTAAATCCAGCAGTATTGTCCTGGACATCAGTATTCAAAGTCCTATCGGCCATGATAGTACTTCTATCGGTAAGCCTAACCTTCTCAATTTCAGAATCTATCCTGGACTGTGAATACCCTGTCTAAACCGGGTCGCTAAAACTTGAGATTGAGATAAAAACTCATCCTCCGATGTACAATTAAGTCGGAGCTGGATGAACTGACCTCTGGGGATATTGCACAACCATGACCTATGGTGGCAACTGTTTAATGGGATGTACGCATTGCGGTCAGTGGCTTTACAATGGTTACTGGTTTGAAAACCAACGTCACTCTTAAAAATTTCCAAGCCTAAAAAAATAATCTGCTGACGATCTATGTTCCAGGTGAGTTGTATATTTTTATTATTTAATTTATCCATAAATAACTGTAAACTAGACATATCTCCTACCCAGATCATTATTAAATCATTAATGTACCTCTTGTAACATGACAATTGGGGTGGGCGATCTTGAAATATATTATCTTCCTCCCAGTGGGCCATAAAAAGATCAGCCACACTGGGATAAAAATTTGCGCCTATTGCTACGCCGCGTATCTGTAAAAAATAGTCCTTATTAAACCAAAAATAATTATTCAACAAGCAGAACTTAATAAAGTGAAAGATATTCCTGCGCTACCCAGTTGGAAAAAGAAAAGAGGAATAGGTAAAAAAGATGAGAGCTGTGGAAGATCTATGCAACCGGACAGCTGCACACACCATAAAAGGGCCAAGCATGAACCCAAAAAAGCAAAGTAGAAGAGGGAGGGGTGCTGCGCTAACCAGAAAAGAGTGCTATAGATCTCCGTATGTGGTCATTTCCTATGTGCTAATACCCAACAGCACATAGAATCGCATAAATAAATAAAAATAACAAAGTCGCAGGGAAAAATCGCATAGGTTGGTGTTGGTTGCTAAAAACCTTGTGAAGTGTAAAAATGCTAAAATGTAATAATAATCCAGGGAAGTGATGTAAATAAACTGGTTGTGAACAGTACAACGTAAATATATCTAAAAATCATACAATGCATATATATAATCAATAGTGCAAAAAACCATATAATAAAGTGCTAGTGCTCAGGTGACCTGAGTGTAATTATTCAGACAAATTCGAACAAAGCATAAAGTGAATAAATAAATATTATAAATCAATATTGCAGTGAATAGTGGCCAAAATTGGTATTAAAATGCCTCAATACAGTGATTAAGAGTGCTAGATGTCCAAAGGTAATAAATGACATGCCAGTAATCCAGCAAAAAAATGTGCAAAAAAAAAGTCTTATAGAAGTGCACAGACAACAGTGCTCAAAAAAACAGCAGTGAGGTGTTTTGGGATGCAATACACCCTGTGTCCTCTTCGTGCAACATACACTAGTGTGGGTAATGGCGCCTTACCTAGCGGTGCTAGGTCAACCGCAGAGATAGTCGCTAAAAGCGCAGGATCTTGAGCCTCAATCACGTCCCTATGCCCACGCTTGCCAGCGTTCCAAGATCCTTATGGCAGCTGGATGTATATAGCTATGGTCCTAGCTGGGGTCCTAGACCAGTGCGGGTCTGTCTTCTGGGGATGAAGTCACGTGATCGGTGACATCACGCGTAGGGACGGAATAGGCTTGTTCATACTGCTGGAAGCATTACGAGCTCGCTGCTCGTAGGAGATAGGCATTTGATCTGTATACTGCTCAATTTGTGGAGGAGGAGCTAGGACCCGCACTGGTCTAGGACCCCAGCTAGGACCATAGCTATATACATCCAGCTGCCATAAGGATCTTGGAACGCTGGCAAGCGCGGACATAGGGACGTGATTGAGGCTCAAGATCCTGCGCTTTTAGCGACTATCTCTGCGGTTGACCTAGCACCGCTAGGTAAGGGGCCATTACCCACACTAGTGTATGTTGCACGAAGAGGACACAGAGTGTATTGCATCCCAAAACACCTCACTGCTGTTTTTTTGAGCACTGTTGTCTGTGCACTTCTATAAGACTTTTTTTTTTTTGCACATTTTTTTGCTGGATTACTGGCATGTCATTTATTACCTTTGGACATCTAGCACTCTTAATCACTGTATTGAGGCATTTTAATACCAATTTTGGCCACTATTCACTGCAATATTGATTTATAATATTTATTTATTCACTTTATGCTTTGTTCGAATTTGTCTGAATAATTACACTCAGGTCACCTGAGCACTAGCACTTTATTATATGGTTTTTTGCACTATTGATTATATATATGCATTGTATGATTTTTAGATATATTTACGTTGTACTGTTCACAACCAGTTTATTTACATCACTTCCCTGGATTATTATTACATTTTAGCATTTTTACACTTCACAAGGTTTTTAGCAACCAACACCAACCTATGCGATTTTTCTCTGCGACTGTTATTTTTATTTATTTATGCGATTCTATGTGTAGATATATTTACGCTGTACTGTTCACAACCAGTTTATTTACATCACTTCCCTGGATTATTAATACATTTTAGCATTTTTACACTTCACAAGGTTTTTAGCAACCAACACCAACCTATGCGATTTTTTTTTTTCTGCGACCTTGTTATTTTTATTTATTTATGCGATTCTATGTGCAGTTGGGTATTAGCACATAGGAAATGACCACATACGGAGATCTATAGCACTCTTTTCTGGTTAGCGCAGCACCCCTACCTCTTCTACTAAGCAGAACTTAAGACTTTCTAATAGTATATGATCACTAGAGAGGTCTGTGGCTGCTAAGGCCCATTCAACTAAAGTTGATGCTTCCTTGTGATCTATTATGGTGTACAATGATTCCACGTCAGCAATAATCAAAATGCTAGATGGGGTACATGGAAGAGTATCCAAAATTTGGATTATCTGCTTAGTATCCTGTAAATAGGCCTTGGTCTTAATAACAAGAGGCTGCAGAAAAAATCTAAATACTGGCCTAACCGTGAGGTCATGGAAGCAATGCCACCTGAAGGGAGGGAGACACAACAAAGTAGGGCACCAAGAGACTAGAGGACTCATACTGCAACTTGCAGTACACTGTGCCCAAAGGCGATGTCCTCATGCCTTTTACATCTACTTGATACAATTTGATAAATGTATGGACTGAAGACCAAGTTACGGCCTTGCAGATTTAAGCTATGGAGGCTTGGTGATGCACTGCCCAAGAAACACCAACAGTCCTTTTGGAGTGGGCTTTATTATGAAAAGGAGGAATTTTCCTCTTAAAAGCATAAGTTTGAACAATCACTTGACGAATCCATTAAGAATTAGTAGATTTCGATGCTGCCTGTCCTCTTTTAGGACCATCTGGCAAAACAAACAAAACATTTGTTTACGAATCTGAGTGGTCACTTTCAATAGACCTTGACCGCTCTCACCACATCAAGAAAATGTAGTGACCTTTCTTCCACAGAAAGGAAGTTCTGGAAAAAAATGAAGGCAGAACAATATCCTGGTCTAAATGAAAACTTGATACTACCTACGGTAAGAATTCAGGATGAGGCCGCAATACAGCCTCATCCTTATGAGCAACCAATACGGCTCCTAGAAAGAGCAGCCAACACTGATACTCTTCTTGCAGAAGATATGGCAACCAAGAAAATTATTTTTCCCCCCGTCAAGAGGACCCAGGGAATATCTCATACTGGCTCCAAAAAAAGGCTGCTTCTATAAGCCAACAGGACTAAAATTAAGTCCAAAGGGTTCAGGGGTGACCAAACTGGAGGATTAATCCGCATTACCCCCTAAATAAAGTTACGAACCAGAGAGAGGGAAGTAAGTGGTTGATGAAAAGAAAGACAGATAAGGCCGACATCTGGCCATCGATAGTACTAGAACTTCAATTCTAATTCTATCTGTAGGAATTCAAGGATCCTACCTATGACATATTTCCTGGGGTGCCCACCCCTGGATTTACACCAGGAGACATATGCCTTCCAGATTCTTGACTCTGGAAGCCGGCTTCCTAGCATTTACCCCAGTAGAACTACTGAGGCTAACCGCCCACAATCTTTCAGAATGTGGGTCTTAATAGCCAAACCACTAAATTTAGCGTTTGTAAGGTAGGATAAAATACCGGACCTCGCGAGAGAAGGTCTGACCATAGTGGTAGGGTCCAAGGGTCCCCCACTGCCTTCTTTACGATCATGGCAAACCAAGATCTCCTGGGCCACAAAAATCACCTCCTGTGAAATCCTGCGAAAAAGGCACGGAAGCAGGAGAACTGGAGGGAACGCATAAATCAGGAAAAAACTGATCCCACGGAAAAAAAAAAATCAAGGCATCTGTTTCGTATGCCATCGGATCCCTTGTCCTTGACACAAAATTACACATCCGGAACTCCCCATCTTCTGGTATATCAACAGAAACATGTTGGGGTGAAAGGATCATTCTCCCAGGAACAATTGTTGGCGACTAAAGTAGTCCGCCTGCAAATTCCTATTCCTGGAATGAAAATTGCTAATAGGCAAAGAATGTTGTTTACTGCCAAGATAGAACATGATTCACCTCTTTCTGAGCCACACGACATCTCGTGCCCCCTTGGTGAATGATAAAAGCCACAACTGTGGCACTGTCGGATTGGATCCTGGTAGGACAATTCCGTAGATTGGGCGTCCAGGCCTCGAGGACCAGGCGTATGAGCATGGTCTACTGGACAAGTCAGGTTTTTGTTTACAGAGGCTATAGCAGCATTAATTGCTGGAACTGCCCATAAAACCCTTCCTCCATAGAATAAAGTATAGAGAACTTTTTCAGAGGAAAAAAACTGTATCTGGGTGCTCTCACTCAGAATACATAAGCTTTCTTAGGCATGAATGGATAGAAAAAGCATGAACAGATTGGGGGGGGGGGCTTTTAGTGAACCCAAAGCAGAAGTGGGCTCATCGACTGACTGCGTTACTAGCAGTAATGTGGAGCGGACCAATTCAGTGAGCGACTGTGAACAATCTTTCCTGTGAGCTTGATACTTCGCATCAGGTTCTTCAGAAGAGGAGACATCAGCCTTTTCCTTGTCCTAGAGAGAAATTCGCCATCTCTCGCTCCTTTTTCTCAGTATAAGGGTCCTGAGCAATGGACGGGGACCTGTTACGCTTAGTCCCACTCTGGGACGCGATTAAAGCATCAAACTTTTACTTCAAGCTTAAAATGGTTGAAGAAAAAACCTCCTTAGTAATATACACAGGGCCAGTGTTTAAGAGCAGCTGCAACACTTGCCCCTCCTGACGGCTCACTGTGACCAGCCATATTACTCTCAGGGGAGGATGCCATCTTACTGGGATGGATCTAGGCTTCCGTGTGACTAAATAAGTCTTTCTAAAGCCCTTTATTGAGGTGTTTTTACCCCCCCTTCTGCCATAGCCTGATGCACAAAGCAGAGGTACTACCAGGAGGAATGGCTTCTGTGGAACTAAAGTCTTTCTAGAGCCCTTTATTGAGGCGTATTTACTCTTCTGCCATAGCCCGATGCACAAAGCAGAGGTACTACCAGAAGGAATGCATATACTGCTTGAGCTATAGTCGTCTAGCACAGTTGCTGCTATTAATGCCCAGCCTGACGCAGCAGTAAAAATGTGTCAAAGGAAATGCCTGTGTCACCAAACCTCTTAATGCCACCTTTGCTCTTGTGTCCCTCCACAGCCTGCAGCAACACAAAAGGTGCTTTTAAAACCTTGCCTCCTCGTGTTGGGCATCTGAGGACGCCGACGCCGCTAAGCCCCGCGTTGCCTACAGCTTTTTCCCTTTTTCTTTTTAAAGAAAACTTTATCCCGCGCAATCGGCAGACTACAGCTCCTCTAGGACCTACGGGAAAGAGCAGCATGGTGCGGGGGTCTGTAAGCCGCCAAACTGCGCACTGATCGCGCTAGTTTTCTTCTTCCTTTTTTTTTAAAGAAAAACTTAGAAAGCTTTTTCCCCCATGAAGAGGGGGAGACTGTCAGCACAGGGGGGCGATAGGTGGGGAGAAGAACCCCCCTCAAGCTTACCGGAGGTCCTGCTGTCTGCCTGGAGCAGGGGTCTTCAAACTACGGCCCTCCAGTTGTTCAGGAACTACAATTCCCATCATGCCTAGTCATGTCTGTGAATGTCAGTTTTACAATGCCTCATGGGACGTGTAGTTCTGCAACAGCTGGAGGGCCGTCGTTTGAGGATCCCTGGCCTGGAGGAAGAAGCATCTCAGCTCCCTGAAACAGCGTGTTCTCTCAGCGTGAGGCTGTGAATGCTCAATACAACCCCAAGTGGAGACACATAGGCATGACAACATTTACTAATCTTAAAAGTAGACATTAATAAGAAAATTAAAAAAAAATTGTAGAAAGCTCCACATACCTTTCCCGCTGCAGGGTTTTCTGTGGTAAACCAACAGACCCAATCTTCACCCTTCACGGTGGGTTCCGTCAAACCTTTAGGAGCTGGGGATCCTCAGGAAACGCACTATCCTGGACCTGTAACAGCACCTCCGCCAGTAAAACTTTATGGCTTTACTACCAAAAAGTACTGGATCCCGGGGTCCAGCTCTCTAAAAAGAGAAGCATTTACAGGCAAAACCTAGTTTCTTCGGATACGAGGCCCGGGTACCATACAATTTGGCCAAAAGAGACACTGAATGGATCCGGTCAGCATGGCTAGCCCCAGCAAGGATTGCTCCAGAGGAGCACAGAACATCTTTCCTCGTGACCAACACCTTAGACACTGGCAAAAAAACTGAGGTACTCCCACCAGTGGGAGGGGTTATATAGGGAGTGCAATTTTTAATTTAGGGCTTGCCAGTGTCCATCACCTGAAGGTGCCCTATAACCCACATACTAACTACTATGGATCTGTGTCCCATGATGTACGATAGGAAAAGCCACTCCTCAACATGCAGTCACGAATGAGCTTTGCCAAAATGCACCTTGAAGATTCAAAGGCCAATATGGACAAAAGGTGTTATGTCAGATGAGAATAAAATTTAATTATTTGGCCTCAGCAGCAAACGATACAATGCCTTGAAAAAGTATTCATACCTGTTGAAATTTTCCACATTTTGTTATGTCAAAAACGTAAATGTATTATATCAGGATTTTATGTGCTAGACCAACACAAAATGGCACATAACTGAAGTGGAAGGAAAATGAACAGTTTTCAAATCTTTTTACAAATAAATATCTGAAAAGTAGGGATGCAACGATATTTTGGTGGTCGAAAATGGTATTTTCGGCATTATGCCGAAAGAAAAAAAAAGTGCTGATAAGGCACCGATAATAGCACATGCTCAGTAGCGGTGGCCGCGCCGCCAGGTGCCACCCATTGTGCAGTGTCATTCTGGTGGCTCAAGGTTCTGTCCTCCCCTCCCTCCTACTACCTTTGCAGAGCGGTGATCTCCGTGTGTCAGGCAGCTGAATTGTCTGGGTGACCATAGTAACAATGTCCCGCCTCCTGTGAGAGATGGCACACTGATCCAATGCCGGGACATTGAATCAGTGTGACATGATCACAGGAGGCGGGACATTGTCACTGCGACCCGGGCAATTCAAATACAGCTCCGTGACACAGCAGGAGATCGCCGCTCTGATCCGGGCATTGGCAAGGCTGCATTGATCTCTTGTATCATGTCTGCAGACTCTGACCATCTCCTGTATCAGGTCTGCTAGAGGTGCAGCAAATGGAAATTTTGCTAATACTATTAGCAGTGTGCTTAAGTTTAAGTAAGAGAGATTGCAGACATGATACAAGAGATGGTTAGAGACTGAAAACTGCATTTTTCGTGAGCTTTTCTTCACTAAAAAGGTGCCAATAATGGCCAACAATAAATTCATATTAATTTAAAATTGATAAGATCAATTATATATAAAAATTAAAAAAAAAAAAAAAAAAACTGTCATTTTCTGTTTCCTGCATTTTCGGTACCAAAATTTCCATTCGGTGCACCCCTACTGAAAAGTGTGGCGTCCATTTGAATTCAGCCCCCGAGTCAATACTTTGTAGAACCACCTTTCGCTGCAATTACAGCTAAAAGTTATTTTGGGTATGTCTCTACCAGCTTTGCACATCTAGAGAGTGAAATTTTTGCCAATTATACTTTGCAAAATATCTCAAGCTCTGTCGGATTGGATGAAGAGCGTCTGAAGAGCAATTTTCAAGTCTCGCCACAGATTCTCAATTGAATTTAGGTCTGGATATGGACTGGGCCATTTTAAACACATAAATATGCTTAGATCTAAACCATTGCGGCTCTAGCTGTATGTTTAGGGTCGTTGTCCTGCTGGAAGGTGAACCTCCACCCCAGTCTCAAGTCTTTTGCAGACTAACAGATTTTCTTCTACGATTGCCCTGTATTTGGCTCCATCCATCTTCCCATCAACTCTGACCAGCTTCCCTGTCTTTGCTGAAGAAAAGCATCCCCACAACATGATGCCGCCACCACATTTCATGGTAGGGATGGTGTGCAGTGTTAGTTTTCCACCACACATAGCGTTTTGCTTTCAGGCCAAAAAGTTAAATTTTGGTCTCACCTGACCAGAGCACCCTTCTTTCACATGTTTGCTGTGTCCCCCACATGGCTTGTCGTAAACAGGATTTCTTATGGCTTTCTTTCAACTATGGCTTTCTTCTTGCCACTCTTCCATAAAGACCAGATTTATGGAGTGCACGACTAATAGTTGTCCCTGTGGACAGATTTTCCCACCTGAGCTGTTGATCTCTGCAGCTCCTCCAAAATTACCATGGGTCTCTTGGCTTCTTCTCTAAATAATGCCTTCCCTGTCAGTTTAGGTGGACGGCCATGTCTTGGTAGGTTTGCAGTTGTACCACCCTTTTTCCATTTTCGGATGATGGATTTAACAGCGCTCTGCAAGACGTTCAAAGCTTGGGAATTTTTTTTTAGAATTTAACTCTGCTTTAAACTTCTCCACAACTTTATCCATGACCTACCTGGTGTTCCTTGGCCTTCATGATGCTGTTTTTTCACTAAGGTTCTCTAACAAACCTCTGAGGGCTTTACAGAACAGCTGTATTTATACAGAGATTAAATTACACACAGGTGGACTCCATTTACTATTTAGGTGACTTCTGAGACAATCGGTTCCACTAGATTTTAGTTACGGGTAAGAGAGTAAAGGGGGCTGAATACCATGCACGCCACACTTTTCAGATATTTGTAAAAAAAATTTAAAAAAATTTGAAAACCATTTACCATTTTCCTTCCACTTAATTATGTGATACTTTGTGTTGGTCTAGAACATAAAAGGTCAATAAAATACATTTAAGGTTTTGGTTGTAACATAACAAAATGTGAAAAATGTCAAGGGGTATTGTGATAGACTCACCCTGGCATTTGAGGGAGCTACAAGCATTTAGGAAGATGCCATGTAAGGCAAGAGGACATAAAGGCCATGATGGTCTCTGCCAGTTTGGGACTCATAGCTGATGTCGATGTCATCAGCAAGCCACCTGTCTGGGGCCCCCGGCCATAATGAGTTTATTGAAATTAGGTCTCCTGCTATTGTCTGAAGGTGTTCTGTGTTTATACTTATGATAATGTGTATTGTACCTTCTGAGCTTGGAGCCGGCAAGTCTAACCTACAATGAGACCTCCAGGTGTCTAATTATCATACTGTTTATAGTATATGTCGGTTGTTGTAAATGTATTCCTGTGTGCAGTCTGTATTGTTCAGGTAATATGATCAGGAGGGGGGAATGTCCTCCTGGGGTGTATAAAAGCCTGTATTCTTGTTCAAACTGTTCTTATTGTGATTTACTCCAAAGTTCTTGTGCTAACTCTAGCCAGATTTGCTGGTCTGGGGTTCCAGAGCTTAGGAAGCAGCTTCTTGGCGAAGATACCCAGTCACGGTGTCCGGATTCCGTTACAGGTATGAGTACTTTTTTCAAGGCACTGCATGTCTGGCGGAAATCCAATACAGTTCACCATCTAAATAACACCATTCCTACAGAAAAGCATGGAGGTGGCAATATCCTGTTATGGGTGTGTTTCTCTGCAGCAGGGATCGAAGCACTTGTCAGGATAGAAGAAAAATTGACAGGGCAAAATACCATCAAGTTCTTGAGGAGAATCTGCTGCCCTCCAGCAGAAAGTTGGGAAGAAGGTTTACCTTTGAATATGACAATGACCCAATACACACAGCAAAAACGACCACACAGTGGTTAAACTAGAAAAAGGTATATCAAAACAACGGCACACTGCAGTGGGACATGTTGTCATGGTGATCCCAAAACGAAAGTGAGGCTTGGCTAAGAACCATAGTGAGCATGTGCAAGATTATATATCAGAATAGCAGGAAGGGCGGAAGTAAATTGCTAAACGGACTCGGAAGACAGCAGTTAAAATGGAGCTGCCTTTTCCCAGGAAGAAGCAAAATGATAAGAGACACAAGATTGGGGGTTATTATTAATGTGGAATGTGTTAGAATACATTGCTATACTATCTTATTTAAAAAAACAGCTTCATAAGGAGAGAGTTTACTTCCTCTTTAATAGACTAAAGGCTATCATTAAAGCAAAAGGTGGTTCAACAAAATACTGAAACAGGGCTATCCTTTTTCCAACTCAGGGATTCGTTTTTTTAATATAAAAATGTTGGTGTTCTATCCTTTACTTGGATGTTATACATTGCAGTGAGTAACTACAGTTGGATAAAACAAAAACTGTCTTCATTTCAGGCTACAACAAAATTCGATTTAAAAAAAGGGGGGGGGCGATTCTTTGCTATACCCACTGTAAAGGCAAGTAGAACATTAAGCAAGTTAAGCTCTGCCAAAGAGGGTTTATCCCATTAGGCCCCTTTCACACTTGTACGACCAGAAAGTCACGTGACTTTGCCGTGACTTGAAGCAATGCCTGTGTCATCTTGAGGTCTATGGTCCTCAAGTCACACTAAAGTAGTGCAGGGACTACTTTGAAGGCGCACAGATATGAACTGTACTCGTTGGAAATCATGGGGCAAGAGTTGGCATGCAACTTTACAGTCCCAAGTCGCACAAAATGGTGAAAGGGACCCAAAACACATTAGCATACCTGCTTTGTGCAATAGGTACTGCAAAAGATCTTCTCCAGGCATTAGAAGCGCCACAAGGCCCTGTCTTATAATTTATTCATGTCTGTAGATATACAGTTTTATTAATAAGTGGTCTCTGAGGAAATGCACTAGGCTGGTGCGCCCTTCTACATGGAACTGGCAGAATCGACCAGGCATTTATAAAAAAAAAAAACAAAACAGATGGATAATAACTTGCATATGAACAATATATATATATATATATATATATATATATACATATACATATATATATACACACATATATATATATATATATATATATATATATACACACATATACATATACACACACACAGTGGATATAAAAAAAAAAGTCTACACACCCCTGTTAAAATGTCAGGTTTCTGTGATGTAAAAAAAAAAATATGAGACAAAGATATATAATTTCAGAACTTTTTCCACCTTTAATGTGACCTATAAACAACTGTACAACTCAAATGAAAAAGAAACTGAAATCCGTTAAGGAAGGGAAGTAAAAATAAAAAAAATATAATAATAATGGTTGCATAAGTTACATATTAATTGAGGTTGAAGAAAGATACAAGTCCATCAAGTCCAACCTACGTGTACGATTATGTGTCAGTAGCACACCATTTTATAACTGGGGTTGTAGCTGTGTTCAGAATTAAAAAATCCCATTCAAACTGATGTTAAATAGGGTCAGTACACACTTGTCATCCTTTAGCCCCAGTTCACACAGGGGAGACTTGTCAGGCGACTTAGCCGCCTGACAAGTCGCGTCCCCTTCTGTACTACGGAACCGTTCTAATAGGAGCGACTCAAGTCGCTCCAACTTAGAAAAAGGTTCCTGTACTACTTTTGGGGCGACTTCAGGCGACTTGCATTGACTTCTATACAGAAGTCGTTTTGCAAGTCGCCGCTGAAGTCGTGTGCAGGTCGCCTCTGTGAGTTGACCTGAAAGTCGTGTTCCCCCTGTGTGAACCGGCAGTTAGAGTGCCTGTCAGGAGAAGGGTACAAAAGAATTTCCAAGGCATTAGATATACCATGGAACACAGTGAAGAGTCATCATCAAGTGGAGAAAATATGGCACAACACTGACATTACAAAGAACTGGAAAATTGATGAAAAGACGAGAAGAAAACTGGTCAGGGAGGCTGCCAAGAGGCCTACAGCATCATTAAAAGTAATTGGCTGTGTGGTACATGTGACAACAATCCTGTATTCTTCATATGTCTGGGCTATGGGGTAGAGTGGCAAGACAGAAGAGCTCTTTCTTACGAAGAAAAACATACAAGACCTGCTAAATTTTGCAAAAACACATCTGAAGTCTCCCAAAAGCATGTGGGAAAATATGTTCTGGTCTGATGAAACCAAGGTTGAACTTTTTTGGCTATAATTCCAAAAGATCAGTTTGGTACACCGTTTTTGCACATCACCAAAAAACACCATACCCACAGTGAAGCGTGGTGGTGGCTGCATCATGCTTTGGGGCAGCTTTTCTTCAGCTGGAACAGGGGCCTTAGTCAAGAGGTAGAGGGAATTTTGAACAGTTCCACATACCAGTCAATATTAGCACAAAACCTTCAGGCTTCTGCTAGAAAGCTGAATGCCTTTCAGCATCAGAACGACCCAAAACATACATCTAAATCAACAAAGGCATTGCTTCATCAGAAGATTAAAGTTTTGGAAAGGCCCAGCCAGAGCCCAGACCTGAATCCAATTGAAAATCTGTGGGGTGATCTGAAGAGGGCTGTGCTCAGGAGATGCCCTCGCAATCTGATCGATTTTAAATTTTTTGCAAAGAAGAGTGGGCAAAATATTGCCAAGTCAAGAGGTGCCAAACTGATAGGCTCATACCCAAAAAGGCAATGCCATAATAAAATCAAAAGGTGCTTCAACAAAGTATTAGTGTAAGGGTTTGCACACTTATGCAACCATATTATTTAAATTTTTATTTCCCTCCACCTAAAAGATTTCAGTTTGTTGTTAAACTGAGTTGTACAGTTTATAGGTCACATTAAAAAGGTGGAAAAAGTCGGGAATCTCCATAAATTGGAATAAGTCAGTAATTTTGCCATTGGACGCACTTCGTTATCCACTCCCGGAACGCGCAAGGGCAGTGGAGGTGGTTTCCAACTTCAAATATCTGGGAATACAGATCTCACCCGACCCAACCGAATATATCCGTCTGAACTTACTGCCAATTATAAGTATGTTTTGTCAGAAATGTTCGGTGTGGTGTAAGCTTCCCCTATCAGTGATAAGAAGGCTCACTTTGATAAAAATGGTGTGGGCCCCCCAGTTGCTATACACCTTTAACCACATGCCGACCGCCGCATGTAGATATACGTCGACAGAATGGCACGGACAGGCAAATGGGCGTACAGGTACGTCCCTTTAAATCTGCCGCCGTGTGGTCACGTGTGTGCCGCGAGCTTCGCGATCGTGCCTGCGGGACCCGCGGACTCAATGTCCGCAGGTGTCCCGCGATCGTGTCATGGAGCTGAAGAACGGGGAGATGTCAGTGTAAACGCAACATCTCCCCGTTCTTCCTAGTGAAATGTCACTGATCGTCTGTTACTTCTCATCGAGAGCAGCGATCAGTGACGTGTCACTCGTAGCCACGCCCCCTAACAGTCAGAATCACTCCCTAGAACACAAACCCTTACTAGTGGTTAACCCCTTCACTGCCAGTCACATTTACACAGTAATCAATGCATTTTTAATCGCACTGATCGCTGTATAAATGTGAATGGTCCCAAAATAGCGGCAAAAGTGTCCGATGTGTCCACCATAATGTCGCAGTCACGATAAAAACGGCAGATTGCAGCCATTACTAGTAAAAAAAAAATATTAATAAAAATACCATAAATCTATCCCCTATTTTGTAGACGTTATAACTTTTGCGCAAACCAAACGCTTATTGCGATTTTTTTTTTACCAAAAATAGGTAGAATACGTATCGGCCTAAACTGAAATAAAAAAAAAAAAAAAAAAAAAAAAAAAAAAACGGAGTTCGCCTTACCGGTAACTCTTTTCTAGGCGTCTTCCAGGACAGCCTCAAACATAGGGCTCCTCCTCCGGGACAGGAAACACGTATACCAATTGCCTTAAAAAGGTGGTCCTCCAGGCCTCCCTCTTCAGTTTACCAAAGAACTACTGGAAGGCTCTGAAAGACATAATACACTAACACCACATCAGTACATAACTCCAACACCAGTTAAATACAAAACACCGGGTGGGAAACCAGGCTGTCCTAGAAGACTCCTAGAAAAAGAGTTACCGGTAAGTCTAACTCCGGTTTTCTCCTTTCGTCTTCCAGGACAGCCTCTGAGATGATAAGCAAGAAACTTACTTTGTCAGGGTGGGACCACTACCTGGAGGGCCTTTCATCCAAATGTCTGCTCTTTGTCAGACAATAATTCCAGACGGTAGTGCTTAGCAAACGTTGAGTAGCTGGACCATGTTGCTGCCTTACAGATGACCTCCAGAGGCTCCGGCCCTCTCTGCCCATGAAACCGAGACTGCCCTGGTGGAATGTGCCTTAACTAACGGTGCTTGTCTACCTTCCAACTTATAGGCTTCTATGATTACCATTCTTATCCATCTAGCGATGGAAGATTTAGAGGCCCTGCAACCCTTGCGGGCCCCCGAAAAATTAACAAAGAGAGTCTGAGTTCCTAAAACCTCTAGTGACTTCTAAATAAACTAAAAGGCTTCTCTTAACATCTAATAAACTTAAAGATTCCTCCTCATTTTCTTCTGAGGTGTAACGGAAAGTCGGCAGGACAATGTCCTGGGATCTATGGAACGTAGATTCTTCTTTAGGGAGAAAACTGGGATCTGTCTTAATGATCCTGTCCTCCCTAATCAACAAAAATTGCTCCCGAATAGAGAGAGCCTGCAAATCACTCACCCTTCTGGCTGATGTGATAGCTATCAGAAAAACTGTTTTGAGTACCACCCATTTTAGCCCAGAATTCTCCAGGGGTTCAGAGGGACTACCAGTAAGTGCTCTGAGGACCAATGCTAGATCCCAAGTAGGGCAGGCTGTAACCCTCACAGGCCTCGACCTTGACAGGGATTTGAAGAAATTCCTAAAGAATCGATCTTGCTGAAGTGAGGTCTGCAAGAAAATACTCAAGGCCGTAGTCTGAACCTTCAGTGTACTAACAGAGAGGCCCAGTACTACACCTGTCTGAAGAAAATCCAGAACTGCCAGAATCCCAGGATGACTCAGCCCCTGCTCTACCAACCAGGAATTAAATCTTTTCCATACCTTGATATAAATTGCCCTGGTTACCGGTTACGGCACTCGAGAAGAGTGAAAACCCTTGAGCTTTCAACAGCTGTTCCTCAGATACAAGGCTGATAGCTTGAGGCTCTCCATCTGAGGGTGTAGAATTGGGCCCTGGGAAATCAAAACCTCTCTGGCCGGGAGGGGTAAAGGAGGATAGCCCACGCTTCTCCAGAATGTGGGTCTCAATGCCAAACTGTTAAATTTAGCGTTTATAACGTAGGATGGAATACCGGACCTTGTGAGAGAAGGTCTGCCGTGGTGGTAGGGTCCATGGGTCCCCTACAGCCATCTTTACGATCTCTGCATACCAAGATTTACTGGGCCACAAGAATCATAGACTTCCCTTCCTGCTTGATCCTGCGAAGAAGTCGCGGACGCAGGCAGAATAGGAGGGAATGCATAAATCAGTAAGAACCGATTTCACGGAAATAGCAAGGCATCTGTTCCACATGCTAGCAGATCCTTTGTTCTTGACACAAAGTTGTCGATTTCTTTGTTAAACCTGGACGCAAATAGATCTGTGTCTGGGATCCCCCATCTTTGACATACTGACATGAAGATATCAGGGTGAAGGAACCATTCTACCGGGAACAACTGCTGGCGACTCAAGTAGTCCGCCTGACAATTTTCTATTCCCAGAATGAAGACTGCCGATAGACAAAGTACATGTTTTCTGCCCAAGATAGGATATGATTCACCTTTCTCTGGGCCGTACAACTTCTTGTGTCCCCTTTGTGATTAATATAGGCCATTGCTGTGGCATTGTCAGATTGAATCCTGGCAGGAAAATTCTGTAAACTGAACGTTCAGGTCCTCAGGAGCAAGTGCTCTGCCCGAATTTCTAGAATGTTAATGGGCAAGGCTATTTCTGATCTGGGCCACTTCTCTGGGACAGTTGCCTCTTCTAGGACTGCTCCCCAACCCAAAAAGGTTGGCATATGTTGTTACCACTTCCCAGGTAACTGAAGAAAGGATTTCCCCTTTGCAGATTTTTGGTTATTAAGCATAAACTGAGGCTCAGGCGCACCCAGCCTACAGCACCTGGTATTTCCAGGTGGTCTCCCATCCAAGGCACTAACCAGGCCTGACCCTGCTTAGCCTCCAAGATCCGACAAGATCGGGTGCTTTCAGGGTGATGTGGCTGTAGGCTTTGGAGTCAGACACATTGGGAATCTAGAGCTTGAACCCTTTGTTCCAAGCCGATAGGATACTGTTTTGCAGCAGTCTCGAATGAAAGTGAGCATAAGGAACGGCCTAAAATGAAGCCACCATCTTTCCCAACAACCTCATGCAAAGCTGAATAGAAGAATTCATCTTGCTTCGACCACCCTTTTCTGGGTGTATCTATGATCAGACCCAAAGTATTTTAGCCTTCTTCATGGTTTTAAAGAAGATTTCTTCTAAGTTGAGAATCCAACCTAGATATTCCAGGTAGTTGAATGTGGTGACATGAGGCAAAAAGGAAGTTCTGGACAGCCGCACTCCAGAATATAGCCTTTATTAGTAAAAATTCAGACAGATACAAGCCCCAGCAAAAAAAAATGGGACAAACGAGCTGACGCGTTTCACACTTAACAGTGCTTAGTCATAGCTGCCCTACCACCAAAAACAGTGCAATATATATACTAAAATGTTTCAAATATGTGACTCCATGTGTAGTTAATTGAGTCTAATTACTCAATTAGATCTTCAATTGGAAGAAACCCTTGATTAACAAACGTGTTCAACGTGTGTGAGTTGGGGGAATACACACGAATATGTGAGTTCAGTGCAAAGGTGAAGCAAATGCTTTTTAAAGAATTAAATTAAATTTAAACCAACTAAAATAAAGTGTCTAAATAACTTATTTTGTTTTAATGAATTGTTCAAATGAACTGTAAGCTGTAAATATGTCCAATGAATATGTGAACACCTGAATAGTTGGTGAAAAAATGAAATAAAATAAAATAAAAATAAAATGTGATAAGAATTAAACATTTAAATAAAATGAGTGACTATATGATAATAAATCTGTATTAATGATAATAGTATATTATATATATATATCAAAACATACTTAATCACAGAGGTATATGTAAATGGATGAATGAATAAGTGCTGTCTAACACCAACTGTGTGTAAGGAACGTGTATATATATATCCCATTTGTAGACTTTTATATGGGATCCACCAGATCTCTGTTGTTGTATATGCAATAGGTATATCATGAAGTACCATATGTTCCAAAGGATGTATACATGAGCCTATGTACACATATATACACATATAAACATAATCCTTGTTTGCACAACTAACTGTGGACGTAGACTCCAAATATAAGTGAACACTTAAATATTTATCATCATATAAAAAAATAATTTCCTATCCAATTAAACACTTATTGAAAAATTCTATATGTTATTATCACAAAATTTAAAAAATATTTAATGTATATATGAAAGAACTGTATCATAGCATATACACCAGATGAATATATATATATATATCTATATATCTATCTATCTATCTATCTATCTATCTATCTATCTATCTATCTATCTATCTATCTATCTATCTATCTATCTATCTATCTATCTATCTATCTATCTATCTATCTATCTATGAGCATTCTAGTGATGTCCAAAAGAACTGTTGAGCAAATCCAGTCTATGAATCAAATGGTCATGGGGAGAAAGTATAGCAAGAATCCTCATTTTAAATATGACGACGATTTGGGAGATCCAGGAACTACCTTTAGCGAAAAAAATAAGTAATAATAAAGTAGTAAAATTGTAGCTGGTCAAATAACCAAAAACATAAAAGCCACCATACCACAAGTACAAAAAAATCAATAAAAAGGTAAAAAAAGCACAAAGAAACCCCCAGAAAAACCCTATACGGCAAAGGAATAGAAACCAAAGAGAAGTTCAAAAAGGAATTAGCATCGTAAACCACAAGATCAGAATTATACTGTAATGAAAAACCTCCATATACCCATATGTAAATATGACAGTGGGTATCTATATGTCCGCTTTCCAAAAATACCACAATTGTCCTAATATGTAGGGGCCGCTAGTGTTCGGCATACATGCAGCATTCTGCAATGTCGTCGATACCGCAACCATAGTGAAACTATAACTATTGGGGTGCTGGATAAGAAACCCACATTGTCATGCTATAAGGCTGTAAATGTATCTAAGCAAATGTGCATGCAGGATATCTATAGGAACAAACCTATGTAAAAAAAAAAAAAAAAAATTACATTACTACTCATATCAGACACGCAAACCACAGTCTAAACCCATGCCGGCATTGCAAGCCTCAAAGAATTGCAAGATGTCAGCTACTGGTAAAAACAGTTTGACAAAATATGGGACATTGTTGATAAGTGTGTCCAACATGAAACAGAATCCAATTATATAAATGGATATAAATGAATGCAAAACCAGATAAACTACTATACACTAGCATAGGGTAAAGGGGACAAGAAAAAAGGGAAACAAAAACCAAAAACCAGGCAGTAAGAAAAGAGGAAACGAGGGAAAAAAATATTGTTAATGAGAACAGACAGCGGAAGACATAGCTATGTATGGCCAATCACATTTTAACTAGTAGACATATCCTCGCTCAAACCTCCCAATAGTCCATGGTGTTTAAAACATGTACCGTTTAGAGTCCTGATGACTACCTAAACTGCCTACATGTAGGTAAAAGCCATCTAAATGTAATACTCCCACTAATGTCCACAACACTATGCGAACAGAGTGGTCAGTATCAAGACGGCCAAAGTATTGCCACACTTCCCGGTTAAAAACGGGCATACACATGACAATGTTAATTGTATGAACCATAGTAAACTGAAGCCTGAATGGCAAATCTTGTCTCCACTACAACCCATATACACCACCATGAATCTAGTCATAATAGTGAGAAACGTCCCACTCAAAGTTCAATCCTGTCGGGATTCTGGTGTGTAGAGGAAATATGCAGAATACTTTGCGATCTTTCACCCTACGTGTAGTACGGCCAACATACTGGATCTGACATTGTTCGCATGTGATAACAGATGAGAAATCTGGAATTACAGTCAAAGGAGGATGTGATGTCAAAAGTTTTACCGTTTACACTAGAGGTCACAACTTGGCCTCTTTTTATATAGCAACAATAGTCGCATCCTTTAATACCACATTTAAAGTTACCTTTAAAGTAAAGCCAATTGGAGGCCGATTGTGTGCTGGAGAACAAACTGGGTGAAAGGAATCTTCCCAGAGTAGGGGCTCTACGAGAAACCGATCTTATACCCTTTGAAAGAATTTCATTGTAAATAGGGTCATTAAATAAGACAGGTAGGTATTTAATTACTATATTACAAATTTTTGAAAATTCTGTACTATGGGGTGTAGAAAAAAAATAGGAACATTGCCCATAGAAAAGGAAAGTTTCCGTTTGTTGACATGATTTGTATCTTTATTCTCCTCCAGTAAGGGGTTTCTAGTGACCTTATTGGCTGCAGAGAAGACCCTAAAAATTACTCTCTCTGGGTACCCTCTTATCCTTGAACCTTTGGGTCATGTTCATGGCCTCTTTTTGAAAAGTTTCCGGTGTGCTACATATTCGCTTTAATCTGAAGAACTGGTCAAATGGTACACCTCTGATGGTGTGTCTCGGATGGGCAGAATCGGCTCTTAACAGCATTTCCGGCTGTGGATTTCCTGTATATACCCGTTGTCACCTCACCATTGATACCAGACAATTTCACATCTAAAAATTCAATGGAGCTCTCTTGGAGGTCCCCAGTGAACTTTAGATTAAGGGAGGAGGTGTTTAACCACTTCAGCCCTGGACCATTATGCTGCCTAAGGACCAGAGGTCTTTTTCCAATTTGGCACTGCGTTGCTTTAACTGCTAATTGCGCGGTCATGCAATGCTGTACCCAAACGAAATTTGCGTCCTTTTCTTCCCACAAATAGAGCTTTCTTTTGATGGTATTTGATCACCTCTGCGGTTTTTATTTTTTGCACTATAAATGGAAAAAGACTGAAAATTTTGAAAAAAAATGATATTTTCTACTTTTTGTTATAAAAAAAATCCAATAAACTCAATTTTAGTCATAGATTTAGGCCAAAATGTATTCGGCCGCATGTCTTTGGTAAAAAAAATGTCAATAAGCGTATATTTATTGGTTTGCGCAAAAGTTATAGCGTCTACAAACTAGGGTACATTTTCTGGAATTTACACAGCTTTTAGTTTATGACTGCCTATGTCATTTCTTGAGGTGCTAAAATGGCAGGGCAGTACAAAACCCCCCCAAATGACCCCATTTTGGAAAGTAGACACCCCAAGGAAATTGCCGAGAGGCATGTTGAACCCATTGAATATTTTTTTTGTCCCAAGTGATTGAATAATGACAAAAAAAAAAATAATATTAAAAAAAGTTGTCACTAAATGATATATTGCTCACACAGGCCATGGGCCTATGTGAACTGCACCCCAAAATACTTTCAGCTGCTTCTCCTGAGTACGGGGATACCACATGTGTGGGACTTTTTGGGAGCCTAGCCGCGTACGGGCCCCCAAAAACGAATCACCGCCTTCAGGATTTCTAAGGGTGTAAATTTTTGATTTCACTCTTCACTGCCTATCACAGTTTTGGAGGCCATGGAATGCCCAGGTGGCACAAAACCCCCCCAAATGACCCCATTTTGGAAAGTAGACACCCCAAGCTATTTGCTGAGAGGCATGGTGAGTATTTTGCAGCTCTCATTTGTTTTTGAAAATGAAGAAAGACAAGAAAAAACATTTTTTTTTCTTTTTTCAATTTTCAAAACTTTGTGACAAAAAGTGAGGTCTGCAAAATACTCACTATACCTCTCAGCAAATAGCTTGGGGTGTCTACTTTCCAAAATGGGGTCATTTGGGGGGGTTTTGTGCCACCTGGGCATTCCATGGCCCCTGAAACTGTGATAGGCAGTGAAGCGTGAAATCAAAAATTTACGCCCTTAGAAAGCCTGAAGGCGGTGCTTGGTTTTTGGGGTCCCGTACGCGGCTAGGCTCCCAAAAAGTCTCACACATGTGGTATCCCCGTACTCAGGAGAAGCAGCAGAATGTATTTTGGGGTGTAATTTCACATATTCCCATGGCATGTTTGAGCAATATATCATTTAGTGACAACTTTGTGCAAAAAAAAAAAATTTGTCTCTTTCCCGCAACTTGTGTCACAATATAAAATATCCCATGGACTCGACATGACTCTCAGCAAATAGCTTGGGGTGTCTACTTTCCAAAATGGGGTCATTTGGGGGGGTTTTGAACTGTCCTGGCATTTTATGCACAACATTTAGAAGCTTATGTCACACATCACCCACTCTTCTAACCACTTGAAGACAAAGCCCTTTCTGACACTTTTTGTTTACATGAAAAAAATATTTTTTTTGCAAGAAAATTACTTTGAACCCCCAAACATTATATATTTTTTTTAAAGCAAATGCCCTACAGATTAAAATGGTGGGTGTTTCATTTTTTTTTTTTCACACAGTATTTGCGCAGCGATTTTTCAAACGCATTTTTTGGGGAAAAAACACACTTTTTAAAATTTTAATGCACTAAAACACACTATATTGCCCAAATGTTTGATGAAATAAAAAAGATGATCTTAGGCCGAGTACATGGATACCAAACATGACATGCTTTATAATTGCGCACAAACGTGCAGTGGCAACAAAATAAATACATTTTTAAAAGCCTTTACAGGTTACCACTTTAGATTTACAGAGGAGGTCTACTGCTAAAATTACTGCCCTCGATCTGACCTTCGCGGTGATACCTCACATGCATGGTGCAATTGCTGTTTACGTTTGACGACAGACCGCCGCTTGCGTTCGCCTTAGCGCTAGAGCAGGGGGGGACAGGGGTGCTTTTTTTTTTTTTTCTTTATTATTTTTTTGCTTTTTTATCTTATTTTTAAACTGTTCCTTTCATTTTTTTTTTTTTAATCATTTTTATTGTTATCTCAGGGAATGTAAATAACCCCTATGATAGCAATAGGTAGTGACAGGTACTCTTTTTTGAAAAAATTGGGGTCTATTAGACCCTAGATCTCTCCTCTGCCCTCAAAGCATCTGACCACACCAAGATCAGTGTGATAAAATGCTTTCCCAATTTCCCAATGGCGCTGTTTACATCCGGCGAAATCTAAGTCATGAAATGCTCGTAGCTTCCGGTTTCTTAGGCCATAGAGATGTTTGGAGCCACTCTGGTCTCTGATCAGCTCTATGGTCAACTGGCTGAATCACCGGCTGCATTCTCAGGTTCCCTGTTGAGACAGGAGATCCAGAGAAAAACACGGAAGACGGTGGGGGGGGTCATTCCCTCCCACGGCTTGTAAAAGCAGTCTAGTGGCTAATTGGCCGCTAGGATTGCTTTTACATGAAAGCCGACCACTGGCTGAAAAGAATGATACCAAGATGATACCTAAACCTGCAGGCATCATTCTGGTATAACCACTCAAAGTTAACAATAAAACACAGTAAACGGTAAAGTATAAAAAAATTGCATAACTTAAAAACAAACGTGATAAAACATAATAACAATAAAACATTGCAGAATAGAATACAGTAAAAAAGAGCAGAACAATAGAGAGAGAATAGAGAGAGAGAGAGAGAGAGAACAATAAAACGACAACTTTTTTTTTATTTTATATATTTTTTACACTTTTTTTGTAACTAACTTTTATAACTGTAACCGGTTCCAGGTTCGGGTCTCTCAAAATGCGATGGCATCTTGGGAGACCCTGTGAAAGTGTGTCCTAGTCTGTGCAATGCTGTACCCTACGCTAATACTCAACTAGTGAATGGTAGCGTTCAAAACATTCACCAATGCAAAGGCCAGGATTGTCAGGACAGGAGGGACAATAATAGCGGGTGTCATGCCTATATCCACGCTTGCTGCAGACACGTCATCTTTTTTGGGGGGGTTCGCTGGGTAGGGGTACTCGGGAGGACATAAAAATGCCTCTCATGCAGCCGACTGCATTTGGTTGGGGATGTGAATGGGGGAAGTACGGGCGCTGCAGAAGTGGTGGGTTCCCAATTAGGATTGGCGAATGCAGCAGGAAGGGCACTATGGGCACGACGGGGCTGTGTTTGTCTTCTTCTCTGGGTGCAGCGGGACACTACTTGTGCTTGCCACCATACCAGCTTGAACTGCACTTATGGGACTCGCCACGTCACCAAGTGTTACTGCAGTGCTGGTTTGACTACGACCGGGGTGTACTAGGCCGCTGGTGCTTGCCAGTTCACCAAAATGCTACCAAAAAAACTGTTAGCGATCGCAGGGATCATGCCTGACTCTGCGAACGCTGCAGTTATGCGTTTAGTGTTTTGTGACAGTGATCGATCGATACTGCACTTGGGTGGGCTGGGCTGGGCGGAGGGGGCAAAACGCAGGTGCTAGCAGGTATCTGGGCTGATCCTGCTAACACTGCGTTTTTGGGAACCCTAACCTGCTGGGGACGCTAGTATAGATCTGATCGGATCAGATATTGATCCGTTCAGATACTATACCACTAAGGGAGGCGTATGCTGCGTGCGTGGGTGTTAACGGTACTGGCGCTAATCTGATGCTGCCTGGGGCGACGCATATCACCGCTGGGCGATCAGGGGGCTAAACCTTTATTCGGTAATAAACGGCGGGTGCCCTGACACTATAAAAAATAAACTAACCAGCGTCACCCGTAACACTTATACAGTGATCAGTGGTGAAAGGGTTAACTAGGGGGCAATCAAGGGGTTAAAACATTTATTAGATAGCATATGGGGGTCCTTGTCGCTATAAAACGCTGACGGCGAACCTAAATATTTACGTCCCTAACTAGCGTCACCAGTGACACTAATACAGCGATCAGAAAAATGATCGCTTAGCGACACTGGCGACAGGGGGTGATCAAGGGGTTAAAACTTTATTAGGGGGGGGTTAGGGGGGTACCCTAGACCTAAAGGGGGCTAACCCTAACTGCCCTAACATAGTAACTGTCACAAACCGACACCATGCAGTAATCAGGAAAAAAAAAAACCTGCTTGGTGTCAGTGTGACAGGGAGGGGGGAGGGGTGATGGAGGGGTGATTGGGGGGTGATCGGGGGGGAAATCGGGGGTGTTTTGTGTGCCTGGCATGTTCTACTGTGTGTTTGCGTTTTACACTCACAGTGATGTCTTCTCTCCTCGGCGCCGGAACGGAAAATACCGTTGACATCATTTCCTTTGCTGCTGTTTAGCATACAGCAGCAAATGAATGTTCTGATTGGCCGGCGGCGATCGCGAGGGGGGGGGCCACGAACGGATGACCTCCCCCTCACCTCCGATCGCCGGGGGACAAAAGAGGACCGCCTCTGGCACCGGGGGAGGTGGGTCTGATCGGACCCCGCGGGAGGCAGATCACGTACATTTACGTGATTTTGCCTGCCCGTGCCGCCTTGCCGACGTATATCGGCGTGAGGCGGTCCTTAAGTGGTTTAATAAGAAAGCCAGTTTTCTAATGAAACATTATCGTCCGATGTGATAAACAGGTCATCTATGTAGTGACAGAAAAAAAACTTATCCGAACGGCGGGGGCTATCATGTCCAAACAAAGAAGGCGGCTCCTCTCCCACCAACCCATATATAGGTTGGCCAGTGAGGGTGAAAATTTCGCCCCATAGAGGTATCACATCTCTGAAGATAATAGCCCCCGTCAAAGAAATGTGTTAACAGAAACTCTAAAGACAGTAAAATAAACTCCTGAAGTGCCAATGAGAATTTCCCAGATTCTTTTAAGAAAAACGCAACTGCCTGTATCCCCAGGACATGCAGAATGCTAGAATATAGGCTTGTCACATCACAGGTAATCCACCTGTAATTGTCTATTGTATACCTTTTAGTTTGTTGAGTAATTGTTTGGTGTCCCTGAGAAATGTGGTGACCATACTTTGGTCTAAGCGGGCTACCAACTGGTCTATCAAGAACAGATTGTCTAGGTAAACCATAATTGTTATACCTTGGACCCTTAATCTAAACCTTTGTAAACACTCAAGGTGCAGTAGCTAGACCGAAAAGCAGAGCTACACACTGAAAATGAAGATTTTCCACCTTGAAAAGTAGATGTTACTAGTGAGCGAGGAAATAGGCACATGGAGGTTTGCATCTTTGAGGTGAATTGACGCCAGAAGTTCTCCTCCTTGTAGGATGGAGATAACTGATTGGATTGACTCCATGCAAAAAAAGAGTGGTTATTTTCAGGAATTGAATTTAGATTTTTGAGATCCAGAATGTCCATTCGGTTTTGGAAAAAAAGGTTTGAACTAAACCCCAACCTCTGCTCTTACACAGGGACCACCATGATCATTTTTTGCCACAAGATGGTCCAATGCTTGAGAGAAAGACCTCTTTCTCTGGATCCTTAGGAACGTTTGATCTAAGAAAACGAGGAGACGGGAACCCTCGGAACTCCAGGTAATACCTTGGAGCGATTAAGGAAGTCCCCCATCTTTCGACACTCTTCCTGCCAGATACTTCAGAACTGCAGAAGAATTCCCCCCATTCGAGCGCGCAGGGGCGCCTCCTCAAAAGAGGCTTCAGTATTTGGTAGGTTCCCTCCCCCAACACCTCTTTTGTCCCTGGGGTTGACCCTGAGGATTACCTTTTGAACTTGACGGCAGAGGCCGTCGTTACTGCCTGGAGGCTGATGCCCCTGGCACAGGAGAAGGATACAGTTACTCCTTTACTTAAATGGCAAAGGAGTACTTTTTCCACTAGAATTTCTTTGGATGTATTACCAAAATCACCCCCAAATAGCTACCGCAAAAGGAAGACTTCTTGCATGGTGCTTAGCAAAGGACACAAGGCTTGAAGGATAGAATCTCTCATAGCAGCTATTGCAAACGTAAAGCTGCTAGTAGCTTGCCAGAACCTGAGCCTGCTGAGCAGGATAACCTTAAACACCTGTTTAAACTGGTCTCTCAATGATTAACCAATTACTATCAGTGCAGGCTGAGACACTCAATCTGCCAGAGAAAAAAAGTTTTGTTTTTTTTTAATAATAGGAATTCCAACTTTTTATCCATTGGATCCCTAAGCATTTGAGCACTGTCTGCCGGACAAGTCAAACTCTTATTTTGCAGAAGATATAGCAGAGTTAATTGCTGGTATACCCCAATTTTAGTGAACTTTCTCCATCATAAAGTGTGATAAAGTGTGAAAACTTTTTAGGAAGGGAAAAAAATGCTTATCTGGGTGATCCACTCAGATACAAAAAAGCCTTTCCAGCAATGAATGGACAGGAAAGGTATGCACAGTTTGAGGAGGCTTTAGCGAACCCAAATACTTAGTTAAGGGTACATAAATGTGCAGCGGACCATTCAGCAAGAAATTGCACCATCAATCTTACAGATTGTGAAAGCTGATCCCCCCCGCATTTGACACCTCAGTCATTAGCCTTACCACGGTCTCCTGAGGGAACTCATCTTCTCCTGCCCTTAGTTCCTCAGTTTGAGGGTCCTGGGTAATGGAAGAGAACCTGTCGCATTTTGTCCAACACTGGAATGCCATTAAAGCCGCTATCTTTTTTTTTTTTTTTTTTTTCAATCCTATCATGGCTGAGGAAAAAAAACTTTAGTAACATAAGCAGGGGCTGCAGTGTTGAAAACAGTTGAAACATTTCATGGCCCCGATGCTCACTCTGACCAGCCACCCCCTCTCAGGGGAGGATGCCATGGTAGAGAGGAGCAGGCTTTCCAGAGCTTGAGGGAGACCCTTTTAGCCCTTTTTTGGGGGTGCTTCAACCACCCTTCTGATCTTAGCCCAATGCACAAAAGCAGAGGTACTATCAGAAGAAATCGCATCCACTGCTTGAGCAATAGTACTGCCGCTGCTATTAATGCTTAGCCTGAGGCAAATAGTAAATGTGTCAAATAGGAAATGCCCGTGTCAACAAACCTCTTTCACGCCCCTCTTAGCTGTTGTGTCCCTCCGACAACTTGCAGCCAGCACAAATGGAGTTTTTACAACACAGCGTCACACTAAGCCCCCCCCTCCATTGCATCACACCGCCCCCCCCTTTCAAAAAAAGTTTTCCCGCGCAAGTGCAGGCCTCCGATCAGACGGGATCGGGTTGTGTATGAGGGAGGGATGGCATGGCGGAGACCTGAAAGCCGCCGCCATATAGGGGCGGTGAAAGAAAACGGCATCGCCTATTGTTTTTTAGCTCTCAAAATAGAGAAGCGTTGCAGGCAAAACCTAGTTTCTTAGGAAACGAGGCCCGGGTACCATTCATTTTGGCCCAAAAAGACACTTTGAATGGATCCCGCTGTATAGCTAGCCCCAGCAAGGATTGCTCCAGTGGAGCTCAGCACAGCACATCTTCACTTGTGACCAACCTTAGACACTGGCGAAAAAACTGAGGTACTCCCAGTAGTGGCAGGGGTTATATAGGGAGTGGACTTCCTGTCTTAGGGTGTGCCAGTGTCCATCACCTGAAGGTGGCCTATAACCCACACAGTAACTACTATGGCTCTGTGTTCTGTGATGTACGATAAGAAACTTATATTGACAGCACACCCTATCATAGAAGAGGTATTCATGGCTCCTGACAAGAAAGGCATGATCTTCCGGGCCTATTCTATGCTACTAGGTGCTCTGCAGGGGACAGCAGATATGCCCTGCAAGAGGGGTTTGGAGAGAGATGTGGGCAATATAAATGGAGAACTCTGGGGGGCTTTCCTAAATGCTGCTCCCTTGGTGTCTGTCTCAGCCTCGCAGAAGTTATCCCATCTTTCTTCTCCACAGAACTTCTAGAACACCCCAACAGCTGCATAAATGGGGATGTAGAGATAGCCCATTATGCCCGAAATGTCAAAGGGAACATGGGGACTTACTACATATGCTATGGAAATGCTCCAAGCTTTTTGGTTATTGGACAGAGGTTCTTATCTACAATATCCCAGGTTCATAACTACCAGTTGAAGAGAGATCCCATTGTCTGTCTGTTGGGTGAACTGGTAGAGGATACCCTGAATCCAAATGAACAAATAGCTATATTGCAGTTACTGTACATCACACAAAAATAAATTGCGAGGTGTTCGATTTCTCCCAGGGTGCCTACCAGGGGACAATGTATAGAACAGGTTAATATTACGATAGAGAATATTGACCTACCTACATGGAAAAGCCCCTAAAAAAATTCTTCTCTATTTGGCAACCATGGTTAGATGTTCCAGGCTTTGCACCACATCAACTAGTGTTGAATAGATTTATTGGAGGGATGAGACATATTAGGTGAAGACATAGTCAGATGAGAGGTTGGTATGCGCGACTGTTTTTCTATTCCGCAAATGTTCATAGTTAATAATAGTTCATTGTTTCTCCCTTTTCTTTTTTTCTTCCATTTTCTTTTTTAATTGTAGAATCTATTTACTCACTGAATAATTTTATAGAGCCTGAAAAAAATTTGTTTTACCTACCAGAAAAAAAC
This sequence comes from Aquarana catesbeiana, assembly GCF_042186555.1. Classification (NCBI taxonomy): domain Eukaryota; kingdom Metazoa; phylum Chordata; class Amphibia; order Anura; family Ranidae; genus Aquarana; species Aquarana catesbeiana. Next base: position 508,752,895 of record NC_133327.1, on the reverse strand, counting down.
ATGCATATTTCTGTTGTATAACATCCGGGCGTTATTCATAGGTTGGACTTGATGGACTTGTGTCTTTTTTCGACACCACTTACTATGTAACTACGTATAACTTTTGTCGAATAGTTCTACAGAGGTTCTGTACTGGGGCGTATTTTTGTAATATTTCGATGCAGTCTTAAAATGCTATGTGTTTCTTTCACAATAAAACCTATTTTCTGATAAAAAAAAAAAAAAAAGTGGAAAAAATTCTGAAATGATTTATCTTTGTCTCATTTTTTTTTACATCACAGAAACTTGACATTTTATAGCCACTATGATAAATATAAATAAAATATAACCCTTCAATTGAAGTTTCAAATTAGTGTGAATACGATTCTTAAATTTTATTATGCACATCACAAAATATACCACAAAATTTGCAGCAATTCATGTTAACAAACTCCAGGAAAATTGTTTTTCGTCTTCCACCCTGCACTGCATGGGTTAACTGCTTGTTTTGTCCAGGGGCGCACGAAAAGCTATACTTACTCGATCTTTCGATCCTCCGGACAGCACTCCCTCATGTCCAGCGGTGGACTGTTCGTACCATCTTCACGTCCAGAGCTGGTCCTATGGGCATGACGACATCAGGAACAGTCCAGGCACAAGACCACTAGTGTGCGGGGAGGGGAGCAGGAGCGAGAGGAAGGATCGCATTTGGAGGATTGGAGGATTAGGTAAATATATCTCCACTCTTCTCACCTCTAGGCAAAAGCGAGCAGTTAATCCATGCACAGTCCCTCTGCATGGGAGAAAACCTCCCCCGAAGTTCTTTAAATATACTAACATAAGTGTCCACACAAATGAATAAATGTTACTTACTTAGCAAAAGTAGGCAGTTCTTCTTGTCTAGAAGGCGTTTATTGACATCTCCAGATGTCAAAGAGTTGTATGGGCAATTCATCTCTGTCAAAAGACCACTAACTTCTAGTTGAAACCCTTCTGCCTCTGTGGGGCCTATAAAAACACGTTAATTTAAACATTTTATTTATCTATTACAGTATAACAATCCTAAAGCCTATTTCAGCTCAAGAAGAAAAACCATGTAATCCTTGAATGCAGTGGGGCTGCCTTCCTACTTTTTTTAGGCTTCCTCATCTTCTCCCCCCTTTTTTTAATAGGCTAAGCCTACCAGTAACACTTCCTGTTCTAGGGAGGTGCTCACTCTATATATGAAGGTGCAGCACTATCACCCTAGCACAGGACTACAGAACACCTCCCCTTTGTCTCTATAATCTAGGGGGCATGTTTTTTAGTCTACAGACACGGCTAAGGGCTCCTTCATATTGGGTGCGGTGACTGGTGTTTTCCTGTATCATCACTGGTCACAAGAGCACACAGAAAACAATTGTTTTCTATGTGCCCCGTTCACACTCCAACAGAGCCCCTGGGTGCAGAGCACTGTGGTACAAAAAATACATACTGTATGCATTTATCTGGAGCTCACCTCACAGCTCTGTGTTTTTTGCAGAAGAGGCAGACAAAGAAATTTATTAGCTCAGAAGAATCCTGGCAGGATCAACAGGTATTGTTCTGCACTGATTGAACAGATAGGACACTTTCAATGGTGTATTTTCCAAAATAAAAGGGAGTAAAACAGACGTTAACCAACAGGGTTTATATATGCTACGGGGCTGATTTACTAAAACTGGAATGTGTTAAATCTGTTGCAACTATGCGCAGAAGCTTACCTGAACAAGCTGAACTGATTGGCTACCATACAGCTTCACCAGATTTTGCACTTTCCAGTTTTAGTAAATCAACACCTATGTCTTTTATAGACTGAGCATACTTTCTGCATATTTAAGTAACTTCTGCCTGTGCATAACAGTGTCATTCAACATGCATAAAGGGGCTCATTTCTTCTTTTTTTTTTTTTCTTAAAATATTTTATTGAGAAAAGGTAAGAGTAATGAACAAGTATACAGGTGCAAGTACAACTAGCACAAGATGTCAACTAGGTAAGAACATCACGCATAGAGATAACCATGCAGGATCAAGAAACAAGTAGTATTTAGCATGGGAGGACAATTCCTAACAAAGACAAAGGTACGGATACAAAAGTAATGTAGGTATTCAAACATGTGTAAGGAGAGGGATAAACCGGGGAATGGTTTCATGGGGGTACAAGCATGTAAGGGCAACCCAACAGGTGCCCAGCAGTTTGGCTCACCCCCTAGGGGGAGTGTCAAAAAGTCCAAGAATCCCGGGAGACTGTACTCTGGGGTGAGCAGTAATTAGGCACTCGGAGGAAGGCCTACCTAGGAGGCTAGAGCCAGGCAGAAAGGGCTGCATGGAGGCAAAACAAGGAAAGGATAGGAGGCAGAAGGAGTGTAATGGAGCAGTATGAAAGGAGGGGAGAAAAACCATCTGAGGGATGAAAGATGGGAGGACGACTGTAGAGCAAGAAAGGGGGAGGAACATAAAAAGGAGGGGGCAGAAGGTGTGTGTGTGTCACGGGCTTTGATGTGCAAATCAGGGTTTAGAGCAGAGGGTCCATGCGCAGTGGATTAGGGGAGCAGTAGGGTGTCATCAAATCTAGGGGGTAGGTAATGAGTAACACAGGGTCTCCAAAGTTTCTCAAATGTGTGCACTTTTGTCCAGGATGACTGCTTCAAGTTTAGCGTGAATCAGTGCGCGAGTAACTCTAGGTTTAGTAGCTAGTATGCATAAGGATGGAGATTTCCAGGCTGAGCTGTTTGGCAGCTCTAGTGATGTGGAGAAGAAGCTTAAATTGGCAGTGGGTTAGAGCCTCAGGTTTGCTGTTTAGGAAAGCTAGTTGGGTCTGGCAGCAAAGGTATGGTGAAAAGTTTTGAAAGACTTACAAACACCTCTGACCAAAATGAGCGCACTACAGGGCATTCCAATAAATGTGGAGGTGTGTGCCTGCCTCATTACAACCGCGAAAACAGAGGTATCGCGGGAGGAATTTGACAATCCTGACAGAGACCAGATACCACCTGGTAAGTACTTTATAATTCGTCTCCAAGGCAGCAATATTGGGAAAAGAGGATTTAGCAGCCTGCCAGATATATGACCAATCAGCAGGGTCTGTTATAATGTTAAGATCCTTTTCCCACTTACCAACGTAAGACAGGGGCTTGGGGGTTAGGTGAGCGTCTATCTCGGAGATTAATCCTCGTTTGTGGGGATCAGATTTGCACGTTCGTTCAAATTGCCTAAAGTCTGGATTCGTTGAGTCTAAAGGGCCTCTTTTCCAATTATGTTACTATTGTGATTATAGAAACCGGCAAGGTAGATTCTTAAGGAAAGGTTGCCACACTAACAGTCTTTTTTTTTCACAAGAGCTGCAGTAAATTGCTTGTACTACTGCTCTGTACTCATCAATTTATTACTCATCTTTACATGGACCGATGTTCAGATTAGTAAAAAAATGTATTTTTTACTCTCGTGTGCAAGAAGTAAGAAAAACGGTTCATCACTGGTTTACAATGTGGCTATTTTTTTCGGAAATCACAATCATTAATTTTTATTTTAAATTTACAATATTTAAATAGCTAAGACGGCCCTGGTTAGGTCACACTTTTATGACTTACTATTAGTGGCTTCCACACTTTCTTCTAGTTTGCAGAACAATTTCAGCTCCGCAACCAGCCATGCGCAGAGCTTGGTATATTCAGGAGAAAGGGCTCCTTGAGCAGCAGCTTGGATCAAGGCACCATCATCCATTAGGGATCCTTTGTACCTAAAAGAATAAAACTGTTGAATTGACAATTGAATTTGAAACATAGTGCTGTAGAAATTTTATCAAGATGTATTCAATATGTATTGTCACAGTATCTCCCAGTGTTAGTTCTACTTGCGGCTCGCTCAGAAGAGCGAACTGGTACCGGTGAAGGACCATTGGTAGTGAAAAGCTTCCTGTGGATGTGGAGAGATGTTTACCCTATGTCTGCCAGCGAGGGCCCCTGCATTATACGCAGACTTGTTCGTTTGGAGGGGATATGTTCGCTCTGCGAAGACATTATCGGTTTGATACCCATCTGCCTTTGTGGAGGGATATACGCTCAAGTCTTTCTATGTGTTGGGTCAGCACATGGAGGGACCATGAGCGTGTCCCTGCAGATAGCCTTGCATCCATAGGAATGGTAGTATAATCCGGCTATGCATTGTTCTCTGAATAATGCAGAATAAGGATTTGCATCAATGGTAGAAGCGGGACCGTGTGCGCACTTGGCCGGGCAGCATTCACGATTTCTGAGGCGCCAATCTCATTACATGTGGGTTCCCTTGTTAAACTGTAGAGCACAGTTTAACAGGTACAAAGGGTGGGAAATTGTACACACTGGTCTGCAAAGACATGCCCGGTCACTCCCCTAGTCATTGTTCCATTGGTTGAGCTTTGTATAACACCTACTGTTTGAAGGAATGCCTGGGCTTGATTGGCTGAACTGAATAGCCACCAAGCCTCCATTGTTACCCCTGTTCTATAAATAAAAATGGAGCTCCCATAATACAGGGCTGTCTGTGGAGCTTGCAACATGAGAACAACAATTGTGTCTGTCTTACTTGGCAAGCATGAGTGCACTCGAAATGCATTATCCAAAAGAGCTGGAAAGTGCGCTTAGTAGCGCAAGAAAAATTGATTACGCATACCGTATATATTGATTCCCACAACAATACAAACAGAGCCATATTCACAAAAAGGAATGTCCTCTTGCCTATACAAGTGTGGAATGTAATGAAATCTGACATTTATAACTGCACTGTAAATTCTACCACAAAGGAAACAATACTTGTTAATTAAGAGATCCCCGGCCATTCATTTAAAGCGGAGTTCCACCCAAAAGTGGAACCTTCGCTTTAGGTACTTGTGACCCCCTGACATGCCCCATTTGGCATGTCATTTTTTTTTTTGGGGGGGGGGGGGGGGGGGGGGGGGGAGCAGGTACCTAGTTTTCACAGGTACCCAGGTCCCACTTCCTCTCCTGGCGTCGCTGAGCGAAAGCTCACGTCTCCCCCCTCCCTCCCTGCAATCTTCTGGGACACTTCACAGGTTCCAGAAGATTGCTAGGCCATTCATAATGCGCAGTGCGCGCCCAGCTGTGAAGCCGCAGCCAGCCCCCACACTTGCACTGCCGGCGCCGCAGAGAGGAAGGGGGAGAGAAGCGAGGATCTGGGCGGCCACATCGCTAGACAGAGGGACAAGTGAGTGTCTGCTTAATAATAGTCAGCAGCTACACCTTTTGTAGCTGCTGACTTTTAAATGGCTGGAACTGAGCCTGGGTTCACACTTGTACGACAAACACTCTGATGTTGGGAGCTCATGTCGCATGACGTGTGAAAATCAATGGTTCCTTATGAGAGCTGTCTTAACTGGTCCGACTTTGAAAATGCTCCCTGCACTTCTTTGGTCCAACTTTGATCCTACTTCAGCCCATTAAATATCATTGAAGTCAGATCAAAGTAGGATCCTTGTCCTAGCAATCCGACTTGTGACATCTGACATGGTGATTACAGCAGTAGTAAAAAGGAATTTATGTCACACTGGGATTGTTTTGATTGGTCAAAGGACAAAATCAGACTATCACACAGTTGGATCAAAATAGTATCCTGTTCATTCAAGTCAGATGGATGTAGGACTGATGTTGCAGAGCAAAGTAGGATGGGGGGGGGGGGGTGAATGGGGAGCAAGTGTGTTAATTTTGTTGTTAATCCCGCTAACTCTTATACTGGTCACTGGAAGTTCAACAGGGCACCTCATAAGGATCTGAAAAAAATAATTGTTTCTCTACATAAAGATGGCCTAGGCCAGTGATGGCGAACCTTGGCACCCCAGATGTTTTGGAACTACATTTCCCATGATGCTCATGCACTCTACAGCACCATGGGAAATGTAGTTCCAAAACATCTGTGGTGCCAATGTTTGCCATCACTGGCCTAGGCTATAAGAAGATTGCCAAGATACTGAAACTGAGCTGCAGCATGGTGGCCAACACCATACAGCGGTTTAACAGGACAGGTTCAATTCAGAACAGGCCTTGTCATGGTCGACCAAAGGAGACATACGAGTGCTGCCAGCATTGCTGCAGAGGTTGAAAAGGGGGGGGTGATGAGCCTGTCAGTGCTCAGACCATACGCCGCACACTGCATAAAATTGGTCTGCATGGCTGTCAGCGCAGAAGGAAGCCCCTTCTAAAGATGCACAAGAAAGCCTGCAAACAGTTTGCTGAAGACAAGCAGACTAAGGACATGGATTACTGGAACCATGTCCTGTGGTCTGATAAGACCAAGATAAATTTATTTGGTTCAGATGTTGTCAAGCGTGTGTGACGGCAACCAGGTGAGGAGTACAAAAACAAGTGCGTCTTGCCTAATCAAGCATGGTGGTGGGAGTGTCATGGTCTGTGGCTGCATGAGTGCTGCCGCCACTGGGGAGCTATAGTTCACTGACGGAACCATGAATGCCAACATGTACTGTGACATATTGAAGCAGAGCATGATCCCTTCACTTTGGAGACTGCGCCACAGGGCACTATTCCAACATAATGACCCCAAATACACCTCCAAGACAACCACTGCCTTGCCAAAGAAGCTGAGGGTAAAGGTGATGGACTGGCCAAGCATGTCTCCAGACCTAAACCCTATTGAGCATCCTCAAATGGAAGGTGGAGGAGCGCAAGGTCTCCAACATCCACCAGCTTTGTCATGTCATCATGGAGAAGTGGAAGAGGACTCCAATGGCAACCTGTGAAGCTCTGGTGAACTCCATGACCAAGAGGGTTAAGGCAGTGCTGGAAAATAATGGTGGCCATACAAAATATTGACACTTTGGGCCCAAATTTGGACATGTTCACTTAGGGGTGTACTCACGTTTGCTGCCTGCGGTTTAGACATTAATGGCCCTGTGCTGAGTTATTTAGAGGGGACAGCAAATTTACACTGTTATACAAGCTGTACACTCACTACTTTACATTGTACCAGTGTGTCATTTCTTCAGTGTTGTCACATGAAAAGATAATAAAATATTTACAAAAATGTGAGGGGTGTACTCACTTTTGTGAGATACTGTATGTTTTAAGTACGGTGCATAAAAAAAAAAAAAAAAAAAAGTCCTGCATGTTCCACATATGATGTTCTTTCATCAAAACACATTCTATAAAGTTCAATGGTTACATCCCTAAAAAGTAACACACAGAGGAATCAGAAGGCAATAAGTATATAAGTTAGCTGATCTGCATAACTGATCAGTGGATCTAGAGAAAGGGCTATTTTAAGCCATGATCACCCTACTAGTTTTATTCAACCCGCTGGGTTGAACAAGAAAAAAAAAAAAACCTGACAGCTCAGGTCAGAGCCGCTATACTAACAATCTGATGTTAGTTCATAGCTCTTTAATGGTCGTGCGTATGGGGCCCACAACTAACTCATCTCAGTCATGTGAAGGGCATAACCACAGTGACCATGCCCCCCCCCCCCCCACCTTTTTCTTTCAGTTATAACATACACAAACTGTTAACTGATGTCAGGACCTTATGAGTCCATTGATCTGACACACATAGATGCTTTCCATTAAACAACCCACATTCCCATCTGGAAACACTTATAAAACTGTCACCCTTGCAAGCTAAGCAATCCAGAGAACTAATAGATACCGGTCGTAAATAGCTCAGTTGGAGGCAAATACCGATATCTGCAGATAGGTTAGCAGTTGTAACTCCTGAACTAATAATTGCACAGCCAGAATATGAACGTATTTACTTTCCTAGGTTAATTTGTAACATTTCAAGTCCAGACACCCCTATGTTAGACCATATGGGAGCCTGTGGCACCCCTTATCCCACCTAGGTAAAGTAGACACCTGAAACCTGCCATATTTATATTTATTTTAAGCAAAATTCACGCTGGACGGAGATAATCAGAGATATGAATACTTATCGAAAAAACTGTATCTGGGACATGGTCAAACATAGTGACCTTCCAGCAGCGCCCCTTAGACCAGCTGGTCTCTATGATCCCAGAGAAAAGGGAGATGCCAGGACTGTTAACCACAAGGACACAGCAAGTATTCTTACCTTTTCAGACCATTTTTAATTTATTTGTTGTTATATCGTCTCTTTATTTCATTGTAACACCATTTTGGCTGTAATTATTTTATTTGCACTGATTTGACCTTTTCATTATTAAACCTGATTTTGAAAAGCGTGAAAACTATCTTTAAGGATTTTAACACAAACTAAACTAATCCCTGTCTTTTGAAGAGTGTTACCGCACAGTAAAAGAACCTCTCTAAATACCTGTCTGTGGTGACAGTGTGTGTTACAGATGTTTATTCTAAAATCATAGTTGGTATTGCTAAGATTAGGAGTCCCTTCTCGGTCAAAAGGGGATGGTGATGGTTACTTAATTGATTTAACCCAGTGACAATTACTCCCAGGCTGATGGCACCTAGACTGGGTCCCGCAAGCTGGAAAATCTTTGTGCAGGGTGCAGCTGAAAGTGACATTGTTATACAAGTGACAGCGCGACGTGAGATTAGCCAGTCCTTTGTCACGAGTTGGTGAGGAGGACAGGGGTCTGATATCCGCTTCTGTCACAATCTCCCTTGCTGTTCTTTTGTGTTCTGACAGGGGGAATGGAAAAAGGTTGGGACTTTGCGTGAGGCCCAAGACAGTTACGTCAATTTGCCTCCATTCCTGTTGACACTGAAGAAAAAGGTTGGGACTTTGAGTGAAGCATGCATTTAGGAAGCAAAAATGTGATGTATAGGTTTGATAATGTCACTGTGCCTTTTATGTATATAATTGTGTAGTATGTATTGATGCACCAAAATTTCGGCCGAAAATGGCCTTTTCGGCAAAATATGAAAAGGAAATCGCCGATAACGGCGCCGAAAATGGGGGCAGGGCCTGGATGGGGCCCCGTCCCTGGTGCCGCCCATTACGGGGGTGTCCTTCTGGCACGGCGCGCCGCAGTCCTCTTCTCCTCCTCCCCTCCCTCCTCGCGATCTCCGTTGTGTCACGGAGCTTAACTACACAGACCGCAGTAACAACGTCCCGCCTCCTGTGACAGACGGCACACTGATCCAATGGTGGGATATTGAATCAGTTTGACATGATTACAGAAGGCGGGACATTGTTACTGCGACCCAGGCAATTCAAATGCAGCTCCGTGACACACAGAGATTGCCGCTCTGATTCAGGAACTGGCAAGCTGCATGACGGGCACTGGCAAGCTGCATCTTATGGGCACATGTGGGCTGCATCTGAGGGGCAAACGCAGGGCAGCATGACGGGCACTGGTGAGGCTGCATTGATTTCTTGTATCGTGTCCCCAGTCTCTGACCCTCGCCTCTACCGTGTCCCCAGTCTCTGACCCTCGCCTCTACCGTGTCCCCAGTCTCTGACCCTCGCCTCTACCGTGTCCCCAGTCTCTGACCCTCGCCTCTACCGTGTCCCCAGTCTCTGACCCTCACCTCTACCGTGTCCCCAGTCTCTGACCCTCTCCTCTACCGTGTCCCCAGTCCCTGACCCTCTCCTCTACCGTGTCCCCAGTCCCTGACCCTCTCCTCTACCGTGTCCCCAGTCCCTGACCCTCTCCTCTACCGTGTCCCCAGTCTCTGACCCTCACCTCTACCGTGTCCCCAGTCTCTGACCCTCTCCTCTACCGTGTCCCCAGTCCCTGACCCTCTCCTCTACCGTGTCCCCAGTCCCTGACCCTCTCCTCTACCGTGTCCCCAGTCTCTGACCCTCTCCTCTACCGTGTCCCCAGTCCCTGACCCTCTCCTCTACCGTGTCCCCAGTCTCTGACCCTCTCCTCTACCGTGTCCCCAGTCTCTGACAATCTCCTGTATCATGTCTGCAGTCTGACTATCTCCTGTACCACGTCCCCAGTCTCTGACCATCTCCTGTACCATGTCCGCAGTCTCTGACCATCTCCTGTACCACATCCCCAGTCTCTGACCATCTCCTGTACCACGTCCCAAGTCTCTGACCATCTCCTGTACCACGTCCCCAGTCTCTGACCATCTCCTGTACCACGTCCCCAGTCTCTGACCATCTCCTGTATAAAAATATTTTTAAAAACAGTCACTTTCAGTATTGGTGCTGTTTAGGTATTGGTTTTCGGCCTAGTGTATTTTTCATTTTCGGTATCAGTTTCGGCACCAAAAAACCCATTTGGTGCATCCGTAGTAATATGCATTAAAATGTAACATTATCAAACCTATACAGCGCATTTTTGCTTCCTAAAAGGCATGCTTTGCTCAAAATCCCAACCTTTTTCTTCATAGCCAGATACATCAGCACTGGCAATTTGGGCTGAAGTCCCTGCTGTACCCAGGAAACATTATAACACACGCACTCCTAGAAATGGGTCAGAATGTTTAGAATTTGCTTCAATGATAGGCAGAGAGAAACAAATGGCTGCAGGGCCTCACTGGGAGGCGAGAATGAGATTAGAACTGTTGAGACATAGTTCAGCACCCGTGTATGCTGGGACTGCTGGGAATTGTAGTTCCTTACTAGCCTTAAGATGCTATCGGGAAACCAAGTCTCCATCCTGTGCCCATGAACCAGAAGCTTCTTGTGCCCATCTGCCTGCTGTCGGCCCCTTCACGATCAAGAGACAAAAAAGTGAGTGGTCCACCCTCTACCCCAGTGTTAATTTTAATGTCAAATGTCGATTTAGTTTTAGTCATAGTCTTGCCTAAAATGCTAATTTAGTTTTAGTCGTATTTTAGTCAGCTGAATTGTTTGTCGTATTTTAGTTGACTACATTTTCCAGTACATTTTGATCAACTAAAATCTAATGGGTTTAGTTAAATTATAATGCATTGCAAGCATTTCTCTTGAACTTTCACATATTGCTTTGACATGCTGTGATTTCAGTCAATGGTTTTGGCTGAAACCTGCACAGAACTTTGTGTGCATTGGAACAGCAATTTGGCTGTTTCTTCTCCCTGAAAAGCAGAGAGAAAAAACAACCAGATCAGAAAGAAAAAGTAGTACATATCACACATTGTTCAGCACACAATTAACTCCTTGATTTCCCCTAGATGATAACCCCTTTCCAGCCAGTGTAATTAGTAGAGTTTACAGTATTATCACTAATCACTGTATTAGTGTCACAAAAGACATCAGTGTAAGTTAGTGACCCTTTCAGATAGTGTCTGTAAGGGTAGGGTGCAATCTGGCCCCATCACACTCCCACTATAAGTTGCTAATCACCACCATTACAGAATAGCTTCTATAGCTGCATACAGTGCCTTGAAAAGGGGAAAAAAAAAAAAAAAGTATTCATACCCCTTGACATTTTCCACATTTTGCCATGTTACAACCAAAAACGTAAATGTATTTTATTGGGATTTTATGCAATAGACCAACACAAAGTGGCACATAATCGTCAAGTGGAAGGAAAATGCCAAATGGTTTTCAATTTCTCTTTTACAAATATACGTGAAAAGTTTGGCGTGCATTTGTATTTAGCCCCCCCAGTCAATACCTTGTAGAACCATCTTTCGTCGTAATTACAGCTGCCAGTCTTTTTGGGTATGTCTCTGCCAGCTTTGCACATCTAGAGAGTGACATTCTGGCCCATTCTTCTTTGCAACATAGCTCAAGCTCTGTCAGATTGGATGGAGAGCGCTTCTAAACAACAATATTGCAACATTCTCAATTCGATTTGGGCCATTCTAACACATGAATATGCTTTGATCTAAATCATTTTATTGTAGCTCTGGCTGTATGTTTAGGATTGTTGTCCTGCTGGAAGGTGAACCTCTGCCCCAGTCTCAAGTCTTTTGTACTCTAACGCTGCATTCACACTACAGTATTTTGAATCATGAGCAGATTTGCCGCGGATCTGTCCGCGATTTGATAGCACCAAGGTGTGAATGACAAAAAGCGGGACTCGCATTCGAGATGCCATTCATTTGAATGACACCTCAAATCGCGGTGTGCGTCTGCAACGTGCTGCAATTGTGGGATGCATGTCACCCAAAAATAGTTCAGGAGCTACTTTGTAGCATCCCCACAACATGATGCTGCCACCACCATGTTTCACAGTGGGGATGGTGTGTTCGGGTGATGTGCAGTGTTAGTTTTCCACCACACATAGCGTTTTGATTTTAGGCCAAAAAGTTCAATTTTGGTCTCATCTGACCAGAGCACCTTGTTCCACATGTTTTGCTGTGTCCTCCACATGGCTTATCACAATCTGCAAAAGGAACTACTCATGGCTTTCTTTGAATAATGGCTTTCTTCTTGCCACTCTTCTATAAAGGGCAGATTTGGGGAGAGCACGAATAGTTGTCCTGTGGACAGATTCTTCAACCTAAGCTGTGGTTCTCTGCAGCTCCTTTAAAGTTACCATCTTGAATGCTTCTCTGATTAATGTTCTCCTTGCCCGGCATGTCAGTTTGGGTGGACTGCCATGTCTTGGTAGGTTTGCAGTTGTACCATACGCTTTCCATTTTCGGATGATGGATTGAACAGCGCTCTGTGAGATGTTCAAAGCTTGGGATATATATTTTTTTTTTTTTATAACCTAACCCTGCTTTAAACTTCTCCACAACTTTATCCCTGGCCTCCATGATGCTGTTTGTTCACCAACATTCTCTAACAAACCACTGAGGGCTTCACAGAACAGCTGTATTTATACTGAGATGAAATTACACACGGGTGGACTATTTACTAATTAGGCGACTTCTGAAAGCAAATGGATCCATTAGATTTTTAGATTTTTGTTAGGGGTATCAGAATAAAAGGTGGTAGAATACAAATGCAGGCCACACTTGTTGGATATTTATAAAAAAAAAAAAAAAATTGAAAACCATTTATCATTTTCCTTCCACTTCACAATTATGTGCCACTTTGTGTTGGTCCATCACATAAAATCCCAATAAAATACATTTACGTTATTGGTTGTAACATGACAAAATGTGGAAAATTTCAAGGGGTATAAATACTTTTTCAAGGCACTGTATGCATCGCATATTAGCACATTATTATAATAGAGGATTTATTCAGCACCAACTTTCTTTAGAACAAGCTCTCCAGCAGCGTGCTGTCACTGCTGACAGAGCTTCCTGTCTTCTGGGAGCCCTCGGCTATGGCACAGAGCTCTAAAGGCACTGTAAATTCCAGTATATACACCATAAGTTGAAGACACTATGACTTTCGCACAAATTAACATACAGGTACACATAAGCTTTATTCTTATACCAAATACATGTAGTAAAATACATTTCAGCCTACATTTATAAAAGAAATATGATTTTATTGACTATGTTTTATAACGGAAAACAGTTATTTTTTCTTCAAAATTTTCTGTAATATATTAAAAAATAAAATTCCAAGTGGTTATCAAATACCACCAAAAGACAGCTCAATTTGTGTTAGAAAAATTATATAAAATTTAATTTGCATGCAGTGTTGCATGACTGCGCAATTGCCAGTTAATATAGCACAGCGCTGAATAGTAAAAAATGTCCTGGTCATGAAGGGGGTTAAACCTTCCTGAGGTAACCTGTTAATTGTCTAGTGTCTTTTGGGATAAAAGGTATATACATCTCCTAGGTAACAAGCAAGGCTTGATTTACTTTAAAAAAAAAAAAAAAAAAAAGACTAAGCCCCATGTTTTTAATTTGAGCACACACAATTATCTATAGAAGCAAACATTTCAGAGGAGCAACATCTCCTTTGACGTACTGAAAAATGCACGAACTGCATGTTACATGTACACGCAAAAGTATATGCAGCTTTCCCCATCCCTTGAATGATTGGTGCTTTATTTTTTTCTTCATCTATAAGTACTTAATATAATGGCTTTTATCTTAAAAGCTCTCTTCATACTGTAGTGAGCCAAAAAAAGAATGTGACAATTCAGTAATTAATAGCTCATATATTTCAATGTCCTTGATTCACAAAAACTAAAGTTTAAAAGTTCAAAAACGTACGGCAGTTAAAAAAAAAAAATTAAAAAATTATATATACAGTATCTCACACTGGGAGGGCGTCCAGGCTGTGGAAGTCTCACACATGTGGTATTGCCGTACTCAGGAGGAGTAGGAGAATCTATTTTGGGTGTCATTTTTGATATGTACATGCTATCTGTTAGAAATATTGTAGAAATGGACAACTTTGTGTTAAAAAAAAAAAAAAAAATGCGTTTTAACCACTTCCCGCCCGCCATATGATGTCCTTGACTTTGCGCGGGGATATCCGAATGCCTGCAGCCACAGGCATTATTCAGATATCAGCTTTTTCAGCCGGCGATTCCCTACACCATAAGAATGATCATAGCGGCTGTTCCACTGCTTGAGCGTTCTTACGGGAGGTGAGGGGATGTCCCCCCCTCCAGTGCTTCTACCGACTCACCACTACGATCGAAGCCGGGATCGTTTTTTTTTTTTTTAGTTCCCAGCCTAAAGGTGAGATGTGGGGTGTTATTGACCCAATATCTCACTGTAAAGAGGACCTGTCATGCCATATTCCTAATACAAGGGATGTTTACATTCCCTGTAATAGGAATAAAAGTGATCAAATTTTTTTTTTTCTTTTTGGAAAAAAGTGTCAAACTAAAATAAAGTAAAATGAATAAAAAAAAAAAAAAAAAAAGAAAAAATTAAAGCACCCCTGTCCCCGTGTTCTCACATGCAGAAGAGAACACATACATAAGTCCCGCCCACATATGAAAACGGTGTTCAAACCACAAGTGAGGTATCTCTGCAAACATTGGAGCGAGAGCAATAATTTTGGCCCTAGACCTCCTCTGTAACTCAAAACATGTAACCAGTAAAACATTTTAAAGTGTCGCCTATGTGGATTTTTAAGTAGCGCCACTCCACGAGCGTGTGCAATTTTGAAGGGTGACGTTAGGTATCTATTTACTTGGCGTAACTTCATCTTTCACATTATGCAAAAACATTTGGCTAACTTTACGGTTTCGTTTTTTCTTTAAAGCACAAAACTTTTTTTTTCCAAAAAAAACGCGTTCGAAAAATTGCTGCGCAAATACCGTGCGAGATAAAAAGTTGCAACAACCGCCATTGTATTCTCTGGTGTGTGTGTATATATATATATATATATATATATATATAAAATGTTTTGGGGTTCTATGTAATTTTTTAGCAAATAAATGATGATTTTTACATGTAGGAGAGAAATGTCAGAATTGGCCTGGGTGCTCCAGAACGCCTGAAGGTGCTCCCTGCATGTTGGGCCTCTGTATGTGGCCACGCTGTGTAAAAGTCTCACACATGTGGCATCGCCATACTCGGGAGTAATAGCAGAATGTGTTTTGGGGTGTAATTTGTGCTATGCATATGCTGTGTGTGAGAAATAACCTGCTAATAAAAAAAAAATCTTGATTTTGCAAAGAATTGTGGGAAAAAATTACAACAACTTCAAAAAAACTCACCATGCATCTTTCTAAATACCTTGGAATGTCTTCTTTCCAAAAAGTGGTAATTTGGGGGGTATTTGTACTTTTCTGGCATGTTAGAGTCTCAAGAAATTAGATAGGCCATCAGTACTTCAGGTGTGATCAATTTTCAGATATTGGCACCATAGCTTGTGGACTCTATAACTTCACAAAGACCAAATAATATACACCAATTTGTACTTATTTTTAGATATGTAGCACTATAAATTTTGGCCAAAATTACGAAGAAAAATTACTAATTAGCAAAATTTTATAACAGAAACAAAGAAAAATTCATTTTTTTACCGAATTTTCAATATTTTTTCTTTTATAGAGCAAAAAATAAAAAACCCAACGGTGATTAAATACCACCAAAAGAAAGCTCTATTTGTGTGAAAAAAATGACAAAAGTTTCATATGGGTACAGTGTTGTATGACTGAGTAATTGTCATTCAAAATGTGAGAGCACTGAAAGATGAAAATTGGTCTGGTTAAGAAGAGGGTTTAAGTGCTCAGTGGTCAAGTGGTTAATGTCTAAACCGCTGGCAACAAAAGTGAGTACACCCCTGAAAAAGTGAAAATGTCCAAATTGGGCCCAAAGTCTCAAGATTTTGTGTGGCCACCATTATTTTCCAGCACTGCCTTAACCCTCCTGGGCATGGAGTTCACCAGAGCTTCACAGGTTGCCACTGGAGTCCTCTTCCACTCCTCCATGACAACATCATGGAGATGGTGGATGTTAGAGACCTTGAGCTCCTCCACCTTCCGTTTGAGGATGCCCCACAGATGCTTAATAGGGTTTAGGTCTGGAGACATGTTTGGCCAGTCCATCACCGTTACCCTCAGCTTCTTTAGCAAAACAGCGGACGTCTTGGAGATGTGTTTGGGGTTGTTATGTTGGAATACTGCCCTGCGGCCCAGTCTCTGAAGGGAGGGGACCATGCTCGGCTTCAGTTTGTCACAGTATAAGTTGGCATTCATGGTTCTCTCAATGAACTGTAGCTCCCCAGTGCCAGCAGCACTCATGCAGCCCCAGACCATGACACTCCCACCTCCATGCTTTACTGTAGGCAAGACACACTTGCCTTTGTACTCCTCTCATCTGGTTGCCGCCACACACGCTCGACACCATCTGAACCAAATAAGTTCATCTTGGTCTCATCAGACCACAGGACATGGTTCCAGTAATTCATGTCCTTTTTCTGCTTGTCTTCAGCAAACAGCTTGCGGGCTTTCTTGTGCATCATCTTTAGAAGAGGCTTCCTTCTGTGATGACAGCCATGCAAACAGATTTGATGCAGTGTGCGGCGTATGGTCTGAGCACTGACAGGCTGATCCCCCAGCCCCTCAACCTCTGCAGCAATGCTGGCAACACTCATACCTTTATTTCACAAAGACAACCTCTGGATATGATGCTAACCACTTGAGCTCCAATAGGTTTTACCTCCTTCATGACCAGGCCTTTTTTTTTTGCTATTATGCACTGTGCTACTTTAACTGGTAATTGTGAGATCATGCAACTCTCTACCCAAGTGAGATTGATGTCATTTTTTTTCCACACAAACAGCTTTCTTTTAGCGACATTTGATCGCCACTGGGTTTTTTGTTATAATAGAAATTTTAAAAAATGACCAAAAAAAAAAAAGAAGGTTGAAAAAAAAAAAACCAAAACAATATTTTTTACTTTCTGCTATCAAAACACATCGAATAAAAAATAAAGAAAACATCAAAATTATTTTTAAATTTAGATCAAAATTTATTCTGCTATATGTCTTTGGTAAAATAAAAACCTAATAAGTTATATTGATTTGTTTGTGTGAAAGTTATAGCATCTACAAACTATGGTATATATACTAGAATTTTATAGTAGTAATGGAGGTGATCAGCGATTTATAGTGGGTCTATGACAGTGCGGCGGGCAGTCAGGCACTTGGTGGGAACTGACTGACATTGACGTCAGCAGTGACACTACAGTGATCAGTGCGAATACTATAATAACACTGGTTTGGAAAGGGTTAGCATGTCAAGGTAAACAAGGGGTTACGTGCTTAACAAGTGTTAATGTGGGTATTATGTGCCGCTTTTTACTAAAAATCTATTAGTTCCTTCTCTCTGCGCGCCCTGTACCCAGAAGAGACCAGCGACATACAGGTACATTGCTGTGCCTGTAGCAGCTGCCCGTCTGCATTACAATGCCAAACTAAACAAAAATGCAGACACGCCAAGTTGAAAAGGTGCACCCCTATATTTACCACCAATTTAAATCCCTTAAGTTAATACTAAGTGTTCTAGATTAGGTGCCAATGATTAGAATCTCACTATGCAGGCAGATCTGTCTTGTTTAAACCTCAGATATCTAGAGTCTGATGTTATCTCTGCTATTGATGTGTGTGGGTTCAACCTACACAAATTAAAAGAAGTATTGCCTAGGTGGATGCAGCATCGGCCCAATGCTGCATCTGTCCCCGGCGTCTCTTTACTGAGATCCGAGCCCCTAAACATCACCAATGGCTCGGTTCTCATCTCCCCAAGAGGAGAGCTGCTGACTGTCAATCAGTATCACTCCTGCTCTGCTCCTCCATACTCATTGGAGCGCTGAGCTGTGGAGGGGCGGGGAGCGGCCGTCTCAGCAGCTGGCTGAGACTGCCATCAGTCCAGGCATCTGGCAGATCCAGACTTCGAGTCAGGTACCTGGTCTGATCTGTGTGACTTCACCAGAGAGCGAACTTCAAACTGCTCTCTGCTGAAAATGGGTTACAGGAGTGCAATTTTTTGGGATTTGAAAAAAAAAAAAAAAAAAAAAACACACAAATTGCCTAATTATTTAAAATGAATCATTCCACTGTAAGGAAGATAATCCACAAGTGGTGTATGACTACTATTTTGTCCAGGACTGGCCAGCCCAGTAAATTCAGCACAATAGCTGTCTAGTGCTAAACAGAACTGAACATTAAAAGAAAGACTTAAACACGATTTATGAAATTTCACCACATATATCTATAGTGTTTACTTAACTCACTCCAAAGACCTTAGTCACATGTCTTTCTGCTGTTTCGTTGCCGTTTTAGCCGCATGATAACTTCTGACAAGTTCTCCTATCAACCAAGCTAAAACCAGCCTGAATTTTGCGTCAGGGTGGGAGTTATAGTTTAGCAGATAGCCTGTCTCGTCACAGCACAGCTCTGCACAGTCCTTCCTTCCTCTACCTTAGTGGAGGGGGTGGGGTGTGACTTTCCTCCAATTAGCTGTCTCCCAGTGCATGCCAAGAATCCACTCCTACTGCTAAATGAGGAAGTAAAAATTCTAACCCGATATTAGAATTCTATAGAATATAGAAAGCCAAAGACAGCAGATATACATGTAAAACTTATGTAGGGAGATTTGTTTCCTCCCTGTGCATCATCTGAGGCTGTTCACTTCACTGGGTATATGTGAGGGTTTACATCTACTTTAATTTTAGTCTTTTAAGGCCTTCTGGACATGTTTGGCACAAACTGAAGACAGCATTTCAGGGGAACCTCATACCAACTGTGAAGCATGCTGGTAGAAATTGTTATGGTTTGGGGTTGTTTTGGAACCAGGGCACCTTGCAGTGAATTCTGCATCCTATCAATTGTACTTGATGATAATGTGAGACCACCTGTACAAAACATGAAGTTGAACTAGAAAGTGTATTTAGAACACAATAATGACCTGACAAAATTAGCAAATCCACCAAAAACTGAAAAAGGGAGTTAAGGCCTGGGCTAGTCAGAGCCTCAGTTTGAATCACATTGAAAGGTTAGGTGTTGGGGGGGGGGGCCAAAATTGAAACATGCAAGGAATCCCACAAACATTTGTAGAAATCCAAAATTTTAGAGTTGTTACCAGAACAATAAAAAAAGTTTTGGTTATACATACACTTTCATTTGTGGGGGGGGGCTCTTTTACCCTACATGTGAAAAAGTAGGTATTTAAACAGTGAAAAAAAACACAATTGATCAGCAGTATTTATATGAGTTAGGAAAGCTTTGACAGCATAGCTAACCTGAACACATTGCCAAAAATAGGTCGCACCATAAACAACAGGACAGTATAGGATAACCTTTGACACTGGATACCAAATGGTTATGGCCAAAAAAAAAAAACCAAAAAAAAAAAACCAAACACACATTCCTCTGTAATTACCTTGAGGGGTCTAGGATAGTCAATACTGAATTCCAGATTGAGCAAATATTATCTAAATACATTTGTCATGTGTATTCTTACTTTAATCTAGGTGTGCTTTGTGTATTTCTGTGCAGTAACCCTATGTGAAATGTCACCACTGTGCAGGAGCTTCCTGTAATAAAGACCAGTCATTGCTGCTCGCTTTCCTTGTGTGGTTACTAGTCTGGTCTCCCCCTCCTGTTTCGTACAGGCAGCCTATAGAGGATGGATGATACGGGTCCTTTGCACAGCTCTGCTCAGGCTATGTACAACACAGTGATGATGTATCTGCTACTTTCACAAGGCAATACAGTATCTGGGTTTACAAAGGCATTTGGGGCACACAAAGTGGACTTGTGGCTACTGATGAATTTATTTAAGGAAAACCTTTTGTGACCAGAGTTCCGTTTTAAAGAGTAACTCTACTTTTGTTCAGAAAAAAAAAAAAAAAACATTCCCCCTTTGGGTGATCTATGTACATTGCAAGGATTATAACAACCTTTGTTACAGATTCCTACCTTTTGTTATTCTGAAGAAATCGCTGCTCGTTCCTCAGTGCTCCTGTGCTAAATGAGTCTAATGGGAGTGGTTTCACAAATATCAATCAGCTGCAGAACCTGCAGGGGCTGCATCCCTTTAGATGGGCTTTCCTATTGGGAGTATCTCACTAAAAATGAAATTTTTGTTGCAGGGGATGCCAGAAATCTGACTTGTATCTTAGTACAGACTTCTGGGAAAATGAGGGAGCCAATCACACAAGCAGGAAATTATGTTTCCGCGGGGGGGTATTCTGTACACATTTTGTGTACAGAACACCTCTAGGTAGCCATATTGCATTTACAGAAAATTACAGCAGATGCAAATTGAAAAGAAAAGGTATTTTTTATTAACATTCAATTACAATATGACTTGTGTTGCAATTGTATACGCTATATTATTTTTTCTTTATTTGCTATTTTTTCCCCACAAAAGTGAAGTTATCTTTTAAACAAACACTAAACCTGAGTAGCTGTAGCTATATGCGTCCCTTCTAACATGGCAAGCACATAAAAACCCATTCATTAAAACTCCACCTACACAAACATAGTCTTTAGCATGACAGAGAGAACATGACCATATCAAGCAAATGGAGACGCATGCACTAGTAGGTTTGGCAAGTGTAAAGAAATTTGGGACAAATAGTAATAGTAGAGTGATGCACGTGAGTATAAGATATGTGCACTGATCACATACACAGATAGGGCATGAAGGTAAGGAAGACTGACAAACGATTTTTGAAAAGCTGAAAAAAACAAAACAGTATGTTAATAATTTACCAAGAATAACAGCGTCGAGATGGGTATAGTACATTGAGAAGGATTGAGATTTGATTTTAACAAGCAGTGTTTAGTATACCTGCATGTCATTGTACAGGGTGGACTTTCTGATGACAAGTGCATGTGACAGAAGAGCATGTGACAACGCAGGAGGGTAGTTGGGAGAAAATGTTGTCACTCGATTACAGAAGTCCTCATACAGAGTGTTTCCTCTAAAAAGCATACTTTTCACTTATATGATCACTCTGCAAGTACATTTTTCCCTGCACACCTGGCAGCCAACTCCAATACAGTGGCCATGTCCCCACCCCGTGTGCTCTCTGCCATTGTAAAAACCCTGACTGTGATGACACTGCAGCACCATCACAGTCTTGGTTTTCTGAATGACACTGCGGCGCCATCACAGTCTTGGTTTTCTGAATGACACTGCAGCACCATCACAGTCTTGGTTTTCTGAATGACACTGCAGCGCCATCACAGTCTTGGTTTTCTGAATGACACTGCAGCGCCATCACAGTCTTGGTTTTCTGAATGACACTGCCGGGCCATCACAGTCTTGGTTTTCTGAATGACACTGCCGGGCCATCACAGTCTTGGTTTTCTGAATGACACTGCCGGGCCATCACAGTCTTGGTTTTCTGAATGACACTGCAGCACCATCACAGTCTTGGTTTTCTGAATGACACTGCAGCACCATCACAGTCTTGGTTTTCTGAATGACACTGCAGCACCATCACAGTCTTGGTTTTCTGAATGACACTGCAGCACCATCACAGTCTTGGTTTTCTGAATGACACTGCGGCGCTGTCACGGAACGTCCCTCACTCCGCTTGAGTGCTTCCGTCAGTATACCGCTTCCTAAGTTCTGGAACACGAGCCCAATGGATCTGGCTATAGGAACCCCCAAGAACTAGACAACACCAGTCTTGGAGTACATCAGAACTAACTTTTTATTTGAGATCTCACACACATTTATACACAAGGCTGACTCAACGCTAACCTAATTAACATGAGCTCCAATAGGAGTCGTCCCGTCTCCTACATTGTATAGAGGACAATGTGATCAGCTCATTCAATTAACATACATTACCATAAACATCAACACAGGGTTAATTAGAACAAACAATGAGTTGAATACCCTTAGAACCTAGACTAAACTTATTTACATTAAACCCATTATAGCTGACATCAGACAGGTGAGTGGAGTTGATGACATTAGCATCTCCTCACAGGATGTGTCCCAACAGTATAATTCAGTCTTATCATTCTAATATGGCATATAACGGGTTCCAGAGTCTGTGTGTTTTGGGGGGACATGGAGCTGAATCCAAAGTAACACCAACCCCAGGGTCCCCAGGCATACAGCTCACAGAGAGAACCATTCCCCCAAATGCTAGGGCCCATAATCGGTGAGCAAGAGGCTTGGGTTCAGTCCCCTCCAATAGCCTCTGTCCCGGGTGAGTTTGTCACAGGCGCCATCACAGTCTTGGTTTTCTGAATGACACTGCAGCGCCATCACAGTCTTGGTTTTCTGAATGACACTGCGGCGCCATCACAGTCTTGGTTTTCTGAATGACACTGCGGCGCCATCACAGTCTTGGTTTTCTGAATGACACTGCGGCGCCATCAGTCTTGGTTTTCTGAATGACACTGCGGCGCCATCACAGTCTTGGTTTTCTGAATGACACTGCGGCGCCATCACAGTCTTGGTTTTCTGAATGACACTGCGGCCTCATCACAGTCTTGGTTTTCTGAATGACACTGCAGTCCCCATGCTGGCTGCGATTTAGAAGTAGTGCAGGGACTTCAAACGAATGGGCTGTCATGCCTGACCAAACAGGGGACGCACAAATGTGAACCTTGCAATGTAAAGGTTCACAGCCCTACACTGTAACTTGTGCTGTAGAGGGCCTGGCTGCCATACTGCATACTGACCAAAGCTGGTTGCTCGCTTTACAGAACACTTTACATTTTTCATGAACACAAGGCGTTCTCTGAGTGGACTAGGTGAAGATTGTAATATCACCACTGTGCTTCTCTACTTCATCCAATCAAAAGACGCTTTGCTTTTTATGAAAAGATACTAGGTGTTCTATGAATGGTGGTGGTGCAGGAAAAGTGACCCCCTGTGATCAGGATGCAGGGAGACAGACGCTCGGCACAGGACCTTAGGATCGCAACTAGCACTGTAGTAGTACCAAGTACTACAGAAAATGTCAGATTGAACAGTGGCATATGAGATATGAGATATGCATTCTTACGTGCCTGACCAATGAATTATGCAAATATAACAAGTAACAATTAAAGTAGAAGTCTAGTCAAATACTAAGTTTAAAACCTACTCCCTCCCCCATTCTATGCCCTATACTAACTACTCTGTAAAGGAAAGGTGTCTATACTTACCTATTCTGAAGGTGCTCCGGTCACATGATTGGCTCCCAGTCACCAATTTAAGTGTAGAGAAGGACAGCCAACAGATGGCCCATAGTAAGCCTATGGATGACGTCATCACCGAGGCACTGCAGTCGTTGTTGGCAATCTCTCCTCTGCACTGTACCGGACTCTGGGGAGATCATGTGACCGGACTGGAGCATCTTGAGAATAGGTAAGTATAGACATCTTTCCTTTACAGGGTAGTTAGTATAGGGCTTGGAATGTGAGTGGGAGTAGATTTAAGCTTACTTAGTATTTGACTGGACTTGAGTGTAAACCTCAGACAGCTGTATGGAAGAGAAGACTTTAGATAAATAGGTACAACTTATGTTAGCAGGATTTGTTTCATTCCAGTGCATCACCTGAGGCCAGTCACTTCACTGGTTATATGTAAGTGCTTACAACCACTTTAAAAGCAGAAATGTAGCTGTAATCTTAAATTAGAACTGCAGACAAACCGCTAAATGTGAAGATGCAATACAGAAATGTGATTGGTTTTTCCCTTTATTCAGTCCCAGGATCTATACAGCTCTTCCACACATTACAGGCCTGTCTAGTAGCAGTGAGGACCTGGTTTTTCTTTGCTGCAGTTTCACTCTCCAGCTTGACTGGACAGTGAAAAGAGCAGCAGCACACAGATGAGCTCACTTGTCACTTTGTTTGCTCCTCCTAACCACACACTCCTTGCACTGCATCACACCTGATTGGTTCCTTATGTTTCCCTTTCTCTGATTTCTGCTGTAAATAAACTGCAAGAGACTGATACCAAGTCATAATCAGATACTTGGGTTACATTCACACGGCTGAACAGCAGCGGCCAGGGGCAGCCTGCAAGAATCAGACTTTTGCTGGCGGTTATGAACACTGTCTGCATGCACCGTGAGCGGCAACTTTCAGATTTGTACTATATACAAAAGCAATGGCCGGGGCCGCTGCTGTTCACACGTAACCACTTATCTGAACCATTACATGTATGCCACAGACCAATTCTAAATGTTTATAGTGTGCATCCAGGGTCAGCGTTTCTGCAGAGTTCTGGCTGTACAAAAAATGAGCTGCAGCTAATTGAACACACAATTGAGCCACAATGGCTCAAAAGTGATATGGTCCAGAAATATTTAGACAGAATAAAAGGTGTATAAAGCACCTAGACCAGATGGCATCCACCCACGGATCATAAAAGAATTGAGCTCTGTCATTTCAAAGCCATTATATTCGATTTTAGGGACTAGTTAATCACTGGAATAGTACCACTGGATTGGCATAGGGCCAATGTGGTGCCCATATTTCAAAAGGGAACAAAGTTTTTACCAGATAACTATAGACCTGTTAGTTTAACTTCTATAGTTGGGAAGATACTGGAGAGTTTAATAAAAGACCACATAGATGAGTTCTTGCTAGAAAAAAATATTTTAAAGCGGGATTCCAGCCTTAAAATAAAAAAAAAAAAAAAAAAAAAAAAATTATTAAGTCAGCAGCTACAAACACTTTAAATAAGTACTTATGTCCTGGGTGCCCGCGATGTCGGCCGCCCGAGGCCGACCCGTCCCTCGGCACCGCCATCCTAGGTAAGGGAAACAGGAAGTGGAGCCTTGCAGCTTCACTGCCAGTTTCCTACTGCGCACGCACGAGCGGCGCTCTGTGAATGGCCCCGTGGTGTTCTGGGAACACACACACAGTTCCCAGAAGACAACGGGGGCCGCTCACCGAGGAGAAGAACACGCCACGGAAAAGGAAGAGGCAGATTAGGAAGACTAACAACAAGGATTTAGGTAAGTTTAACATTTTTTTTTTATTCAAATGTTTTTTTTTTTTTTAATTTATTTTAGGATTTTTGGTGAATTTTTTTTTCCACTTTAAATAACAGACAGCATGGATTCATTAAAGACAAAAGTTGTCAAACAAATCGGATTTCTTTTAATGAGGAGGCAAGTAAAACCTTGGACAGAGGGGTGGCTGTGGATGTGGTATACTTGGATTTTACAAACGCATTTGACACAGTTCCCCACATGACAAATGTGTAAGGTAAAGTCTACAGGCTTGGCAAGATCAGTTTGTAAATAGATAGAAAACTGGTTAAAAGACCGAATTCAGAGAGTAGTGGTTAATGATTCTTACTCTGAATGGTCTAAGGTTATCAGTGGTGTATTTATATTTATTTATTTTTATTTGTATTTATATTCGGTGTACTTCAATGCACTGTCTAATTGGGCGCCTGTGTGGAAGATGAGGTTTAATGTTGATAAACGTAAAGTTATGCACTTGGGGGCTAAGAATATGTATGCATCATACATACTAGGGGGAGAACAACTGGGGGGATCTATAGTGGAGAAGTATCTAGGGGTTTTGGTAGATCATAAGCTCAATAACATGCAATGCCAAGCTGCGGTTTCCAAAGCGAGCAAAGTCCTTTCTTGTATTAAGAGACGTATGGACTCCAGAGAGAGATATCATTTTGTCCCCCATACAAATCATTAGTAAGACATCTGGAATATGCAGTTCAGTTTTGGGCACCAGTTCTCAAAAAGGATATGGGGGAACTGAAGAAAGTGCAGAAAAGGGCAACCAAACTGATAAGAGGCATGGAGGAGCTCAGCTATGAGGAAAGATTAGAGGAACTGAATTTATTCTCTCTTGAGAAGAGGAGATCAAGGGGGGACATGTACAAATATATAAGGGGTCCATATAGTGAACTTGGTGTTGAGTTATTCACTTTACGGTCAACACAGAAGACAAGGGGTAACTAAGTCTAGAGGGGAAAAAAAAAGATTTCATCTCCAAATACGGAAAGGTTTCTTCACAGTAAGAGCTGTGAAAATGTGGAATAGAATCCCTCCAGAGATGGTTCTGGCCAGCTCAGTAGATTGCTTTAAAAAAGGACTTGATTCTTTCCTAAAATGTAAATATCATAACTGGGTACTAACATTTATAGGTAAAGTTGATCCAGGGAAAATCCAATTGCCTCTCGGGGATCAGGAAGGAATTTTTTCCCCTGCTGTAGCAAATTGGATCCTGCTTTTCTGGGGGTCTACACCTTCCTCTGGGTCAGCTGTGGGTGTGGGATTGTGTATATGGGATTGTATGATATTGTTTTTTATTTATTTGTTTTGTGGGTGAACTGGATGGACTTGTGTATTTTTTCAACCTGATTAACTCTGTAATTGGCCAGTTTGTTTGCAGCAAGAGCACACAATGCTGCTGTATCCTGAGATGGCATTTAGCCACCTCTGAACGCAGCAAACTATTTGCAGATATGCACCCATATGAATGCGTGAATGTAGCCTTAGGCTTGATTCACACCTATGCATGTTGCTTTTGAGCGTTTTTGGAGGTTTTTTTTTCATGCTTGCCACGTTTTTGAGCAGCGTTTTTGCGGCGTTTTTTTTTTTTTTTTTTTACAGTTTTTTTTTACAGTCTTAAAAAAAATAAAAAAAAAAAAAAAACAAAACAAAAAAAAAAAACTGCAAAAACGCTGCAAAAACGCTGCACTTGCGTTTTTGATGCTTGTCCATTGAATTCTATTACATGCAAAATGCTGCATTTTGCATGAAAAAAAGTCCCTGACCCTTTCCAAAAATGCAGAGAAACAAAAAGGCATTGATGTGAACATGTTCCATAGGAACCCATGTTAAAAAATTCCCGTGCATTTCTGCAAAATGCAACAAAAAACGCGCTAGTGTGAATGGAGCCTTAGATCCCATACACACTATTAGATTTTCTGCAGATTTTTGTCTTCGGATTTACCAAAAACATGTAGTGCAAGGGCCTGCGTGATTGCATACAAATTGAAAGGCTTAAGGTTTGACCTCATATTAAATGGTTTTGTTAAATCTAAAGACAAAAATCTGCAGAAAATCTAATCGAGTGTATGGGGCTTTAGAGCGCTTTGCAATAACCCCTTTAGGCTGTCAGGAGTTGGCACTTTAAACTGGAACTAAACTCTCCCATCCACTACAGCCAATGAAGTAGCCATCTAAGCCTCTGTTTAGATCTGCAGTTGCTGTATGTAATGCTGCTGTACATCTGATCAATTTTTCTAACATGAAGGATTTGATGACTTGACAGTGCAGTTGATAACTGTCAGAATTGGTTGTGCTCTCATTCACAACATGCCTTGAATGTAAAGGTTTTGGGAAACAGCCTCAGTTTACACCATGAACCACTTGTGAATCACACAAGAACTGCACCGCATTCCTGTTCAATTCACATGCAATTCAGTGCAGTGCGATTTGAGCCCATTAATTTTGAATAGGCTTAAATCAAACCACATCGCACCAAAGTTGTGCATGCAGCAATATTGGAACTGCACTGCAACTGGATCGCATGGCCATTTTGGGGTGTCGTTAAGATTGCACTGACACCCACTGCAGATCACAAGGGCAGAGCAAGAGATTTGAATGCGGTGAGGGAAACCGGTACGAATTATGGGGTTTCCACACCGCATTAGTGTGAATCTAGGCCTAAAGCAGAACTGAAGTCCTGCTGTCACAAACTATGAGCTTGCAGTGTCCTTTGGCATGAAAGCTGAGCTGTGCCCCCACAGCTCAACTTATATCCCTGGCACAGTCCCTGTGCCAAAATGGCTGACTCCTGCGCATGTACAAAGTGTGACATCATCCTGTGCTGGCCAATGAAGACAGCCGAAGACTGAAGAGGCTGGCGAGGGACAGGGACCATTCAAGTAAAAGTAAGTTAAAGTAATACTCAAGTCTAGTTTTTTTTTTTCCTTTAAAAATAACAGACATGTTATACTTACCTCCTCTTTGCAGTTGGTTTTGCACAGAGCAGCCCAGATCTTCCTTCTCAGGTCCCTCTGGCACTCCTGACTCCTTCCACCTGTTGAATGCCCCCTCAACAAGCAACTTGCTATGGGAACACCCGAGCCAATCCGCAGCTCTGTGTGTCCATTCAGACATGAAGCTGTGGTTTGGTCCCGCCCCCAATCTCTTCTGGGTGGCTAACTGACTTTGATTGCCAGCAGCAGGAGCCAATGGCACTGCTGCTGTGTCTCAGCTAGTCAGGAGGGAGAGTCCCAGACAGCCAAGGCACTCGTGCACATCACTGGAAGAGGAGGAAGATTAAGCTCAAGTAAGTATTAGTTGGGCTGAGGGGGGCTGTTACACACAGAAGGTTTTTTTTTATCTCAATGCATTAAGATAAAAAAAACCTTCTGACTTTACAACCACTTTAAAGCAGAGTTCCACACAAGTGGAAGCTCCGCTGATCTGCTTTCTCCCCCTCCGGTGCCACATTTGGCACCTTTCAGGGTGGAGGGCGGGGGGGGACGGGTACCTGTCCCCACACTTCCGGGAGACCAGGCCGTGGCGCCGTCCCTCGAAAGTTTGGTCCCCCTCCTCCTTCCCCCACTGCCAGGCCAGTTAGGAAGCACAGCACGCTTCATGCATGCACAGTAGGGAACCGGCAGTGAAGCCGAAAGGCTTTACTGCCAGTTTCCCTTGCAATGAATGACGGCAGCAGCACCCGAGAGCCAATCCCAAAATTGGCTGGGGTGCCGACATCACGAGCTCCCTGGACAGGTAATTGTCATTATAGTAAAAGCCAGCAGATACAGTATTCATGGCTGCTGACTTATTCCCACCCCCCCAGGAAGAACACCTGTTTTAAAGTCCCTTTATTTCTGCTATAAACTGGCTGTGACATCTGAGGCCAGTAGAAGGGGATCCCGATCATGCAGTACTGCGATTGGCTGCAGAGTACCGACGTCAATGGGAGTCTAGCCTCACGGCCCCCAAACACCAGTTATTGATCGTGATCCATCAGCGACAGCTCAGTCACAGTTCTGAAGGCAGCAATGGAACACACCCCACAACAATGCATATGTGCTGAAGCTGGGTGTTAAAGTGAATGTAAACCCGATTCGTGAAATTTGAGCTGGGCACAATCTGTAGTGTTTTCTTATCTCTCTCCAAAGCACTATGTCCTGTAGCTGTCTCCTGCTCTGTTATCAGCCTGATAACTTCTAAAAAGTTTTACAACACAGAATATAAAAGCAGCCTGAAGTATGTGTCATAGGAGGTTTCTATAAATAATAATGCTAATAATAGATTAGCAGGCAGCTTTACTTATCAGAGCTCTGCACATTCCTTTCTTCCTTTGCCTATGAGGACGGGGGGGGGGGGGTGCACCTTTCCTCCAATCAGCTATCTTGGCTTTATGCCAATAATTCACTCCCTTCCTAAACAAGAAGAGAAAATCTCTAAACACAATGTGCACATTTTAAAGAATACTTACAGCTGAAGACAGCAGATATACATGTAAAACTTATATAGGGAGATTTGTTTCATCTCTGTGTATTATCTGAGGCTGTTCACTGGGTATATGTGAGGGTTTACATCAACTTTAAAGCAGAACTTCGGGCACAGAAAAGGTCATTAAAATACTGTTTATTGGCTTATAACACGCACTATTTTCCCCTGAAAATAGAGGGTAAACAGTGCCTGCATGTTATACGCCGATAATATGTTTTACCAACAAGGGGCGGGGATCGGGCGGTCTGCCCCGGGAGCCACCCATTGGGGGGTGTCAGGCCAGCCGCCCCACCTTTCCTGGTCCTGAGACAGCTCTCCCTGCATAGTCTAAAGTTGAGAAAAAAAAAAAAATCACTTGCCAACCCCTTCTCCTACACTACTCCTCCTGTGTCAGTGCCATTGTAAAATTCTAAATATCTCAATAGTTCTGTTTTTTCTGGCTGCTCTCCTCCTCTGAGTGTAGCTTTAGATTGGAAGAGGAGATCGGTCACATGACTATCTATGTAACGTCAGAGGAGAGCAATCATGTGATCAGGTCAATAAAAAAAAAAAACAGAGCTAACGAGGTACATGGAAGCTTTGTTTTACAATATGAGTGACACAGGAGGAGCAGTGTGAAAGGGGCTGGCAGTGATTTTTTTCTTAACTGTAGAGTATGCTGGCAGTGCTGTCCCAGGAGACTAGGGGTCTCCTAGGAGTGCAGGGGGCTGCGTAGTGGATGGGGGAGGAGGACTGTGTACTGTAAAAACATGTTTTCCTTAAACTTCCCTCTTAAAATTGGGGTGCGTGTTATACGCAGATAAATATGGTATATTCCTCAATAGCCACAAAGGCTATAAATTCAGTTGTTTGTGCATCAAATACCTTTGCAAGCCCAGATATTACCTTGTAACAGTAGCAGCATCACTGTGCAGAGAGCAGAGCTGTGGGAGGAGCTCAGCAGGCTCCACCCACTACAGGTTGCCTGCAGAAAACTACAGGAGAGGCGGAGACAAGGCCAGTCACCCTGATCAAGGGGAGAGAGCAGTACTGACTGGTCTTTATTACAGGAAGCTCCTGCACAGATCTGGAAGAAACACACACAGCACACGGAGATTTAAGGAAGAAAACACAAGACTTGTATTTAAATATTCACTTATCCTAGAGTTCAGCTTTAACCCTTCTCTCCCTTACAGCCAAGGAAGCTGCCATGTTGGCCTCTGTCTGATCTGCACATGTGATCAGTTTTGGGATGATAAAGCGATTCAATGATATATTCCTGACAGATCTGCCTTCCTGTGTGTGCCTAGAGTTCAGCTCTAATGATAGTTTTACACCCACCATAAGCACACACTAGGATCATGGCTGTCATTTCTAACATGAGTTCTCTCTCTCACTGACAAGCAGTCACCCAATCAGATCCCACACCCATACCCTAAGTCTTCCAGGGCCTCCAGGACGTCATTTTCCATGTCACTCTCCATGGTGTGAGCGCTGTCTGTGCTGGTAGGTGATCCCCGGGGGAGAGAGGCTGACTGCGGCGGAGGAGAAGCTTGGAGTCCGCCCGGGAGTGCTGTACAGGACACCCGAAAGACCAACGTGGAGCCGCCCGTGTCACCCAGCTGTCTGACAGCAAAGCACGGCTGCCGGGCTGGCAAGTGCGAGGACCCCGCTTTCTCACTTTCCTGTCCTCTTCCACTCGTTGGGGTGTCCTTAGTGCTGCCTGCTCATTGTAAACCATCTAACCGCAAAAAAAAGCAATTTTTTCCGTTTGCACACTCTGATAAATTAAACATCTGAAGAAAAATTGTGAAATCACGCAAATGATCTGTGTTTTGTTCAGTTAAAAGAGAAATAGTTGGATCAGGCAATAGCATGATGCTCCTCGAGTGACAACCATATGCTGCGCTTTGTAACACGCGGAGAGGAAGTGAGTGCAGGTCACGTGGGCTTCAGGCAAGCTTTAGCCATACGTGAAGTGTGGGCAGTGCTGGGGCAGGGAACGTGTAGGGAAGGTTCTGATCGGGGCTGAACGATTCGTTATCGGAAATTACCAAGAGAAATAATGCCGGGGTGGGATGTTTGAGACTTGGTGTGTGACAGAAATCCAGCACATGCCTTTCTGTTCTTCTGCATGCAACAGCTGTGCTAATACATAGCCCCCAACTGTCCCTGATTTGGAGCAATGTCCCTCTTTCCTCCTCACTTGTCCCTCATTTTGGTCTGATCTATAAAGTTGTATATAAAACGCTCTTTTTATCCTTCAGAAAGTTTTCCATCGCTAAACCTTTCAATCCGATTTCTAAATTGCTGCATTTGTAAATTCCAAAAGTCAATATAAAGGAATAGTAATGGTAAGAAAAGCACTTGTGGGTTTAAAGCGGAGTTCCACCCAAAAGTGGAACTTCCGCTTTAAATCCCGGTTCACATTGATGCAATTTGACATGCCAAATCAGCGGCAATGGCAGCTGCCGAATCGGTGCGGCAGCGCACCAATACCCAAAAGTAGTATCTGTACTACTTTTGGCGATTCAGGGTGCGATTTACATTGACATCTGTGCAGAAACCTGCACAGATGTCTCTGAAATTGCCCCCAAAGTCAGGACTGACATGAGTGAATGAAATTGTGCAAGTTCATTCCCGTAGTCAGTGTGAACCAGGGCTAAAGGGTAAGTTCACCTTTACAGAAAAATCTGTAAGGTGAACTTACACATAACCCCCCCCCCCGAAGTCCTGCTAACCTGGAGCATGGCGATCTCCCGCTATGAGCCCTGATACAGCCGCGTCACCAGTCCGGGGCTTAGAAATGCTCTTGAGCTTAATCTCCAAAACGCACCCTAATAGGAGGTACGTTATGGGGCACTCTAATTGGTTGACGCAATCACATGGGGCAGTGACAACCAATCAGAACCTGCATAGCCCATCCTGTCAGCAGGGGAGAAGAGAGAAAGCAGAAGGGATTTCTATGTCCCGGACTGGTGACACGGCTATACCAGGGCTCATAGCGGGATATCGCCACGCTACCAGTCAGCGGGACTGGGGGGGAGGGAGACCTGTGTAAGTTCACCTTTTAAGGAGCCCTAAACCCCTGACACGTTTGGCATGTCATTTTTTTTTTTTTGGGGGGGGGGGGGGGGAGGGAGTGGGTACCTAGTTTTGACAGGTACCCAGCTCCCACTTCCGCCTGCGCTGCCTAGGTGACTTCTCCTCTCCCCCTCCCTCTCTGCAATCTTCTGGGACACATCACAGGTCCCAGAAGATTGCTCCGCCATTCAGGACAGTGCAGGGTGACTCGTGCATGCGCAGTGCGCACCTGGCTGTGAAGCCGCAAGCTGTGCCCACACAAGTGAGGCGGGGGGGAGAACCGAGGCTTCAGGCGGCCGCATTTCTGGACCATGAGACAGGTGAGTGTGTGTTTATTAAAGGATATGTAAAGGTTCCGTTTTTAAAAAAACAAACATGTCATACTTAAATCCTCTGTGCAGTTGGTTTCGCACAGAGTGGCCCCGATCCTCCTGTTCTGGGGTCCCTCAGCCACGCTCCTGGCTCCTCCTCTTCTCAAGTGCCCCATTGGAGAGACGCACTCCCGTTTCCTGCTGCTGCGTTCATTGATAAAGACAGCAGGACTCGGCCCCACCCCCGGCTCCCGCATCATTGAATTTGATTGACAGAAGCGGGAGCCAATGGCTGCGCTGCTACCAATCTATCCAAACAGGACCGAGACAATGGCTGGAGCTCGTGTGCTCGTCCCAGTCGCTAGAAAGACTGGGTTCAGGTAAGTAATAGGGTGGCTTCTGCATCACAGGAGGTTTTTCACCTCAATGCATAGAATGCATTAAAAGAGAAGTTTTTTGTTTTTTTAATTAAAGATTCATACTTACCTAGGTGGATGTAGCATCAGACCGATGCTGCAGCTGTCCCCCGGCTTCTCTTCTCTGAGAACCGAGCCATCGAACACCACCGATGGCTCAGTTCTCACAGATCCCTGAGAGGAGAGTTGCTGACTCTCAGTCAACGTCTCTCCTCTCTGCTTTTCGACGCTCATTGGAGCAATGAGCTGTGGAGGGTTGGGGAGCGGCCGTCTCAGAGGCTCACTGAGACTGCCATTAATCAAGGCAGCTGGCGGATCCAGACTTGGAAGTCGGGATGATGCGGTAGCTGGACTGACATTGGTGACGTTAGCAGAGAGCGGACTTCAGACCGCTCTCCTCTGAAAACGGTTCACAGGAGTGCAAAACAAATTGCACTCCTGTGACCCAGGGGAGAAGCCCAGCCTAAAAAGCTCAGGCTGGACTTCTCCTTTAAAGTGAAAAACCTTGAGGGTTTATAACCCCTTTAAAAGTCAGCAGCTACAATTTTTGTAGCTGCTGACTATTAATAAACTGAAAAACAAGTGGAACTCCGCTTTAATTAATTTTTTTGTATAATTCTCCTTTACGGGGGCATGACAGGGGGTGTGTCCTATGCCAATATACTTTTGCTAACAGGTGTCCCTCGTCTCAATCTCAGAACGTTGGAAGGTATGCTGATATGCAGATGGCATTAGGAGAGAATATGACAGCCACTGAGCAAGCTCTTAAAGCAGTATTCAACTTAAAAGAAAACATTTATTATATTGCAGCTTACCAGTTTAATTTATTTTAATCTGGTGATCTGGCCAGTAAGTCTATAGCTTCTCGAAAGAAAAAGTTCCTCTGCAGATGTACCAGTTAGAGGGATGAAACAAACCATTTATCACTGGTAGTGGTGATTACAATGATCAGTTATTATTTATTTATGTAAAACTTTTATCCTAAACACAACTGTTGCTGTAAATCAGGGGTAGGCAACCTTAAGGCTGGGTTCACACTGATGCGTATTGGATGGGAGTTTCACCGTATCCAATTTGCATGTCAAGAGACTGTGACAGGCTTTCTATGGAGCAGATTCACACATCTCCGGAGCGAATTGCACAGGAGTCCTGTGCGTCTTCTGCTCTGTTTCAGGTCCGAATTCAGCCAAATATTCGGACTGAAATCGGACCTGAAACAGTGAACGGGGAAGCACCGGACCCCTGCTGTGAGCCACTCCATGCGGCAGTGTGAACCCAGCCTAAAGAGGTGGAGATCTACTTGAACAACATGGGAGAAGTCCCAGATCACCCAGCACAGTGTCGCCCCCTGACACCTGATTTAAACCTCTAATTGCAGTACTACCGTGACGCAAAATCCTGCACTGCACGGCAATCATGGGTTTAATTCAGGTGGTGAGAAGGCAACACATCACCTCCTCACCACCTGTCAAACACACTTGGATCGCTTTTTTAGAGGAGCAGCAGTGCCTGCTGCACTTGTGAATGAGCCCTTCGTGGCATTCGGTAGCACATTAGTGTAAAAGCAGCACTATACTATTATGCCCAGTGTGTTGCTTTACACTGATCTAAAGATCTCTTCTTTCCTGCTGCTGGCACCACTCTGGGGACCACTAGCTGGGATAAAAGGTGGAGTGCAGTTGGTATAACTCTACATGGGACAGGAGCCAGCAGTAGAGGAGGCATCGGCTTACACAGCTCTTGCTCCCTACTACAGCTCCACACAGCATTGCATGTGGAGCATTGCGTGTGGCCAATTCGCAAGTACTTAATGCTGGGTACACATTAGGGGGTCATTTACTATAGCGCCAATAAGTGATCCTGAAGTCCCGGAAAATAGCGCCCAATTAAGACTTCAACTCTCAGAAACTGAGCTAATGCAAATGGAAAGCAGCGCTATTGCCAGGGAATATGCCTGTCAGATTACATATGCGGGAATAGTGGAAGTCAATGGGGCTCGAACCTGCAAAATCCAAAGTTCTCACTGAAGGCTTATATGCAAGTTCTTTGCATAAAAATTGTATGGGAACCTGGGTCCTGCCCCAGGGGACATGTATCGATGCAAAAAAAGTTTTTAACCACTTGAGCCCCGGACCATTATGCTGCCTAAGGACCAGAGGTCTTTTTCCAATTTGGCACTGCGTCGCTTTAACTGCTAATTGCGCGGTCATGCAATGCTGTACCCAAAACGAAATTTGCGTCCTTTTCTTCCCACAAATAGAGCTTTCTTTTGATGGTATTTGATCACCTCTGCAGTTTTTATTTTTTGCGCTATAAACGGAAAAAGACCGAAAATTTTGAAAAAAAAATGATATTTTCTACTTTTTGTTATAAAAAAAATCCAATAAACTAAATTTTAGTCATACATTTAGGCCAAAATGTATTCGGCCACATGTCTTTGGTAAAAAAAATGTCAATAAGCATATATTTATTGGTTTGCGCAAAAGTTATAGCGTCTACAAACTAGGGTACATTTTCTGTAATTTACACAGCTTTTAGTTTATGACTGCCTATGTCATTTCTTGAGGTGCTAAAATGGCAGGGCAGTACAAAACCCCCCCAAATGACCCCATTTTGGAAAGTAGACACCCCAAGGAAATTGCTGAGAGGCATGTTGAACCCATTGAATATTTATTTTTTTTGTCCCAAGTGATTGAATAATGACAAAAAAAAAAAAAAATATTTACAAAAAGTTGTCACTAAATGATATATTGCTCACACAGGCCATGGGCCTATGTGGAATTGCACCCCAAAATACATTCAGCTGCTTCTCCTGAGTACGGGGATACCACATGTGTGGGACTTTTTGGGAGCTTAGCCGCGTACGGGGCCCCGAAAACCAAGCACCGCCTTCAGGATTTCTAAGGGTGTAAATTTTTGATTTCACTCTTCACTGCCTATCACAGTTTCAGAGGCCATGGAATGCCCAGGTGGCACAAAACCCCCCCAAATGACCCCATTTTGGAAAGTAGACACCCCAAGCTATTTGCTGAGAGGCATATTGAGTCCATGGACTATTTTATATTTTGACACAAGTTGCGGGAAAGTGACACTTTTTTTTTTTTTGCACAAAGTTGTCACTAAATGATATATTGCTCACACAGGCCATGGGCATATGTGGAATTGCACCCCAAAATACATTTAGCTGCTTCTCCTGAGTATGAGGATACCACATGTGTGGGACTTTTTGGGAGCCTAGCCGCGTACGGGGCCCCGAAAACCAAGCACCGCCTTCAGGATTTCTAAGGGTGAAAATTTTTGATTTCACTCTTCACTGCCTATCACAGTTTTGGAGGCCATGGAATGCCCAGGTGGCACAAAACCCCCCCAAATGACCCCATTTTGGAAAGTAGACACCCCAAGCTATTTGCTGAGAGGCATGGTGAGTATTTTGCAGCTCTCATTTGTTTTTGAAAATGAAGAAAGACAAGAAAAAACTTTTTTTTTTTCTTTTTTCAATTTTCAAAACTTTGTGACAAAAAGTGAGGTCTGCAAAATACTCACTATACCTCTCAGCAAATAGCTTTGGGTGTCTACTTTCCAAAATGGGGTCATTTGGGGGGGTTTTGTGCCACCTGGGCTTTCCATGGCCTCCGAAACTGTGATAGGCAGTGAAGAGTGAAATCAAAAATTCACGCCCTTAGAAAGCCTGAAGGCGGTGCTTGGTTTTCGGGGTCCCGTACGCGGCTAGACTCCCAAAAAGTCTCACACATGTGGTATCCCCGTACTCAGGAGAAGCAGCAGAATGTATTTTGGGGTGTAATTTCACATATTCCCATGGCATGTTTGAGCAATATATCATTTAGTGACAACTTTGTGCAAAAAAAAAAAAAAAAAATTTGTCTCTTTCCCGCAACTTGTGTCGCAATATAAAATATTCCATGGACTCGACATGCAAATAGCTTGGGGTGTCTACTTTCCAAAATGGGTTAATTTGGGGGGGTTTTGAACTGTCCTGGCATTTTATGCACAACATTTAGAAGCCTATGTCACACATCACCAACTCTTCTAACCACTTGAAGACAAAGCCCTTTCTGACACTCATTGTTTACATGAAAAAGTTATTTTTTTTTGCAAAAAAATTACTTTGAACCCCCAAACATTATATATTTTTTTAAAGCAAATGCCCTACAGATTAAAATGGTGGGTGTTTCATTTTTTTTTTCACACAGTATTTGCGCAGCGATTTTTCAAACGCATTTTTTGGGGAAAAAACACACTTTTTTAAATTTTAATGCACTAAAACACACTATATTGCCCAAATGTTTGATGAAATAAAAAAGATGATCTTAGGCCGAGTACATGGATACCAAACATGACATGCTTTAAAATTGCGCACAAACGTGCAGTGGCAACAAAATAAATACATTTTTAAAAGCCTTTAAAAGCATTTACAGGTTACCACTTTAGATTTACAGAGGAGGTCTACTGCAAAAATTACTGCCCTGGATCTGACCTTCGCGGTGATACCTCACATGCATGGTGCAATTGCTGTTTACGTTTGACAACAGACCGCCGCTTGCGTTCGCCTTAGCGCGAGAGCAGGGGGCGACAGGGGTGCTTTTTTTTTTTTTTTTTTTTTTTTTTTTTTCTTTATTATTTTTTTGCTTTTTTATCTTATTTTTAAACTGTTCCTTTCATTTTTTTTTTTTTTTAATCATTTTTATTGTTATCTCGGGGAATGTAAATATCCCCTATGATAGCAATAGGTAGTGACAGGTACTCTTTTTTGAAAAAAATTGGGGTCTATTAGACCCTAGATCTCTCCTCTGCCCTCAAAGCATCTGATGACACCAAGATCGGTGTGATAAAATGCTTCCCCAATTTCCCAATGGCGCTATTTACATCCGGCGAAATCTAAGTCATAAAATGCTCGTAGCTTCCGGTTTCTTAGGCCATAGAGATGTTTGGAGCCACTCTGGTCTCTGATCAGCTCTATGGTCAGCTGGCTGAATCACCGGCTGCATTCTCAGGTTCCCTGTTGAGACAGGAGAGCCAGAGAAAAACACGGAAGACGGTGGGGGGGGGGGGCATTCCCTCCCACAGCTTGTAAAAGCAGTCTAGAGGCTAATTAGCCACTAGGATTGCTTTTACATGAAAGCCGACCGCTGGCTGAAAAGAATGATACCAAGATGATACCTAAACCTGCAGGCATCATTCTGGTATAACCATTCAAAGTCGTGAATGGCGTACCTGAAGACAAAAAAATGGTTAACAATAAAGCACAGTAAACGGTAAAGTATAAAAAATTGCATACCTGAAAAGCAAACATGATAAAACATAATAACAATAAAACATTGCAGAATAGAATACAGTAAAAAAGAGCAGAACAAGAGAGAGAGAATAGAGAGAGAGAGAGAACAATAAAACGACAACTATTTTTTTTTATTTTATATATTTTTTTTTTTTTGTAACTAACTTTTATAACGGTAACCGGTTCCAGGTTCGGGTCTCTCAAAATGCGATGGCATCTTGGGAGACCCTGTGAAAGTGTGCCTAGTCTGTGCAATGCTGTACCCTACGCTAATACTCAACTAATGAATGGTAGCGTTCAAAACATTCACCAATGCAAAGACCAGGATTGTCAGGATAGGAGGGACAATAATAGAGGGTGTCACGCCTATATTCGCGCTTGCTGCAGACACAACATCTTTTTTGGGGGTTCGTTGGGTAGGGGTACTCGGGAGGACATAAAGAAAATGCCTCTCATGCAGCCGACTGCATTTGGTTGGGGATGTGAATGGGGGAAGTACGGGCGCTGCAGAAGCGGTGGGTTCCCAATTAGGATTGACGAATGCAGCAGGAAGGGCACTATGGGCACGACGGGCCTGTGTTTGTCTTCTTCTTGGTGGCAGCGGGACACTACTTGTGCTTGCCACCTCACCAGCTTGAACTGCACTTATGGGACTCGCCACGTCACCAAGTGTTACTACAGTGCTGGTTTGACTACGACCGGGGTGTACTAGGCCGCTGGCGCTTGCCAGTTCAATAAAAAAGCTACCAAAAAAACTGTTAGCGATCGCAGGGATCAGGCCTGACTCTGCGAATGCTGCAGTTATGCGTTAAGTGTTTTGTAAGTGACAGTGATCGATCGATACTGCACTTGGGTGGGCTGGGCCGGGCGGAGGGGCAAAATGCAGGTGCTAGCAGGTATCTGGGCTGATCCCGCTAACACTGCATTTTTGGGAACCCTAAACTGCTGGGGACGCTAGTATAGATCTGATCGGATCAGCCTGGCATGTTCTACTGTGTTGTGTAGTGTTGGTGCACTCACATACCTGTCTTCTCTCCTCGGGCCGGAACGGAAATTACCGAGCCGAGGAGAGATGACATCATTTCCTTTGCTGCTGTTTAGCATACAGCAGCAAAGGAATGATGTGATTGGCCGGCGGCGATCGCAAGGGGGGGGCCACGAACGGATGGCCTCCCCCTCATCTCCGATCGCCGTGGGACAAAAGACGACCGCCTCGGGCACCGGGGGGGGGGGTCCGATCGGACCCCCCACCCGCGGAAGGCAAATCACGTATATGTACGTGATTTTGCCTGTCCGTGCCACCTTGCCGACGTAAATCGGCGTGAGGCGGTCGTTAAGTGGTTAAAACGGCCATTTTTTCAGGAGCAGTGTTTTTAATAATGCTTAAAGTGAAACAATAAAAATTAAAAATTCCTTTAAATATCGTGCCTAGTATGCCTGTAATCTTTCCCGTGTTTATTACTGTACCACAGCAAAATGACATTTCTAAAGGAAAAAAATGTCATTTACAATTGCTCGCGGCTCTAATGAATTGCCGGTTCCCGGCAATATAGAGTAATAGAGTAAAAATCAAAGAAAAACTACGGCGTAGGTTTCCCCCACCAGTCCATACCAGGTCCTTTGAGTCTGGTATGAATATTAAGGGGAACTCCATGCCAAATGTTTTTTTTTAAATGGCGTAGGGGTCCCCCCCAAAATCCATACCAGACCTTTATCCAAGCACGCAACCTGGCAGGTCAAGAAAGGGGGGAATGAGCGAGCGCCCCCCCCTCCCCCACCTGAACCATACCAGGCCACATGCCCTTAACATGGGGAGGGTGCTTTGGGGTCCCCCCAAAACACATTGTCCCCATGTTGATGGGGACAAGGGCCTCATCCCCACAACCCTTGCCCATTGGTTGTGGGGGGCTGCAGGCAGGGGGGCTTATTGAAATCTCAAAGCCCCCTTTAACAAGGTACATTGTACCCCTACACATTCACCTAAAAAAGAAGTGAAATGTGAGAAAAGACAATAGCCAGTTTTTGACAATTCCTTTATTAAAAATGTCTTCTTCTTTTCCCCGCTTCTTCCTCCATCTTCCTTCCTCCGGTCTTCTTCATCTTTCTCCGGCTTCTTCTTCCCCTGCTTCATCCTCCGGTGGGGCAGGGTCTCCTGCTGACGTCATCCGGCGGCCACGCCCCATACTTATATATGAAATCTGCACTATGGAAGCGGGCAGATCAGCTGGCTCAGCGTCGGAGGAGGTTCGTTGTTTTCATGTTCAGCAGGTCGGTGGCGGGAGCGGTGGAGGAGAAAGCCCGGAGGACGAAGTGGGGGAAGAAGAAACCGGAGGAAGATGGAGAAGACTGGAGGAAGAAGCGGAGGAAGAAGCGGGGGAAGAAGAAGCTGGAGGAAGAAGGAGAAAACTGAAGGAAGACTGGAGGAAGATGGAGGAAGAAGCAGGGGGAAGAAGAAGACATTTTTAATATAGGAATTGCAAAAAAACGGCTATTGTCTTTTGTCACATTTCACTGCTTTTTTAGGTGAATGGGTAGGGGTACAATGTACCCGATACCCATTCACATGGGTGGGCCGGGATCTGGGGGCCGCCTTGTTAAAGGGGGCTTCCAGATTCTGATAAGCCCCTCGCCTGCAGACCCCCACAACCACCAGGCAAGGGTTGTGGGGATGAGGCCATTGTCTCCATGAACATGGGGGCAAGGTGCTTTGGGGGGGACCCCAAAGCACCCTCCCCATGTTGAGGGCATGTGGCCTGGTATAGTTGGGTGGGGGCTTGCTCGTCCCCCCCTTTTCTGACCTGCCAGGTTGCGTGCTCAGATAAGGGCCTGGTATGGATTTTGGGGGGACCCCATGTCAATTTTTTTTAATTCTGGTGTTGGGTTCCTCTTAAAGTCCATACCAGATCCGAAGGGCCTGGTGTGCACTGGGGGGAACTCTACGCCGTTTTTTTCTTGATTTTTGAAAAGCTGGATTTTTGGAATGGAATGCCACACCATAATATTATTGAATAATTACATACTATTGCATGCATTTGAAGAGTTAAAATGATGGAATAAATCAAACTGATGTGCATTCGCTAATTATGCTGCTGAGTATAATGTACATTTTCAGGAGATGTGATACCATTGGTGGGATTCAAACCCATGGCTTAGAACCTTTGAAGGTAGCAGGGCAGACCACTACGCTATAGAGCTGAACACAGTCATATGTAGAAAATACTATTAGTAATGTTTGATTATTTTCATTCTATACAATAATGTTTTGCATTTGAGGCATTAATATTTTGGTACCAACCATGCTCATGTGCCATTGGCTATTGGGTAAGGATGAGGTGAACACCCCTGGTTCGGTTTGCATCAGAACTTGCGAACAGGCAAAAAATTTGTGTGAACAACGTTAA
Source organism: Aquarana catesbeiana (assembly GCF_042186555.1). Lineage (NCBI taxonomy): Eukaryota > Metazoa > Chordata > Amphibia > Anura > Ranidae > Aquarana > Aquarana catesbeiana. The sequence continues at coordinate 508,710,791 of NC_133327.1, read as the reverse complement.
AGTCTATGGGACATGAACATGAAAAATCAAAAGTGCTAATTTGAAAGGCTTATATGCAAGTTATTGCCATAAAAAGTGTATGGGGACCCAGGTCCTGCCCCAGGGGACATGTATCAATGCAAAAAAAGTTTTAAAAATGGCAGTTTTTTCAGGAGCAGTGACTTTAACCCTTTCATGACTAAGCCTATTTCTGACATTTGGTGTTTACAAGTTAAAATCTGTATTTTTTGCTAGAAAATTACTTAGAGCCCCCAAACATTATATAGATTTTTTAGCAGAGAATCTAGAGAATAAAATGGAGATTGGTGCAATATTTTATGTCACACGGTATTTGTGCAGAGGTGTTTTAAACACAACTTTTTGGGAAAAGGGACACTTTCATGAATTTAAAAAAAGAAACCGCAAAGTTAGCCCGATTTTTTTGTATAATGTGAAATATGATGTTATGCTGAGTAAATAGATACCAAACATGTCACGCTTTATAATTGCACGCACTCGTGGAATGGCGACAAACTACAGTAAAGGAGACGCTTTACATTTTTTTACGGTTACCAGGTTAGAGTTACAGAGGAGGTCTAGTGCTAGAATTATTGCTCTCACTCTGACGATCATGGAGATACCTCACATGTGTGGTTTGAACACCGTTTACATATGGGGGCGTAACTTCCGTATGCGTTTTCTTTGCTGCGTGAGCTTACGGGGACGGGGGCGCTTTAAAATTTTTTTTTCTTATTTATTTTATTTATTTTTATATTATTAAATTGTATTTAAAAAAAAAAATGGATCCCTTTTATTGCTGTCACAAGGAATGTAAACATCCCTTGTGACAGTAATAGGTGGTGACAGGTACTCTTTATGGAGCGATCAGGGGTCTAAAAAAGCCCCCAATCCCTCCTTTGCACTTCAAAGTATTCAGATTGCCATTTTCGGCGATCCTGAATACTGTATATTTTTTTAAAACTGGCACCATTGGCAGCCGAGTAAACAGGAAGTGACGTCGTGACCAGGCCACATGCCCTCAACATGGGGAGGGTGCTTTGGGGTCCTCCCCCAAAACACCTTGTCCCCATGTTGATGAGGACAAGGGCCTCATCCCCAAAATACTTGCCCGGTGGTTGTGGGGGTCTGCGGGCGGGGGGGCTTATCGGAATCTGGAAGCCCTCTTTAACAAAGGGGCCCCCAGATCCCGCCCCCCCCCCATGTGAATGGGTATCAGGTACATTGTACCCTTACCCATTCACCTAAAAAAAGCAGTGAAATGTGAAAAAAAACAATAGCCAGTTTTTGACAATTCCTTTATTGAAAAATAGCTCTGAGTGGTCTTCTCCCTCGAGCCATGTCTCTTGCAGTCATCTTCTCCTGGTGCTGTCTCTCTTGCCGCCATCTTCTCTCGCCGTCTTATGTCGCCGTCTCTGCCTACTTCTACCGCTGCTTTGTTCTTCCTCGCCACAGTCTTCCTCCATTGTGATATCACCCGCTGTCTAGTGTCTCTTACACAGCCATGGGGCGTGACCTTCCTTTGACGTTACATGGAAAGCCCGCCCCTTTTTTTCCCCCAAAAAATAAAAGGGGCGGGCTCTCCGTGTGACGTTAACGGATGGTCACGCCCCAAGGCTGTATAAAAGACGCCAGACAGCTGGTGACAACACAACGGAGGAAGACGGTGGTGAGGAAGAACACGGCAGCGAGGAAGAACACAGCAGCAGAAGAAATCGGCCGTGGCGAGAGAGAGGCGACAGAAGATGGCGACAAGAGAGACAGCACCAGGAGAAGATGACAGCAGGAGACACAGCTCGGGGGAGAAAACCACTCAGAGCTATTTTACAATAAAGGAATTGTCAGAAACTGGCTATTGTTTTTCACATTCACACATTTCACAGTTTTTTTTGGTGAATGGGTAGGGGTACAATGTACCCGATACCCATTCACATGGGGGGGCGGGATCTGGGGGCCACCTTATTAAAGGGGGCTTCCAGATTCCGATAAGCTCCCCGCCCACGGACCCCCACAACCACCCCGGGCAAGGATTGTGGGGATGAGGCTCTTGTCCCCATCAACATGGGGACAAGGTGTTTTGGAGGGGACCAGGTTGTGTGCTCAGATAAGGGTCTGGCATGGATTTTGGGGGGGATTTTTTAAAAATTTTGGCGTGGTGGGTCCCCTCCGGGTCCATACTAGACCTGAAGGGCCTGATAAAGACCTGGGGGGGATCCCAT